>NC_086452.1:333447595-333762595 GCF_028390025.1 Pseudophryne corroboree | reverse complement strand
ATCAATGTAGACCCACACAAACCCATTTCCTAAGATTAAATCTAAGCAATGTGTGTCACTGGAAAAATAACTCAATATTTTCAGTTTTTCAGTATTATTTATTTGTTTATTTTTAAGAAAAACTCCCATGTAGTTTGATAGCTATTGCTATAAATTATAAGGAATAACTCTGGATCACGTGTGACATATTGGTCTGGATGAATGTTTATACAAGAAGAGAGTAATTTAGAAAATATTCAAAAACACCAAAATGAACAAAATGCAAATAACGTACACAAGCAAAGATGACACATAAGCAGTAAACCAACAATGCAATCATGTTCTATATAGATATTCCAGCTTATTTGTCATTTACAATTTGTATTTTTGAAGGGGTTACCCTGCAGGCCCTTCATTCTTTAAAACCACTGTATTGTTAAGTAGATATTGATCTCCACTTAGTTGTTTTTCTGCAATCTTGAAATGGATAGAAAAAAGCAAGCGAAACAGAAATGTTCCAGCACATATATAAAGATAAAATTTGACTTTAACTATATTCATTCCAACGGAGCCACCAAATTTTAGAAAAATATAGAAAAAAAAGCAGCGTAATCCAGTACCAAAAAAAAATAGTGTTGGGAAAACCCAGGTGTTGCTCCGGGTCTTCAGTGTAACCTCTTAGAAAACAACAGTTTGCTTTTCTGTTACCAAGTATAGGAAACCAGCAAGGCACTTCTGGTAGGAAGCAAGAGGTTGGTCATAATGCAGTAATTAGCACAACCCCATTGCATGCTTACTTTAATACTTAAAAGAAGAAAGGCTTTACAGTAGTGCAATCTATGTATATTAGGACTTAATAACAGCAGTAAGATCTGAATGCAGCTGTTGTCCGAGATACATGTAGACTGCCTCGAATTTGTAGTGCTAACCTCTCCACTTTACAGGCAGCTATCCAAACATGACATAGCCTGGCAGGATCAGTAGGCACCAGGAAAATGCACCTATATTCTAACATCAATAACAGATTCTTTTTTTAATCAATAGTGAGGCAAATTCAACAGCTCCATTTATGTGGTGTTACTAGTGCCGCCCGTATTATAGAGGATTCTCGTACCGCAGGGAAAATACTCATCATTGTTTCACATGAAATCTCCTACAGGGAAATTTCATTTAATTAACCGTTAGTGAAGTGTTTACACCTTTCTATATCCCTGAGCACCTCAATGAGCGGGTGAGGACTCACAGAGCAAAAAGGGCATCTTCCGCTTTATCCTTCTTATCCCGTCCTGCGCTGGAAGCTGCTCTGGGAGCGTCAGTTGGGGGAGAAGGTAATGTTGGAATTTGATCTGCCGCCTTTGCTCGCTCCTCCAGGAATTTATCAAACTCTGTGCAGAGAAACAAGCAGACCACAACAAACATTATGATACCCAATATAAAATAATGTAAGATCTTTGCTAAAAACACTGTACAATTATACCCAGCATAGTAAAGGTAGTATGTACTACTCCAATCATGAGTGGACTGCACATGCACAGGAACCGTTCTACGCATGTGCAGAACAGGTCCTGCATTGTCGCTCGCAGTGTCCCCAAGCCGCATCTTGATTGATGGGCTACAGCCGTTAAGGAAAGGGGAGGCGGAGCTTGGACCAAGCAGAGGATTTCGGACGGTCATTCTGAGTAAGCTTAGGCTTACTCAGATGGCCATTGACTGATGGTAATCCAATGCTGCATCTCCAGATGCAGAACTCTGATCTGAGATGCTGGCAGTAGGTGTCTCTTTTCTTCAGACACCTCCTGTGGCACTGTGGCATTCACAATGTCCAAAGACCAGTAGCGCGATGCTAACTGCATCCATCTCTGAATCAGACTCAAAGTTTGCAAGTTTCATAAGATCATAATATTTTTTTATTTTGCGCAGTTCATATTGGCTACATGTCTGGTCATTAGCAATGGAGTTAACATTAAAATCAAAGGTGTAGAGTAAGTCTGCCATTTAGGTCACCTCTTTGCGGCCCCACTATGACAAATCAAACTTAAACATCATTGTAAATTGTGTTGGCCAGTGATATTCAGTAGATCATGTGTAGATCATGGGCTGACCCAGAAGTGTGAACCAGGATCTCTGCTCGTGTATGAACATCCGGAGTCATGCAACCAGGCTACCCACATGTACAGATCGGGTCATTCAGCTCTCGTGCCCAGCAACCTTGTTCTATTATGTTTAAACTGCCTTTAGAGCACTCAGATTCGTCACATGATAATACAGCAGTAATACTTTAACCCTTTTAAATTACAGTATATCTAAATAATCTAAATTTGTATTAATGAATATATAAGCATTTAAATTCAGAACCCAACCCCAAAACCTTTTACATTATAAAATTGCTAGTGCAACTACAGTCACTGAATGTTCCAATATTTACACTGAAAATGTAATCTTTTAACACCAGGATATTGGCTCTTGAAAAACAGGCCTAACACTATGAATGCCGATAGCAGTCGCTTGTTGAGGCTATAATTCACCTTAGCAGTACGTGCTGGGTACTTACCTTCACTGGTGACACCATCGTCCCCCTCAATGTCATCACCCTGTGTGTGGGGAAGGACACATATTAATGATTTGCAATATACTCCCAAAGAGGTAAATAACATGTGAAGAGCAAGAACACTAATCCCTGCAGAAAAGTATAGGACACAGCTTTTGTAATGGATGAGTTCAGTACAGGGAATGCTTTGAGCAGTTATGTAGAATATATATAACAGGACAGAACAAAATTGGTGCATTCCAGCATCTTATTCCAATTAGCCCAATATTACTGTGTCTTCTAGATCAAATTTAAACTCAGCAGTAATTTGTGGGATACAGTATATTAAAGAATAAAGGGTTGTAATGGCTTAAGCACTGTCTAGCATTTAACCGAGCAGAATTAGTTTTTTTGCCAAAGGGGAA
The DNA here is from genome assembly GCF_028390025.1 of Pseudophryne corroboree. Classification (NCBI taxonomy): domain Eukaryota; kingdom Metazoa; phylum Chordata; class Amphibia; order Anura; family Myobatrachidae; genus Pseudophryne; species Pseudophryne corroboree. The sequence goes on along the minus strand of NC_086452.1, from coordinate 333,759,664 downwards.
AGAAAAAATAACTCTTCTGGGGGGTGTAGTATGGTATGCCGGCGGCCGGGCTCCCGGTGACCAGCATACCGGCGCCGGAAATGAGCCCCTTGCGGGCTCGCTACGCGCGCCACGCTATTTATTCTCCCTCCAGGGGAAGGGGGGGGGTCGTGGACCCACACGAGGGAGAATATCTGTCGGTATGCCAGGTGTCGGGATTCCGGCGCCGGCATACTGTGCGCTGGGATCCCAACATTCGGCAACCTGAAGACCACCTCTTCCGGGTACAGGCACTCTCTGAACAAATATCAAATTTATAATTACCAACTTTCATTATAATTTACCTATATAAACAATAGCTTATCGACTTCCGGTTCCGGCGCTGCATGGAGTAGCCTTGTCCCGCCGGAGATCCGATGCCAGCTACCTTAAACCCTGCTAATCGCCCTGAAAGGTCGTCCCTGCATAACCCCAACCTCTCCCCGAGACCCCTCTCAGCATTACCTGCGCCCCGCAGTGCATGGACCGATACCTTAAAGCAGGAATGGCTGGCAAACCTCCCCGCTCCAAGTCTGCCTCAGAGCACCCTGCTGGTCCCAAGATGGCCACCGCTGTGGCTCCAGATGCTGACTCACAGGTCTCTGCTTCCCAGCCCTCCACATTGCTGCCTAAGGTACTACCCAAAGTGCTTTCACAGCCCATGGACTCTCATTCCCAGGAGGGGACTGCGCTGTCTTATGCTGATATAGTGAAGATTGTGAAGGAAACTGTGCAGCCCTTATTACAGGAACAGGCTCAAGTTCATGCCGCTGCGCTCCAGCAAGCTGTTCTGGATATCAAAAGTCAATGTAAATAGCTGACTAAGCGCATTACTCAAATGGAACACACAGTTGGTGTTAATTTTCAAGATATTGCTGGCTTAAAAGATGCCTCTGCAAAGCTCCAAAAATAAGATGCCCAGGTGTGGTCTAAGCTAGATAACCTGGAGAACAGGTTGCGCAGAAATAACGTGCGCGACATCGGTCTCCCCGAAACTCTGCGCGGCCCCACCTTGTACCTGTTCCTGCGTAAGACCCTACCTGAGCTACTGGAAGTGCAAGATGTTTGCAGTGACATGGTAATTGAGAGGGCACAGAGAACTGGACCTGCCAGCTCATCCTCTGCTTCCAGAGCTGTACTCTTTAAGAGCCTTAATTATCTCCACAAGGAGGCGCTATGGACCTCCTCTCGACGAAAGAAAGACCTTTCCTGGGAGGGCACGAGAATTGGTGGGCAATTAATAAAGCTTTGGGCAGAAACCCTATGTCTTCTCCTTTCATACCAATTTGCGGTAACCCCTGTTTTTTACCCCTGATGGACAATGTCAAATTTTCTCAGTAGGCTCTAAAGGGGATAATTGCTATTAAGGACATTTTCAATCCTGGAGGGAGTGTTATGTCCTTTACTTGTTTTGCGGAGAAGTATGGTGTGTCCTGTTCTGACTTTTTTATTTTTCTTCAGGTATGCCACTACGCCCAATCACTGCCCCTCCCTTCCCTACAGGAAAGGTGCTTGACCCGCTGTCTTTGCTGATCACTAGGTTGTTGAAATCCCCATATAAGACAAACTGGATAGAGATCTTTTATCTATACATGCAGATAAAGAATGGCAGCCCAGCTTGATGAAAAGGTCGGACGGTCTAGATTTAGATATATCACCAGCTGATTTCCTGCGCCCTTTCCCCAATATCCTTAAATCCCTTCACTACTCCCAACTGCAGGAAATACATATACAATTCTTTCATAGGGCATACATCTCGCAGGGTCAGAGGAAACATATGGTCCCAGATGAAACGGGTAATTGTCCTAAATGTAAAGCCCCAACGGCTCTCTTTTGGCAAAATTTCTGACAGTGTCCCAAGATCAAAAAAATTTGGCACAAGTACTGAACTTCAGCAACTCCATATTCTCCTCTCTTACCTGCAGTACTTTTGGGTTTAAGATTAGAGAGATGGAACCTAGATGTTACGGTGTCTAGATTTGCCCCTCTCCTCTATATTATTCTTACACTGGCTAAGAAAGTAATTCTTAACCGCTGGATTTCAAAGTCTCCCCCATGTTTAGAGCACCTGAAAACTCTATTGCTCAGCACCATATACTTTGAGCGACAGTCTACTCTTCCTGAGATAGATCGGAAAGCAAGCCTCTCTTATAAAAAAAAGGACTCCTTATCTGGAGCACTTAAGACAGTCCTACCCGCCAACACATTACAAATTTCTTTGATGCATTTTCTCATTCCGCTACCTGAGTTGATTGCTCGCTAGCTACTTTTAGCAGCCGTGAAAAAGCATAGTCGCCGCCCACAGGGGAGTGTATTTTTGCTTTGCAAGTATGTGAATGTGTGTGCAGCCGAGCGGGACGAAAAAGTTTTTTGCACTTTCTGAGTAGCTTTGGACTTACTCAGCCCTTGCGATCACTTCTGTCTTTTTGGTCCCGGAATTGACGGCAGACACCCGCCCTGCAAACGCTTGGACACGCCTGCGTTTTTCCAAACACTCCCCGAAAACGGTCAGTTGCCATCCACAAACGCCATCTTCCTGTCAATCTCCTTGCGATCGGCTGTGCGAATGGATTCTTCGTTAAATCCATCGCCCAGCAACGATCCGCTTTGTACCCATACAACGCACCTGCGCACTGCGGTGCATACGCATGCGCAGTAGTAACCTGTTCGCTGCGCTGCGAAAAACGGCAGCGAGCGATCAACTCAGAATGACCCCCCTTGTTTTTGTGCTCACCACAGTCCTGGTATTGCTCACACAGACTTGATATTGTCTGTTTGCCTCTTCTATATTGTATAAAAGTCTATATGTGGAACTATATTGCCACCTCTCTGTTTGTCTTTTGTCTATGTCTTGAGTACTAGTTTTGTATTGTACCTGGGTGGTATTTGTATATGCCCTTACCATGATAATGATTTACTGCTGAGATATCCCTGGACAATTATTTATTTGATAAAACGCACGGATGTCTGTTCCACCTGAACAATATAGATTTTCTAGTTTCCCTTCACTTGGGAATCTCGCTGTCGTTTGTTTGATCTGGACACTAACGGTATTGGAACTGTATCTACAGGCTTTCCTTTTCTATGTTTGTTATGTGTTGTTTGAATCTCAATAGATATATTTTAAAAAAACAACAACCAAAAAACAATAGCTAATCAAAACAAACTGAAACGTATTGTGCTGAAACATTTAGTGACAGTGAAATTAACATATGCAGAACCATACAGAATGGTCAGGACATGTAACTCACAAAGCAGCAAAAGTATTTGAGAAAAATAGACATCACACAATATTTAAGACATTTTAAAATGTACCAGAGCAAGTTACCATCTTTATGCTAAAATTATAAAGCTTAATGTGTGAACAAAATACAGCATCAGCAGAAAGGATTAAACATCTAAACATGCTCTGGTGCATTTTAAACTGCAATCTCCATAGTCACATATCAGCATCGGAATTGGTGGTACTGAAGAGCTAAGTGACATTTAATAATAATATACACTGTCATAGGATGCCATCATTTGTGCACAAGCATGTACAGGTATATCGTCACACCGGAAGTGTTCAGTAGCTATGAATTTGGGAAAACTGATCGTATTCATTTTTAACATCCACTGCATGTGCTGAGAACGTTATTAAATGTATTCTGAGCAATATCTTTTACTATCTCATCTAGTGTGTACACTAAACATCGTTAACGATGCAAACTCCTGCACATTGTTAATGACCCCCTCCCTCATCTGAACAGTTCAGACAAGGGAGAACCTCGTTAACAAGGGCTGCAGCATTTCCGCCGCTCTCCCTGTCGCTCCCTCCCCGCCAGCATCGACAAGTGTGTATGCACTTGCCGATGCCGGCACCCCGCCGCAGCCAATATCGTCGGGTACACACATCGGCTAGTGTGTGCCCGGCTCACCTGTAAAGTATAATGGAGCAAACAGATGTAGCCACTTTCATCTATGCCGCGATAGTGCAAACACGCTGCACTGTGACTGGCTGCAGCGGGTGTTCGCGCCATAGGCTTTAATGGTGCGAACGTGCATATGCACGCACGCGCACACAGTCACAAGCACACCAGACGTGCCAATGATGAGCTGTACTATCACTTTATAAATATATGTTAACAAATAAATAATATTGATCCACATTTAAATATTAGGCTATATAATAGATTGGATTTTCATTGGTATACCATTTAACATTTCCAGTTTATTTTTTTTCCCCCCTTTTAGTACTGCTTAAGTGTGTACTTGGTGGTTTCTGTATCCTTTATATGTCTAATAATTATTGCAATTAAATACTTAGGGCTCTATTCTTGAATTAGTGAAAAGAGTGGAGAAGTGAGCCAGTGGAGAAGTTGCCCATGACAACCAATCAGCAGCTACGTATAATTTTATAGAATGCACTTTATAAATGTTCCCTCAACACTGATTGGTTCTCCACTGGCTCACTTCTCCACTCTTTTCACTGCATCATGAATAGACCCCTTATTCTCCAGCTGACCAAATGTACTTGTGCTATGATCTGCATTTGTGTACTTTATTTATGGTGTCAGTCATGAATTTCCCATGAGACACTTGTTGGGGGGGCGGCAGTTGGATGCTTGTTTTAGTACGGTCAGTCTGAAATATACCAGTATCTACAAAATATTTCCACTTTACTGTACCATATACTATTTTGAAGAGTAGAAACAGATAGGACATGCAAACACTGACCCTATAGGTTGTCCTACTTAATAAATATGTATACATAATAAAATGTTTTTATAGTTCATGCCTTTTTATTATTATTATTATTATTATTATTATTAAAGTTGCCAATCATTAAATGAGGGCTTATAACCAAACAAAGAAAACAATAAAATTGGGCAGAGGGGTGAGGCCATTACTGTTGTGCCTAGGGGCGCCCTGACCCATAAATCCGCCCCTGGGTATTATATTCTATGTTTACCCTATACAGCGTACACTTTGTGGTGCCTCGAAAATAGAAGTTAATAATAATAATAATAATAATAATAATTGCAGTCCAATCCAAATGACTAGTTTGCACTATATACATACCTACTCTCCCGAAACCTCAGGGAGACTCCTGAATTTTGGGGAATCCTCAGTTATCCAAGAAAATGTGGATCTCCCGAATCATGCCCACTTCCTAGTGAAGTGGGAAGGATGTTGAGAATAATACAGAGAATCGAGCAGACATGGGGAGTGTGCAGGGCCAATATGACATGATTTTATGAGAACTGTGTCATTAGCTCCATACCCTCCTCATACACATGCACTTTGCAACAATGAGAAGGGCCTTAACAAAGCAGGTAAGTGATAGGAAATCCCCGTTTGGGGTGTCGGCAGTCACATGACTAACCTTGGCAATTAATTTACCCCTCCCCTGCCCCCTAACTTAACCCACATGGGATGGTGGCTAGGATTAAGATAGTGGGGGGTGGTGGCCATGGCTAATCAAAGCGGCTGGTGGCTAAGGCCAAGACCTGGGGGTAGGAGGGGGGTGGCAGCTGGTGGCTAGGGCTAAGCCTTGGGGGTGGTGGCGGCTATGGCTAACCCCGCATTAGTGTCTAACCCTAACGCCTCCCCCCCCCCCATCCCCAGCCCTAAATCTCACTCAAATACTTACCTATGAGATGCCAGCGATCAGGGTTCTGGTACTTGTATTCTGACTGGTGTTGGGATTCAGGCGCCTGTCACCTGACCGCCGGCATCCAGACTGCTGGGATGCTGACCGTATCCCGTATAATTATATGTGACTAACATTCTATAAACCACAGAGTGATTTCTAATTCATGTTATTTAATAGCAATTTAACAAGGACATACATAACCCTACAGTGGTGACAAATTATCTTATGACAGTCTAACAAAGGAAGATAAATATTTTTACAAAAACTAAGGAAAAAGCCAGATCAGAGTACTGATTTCAGTAGTGCTTATCTAAATGGCATGTATTGTATTTAAGAGGGTTCTTCTATCCCAAGGATAAACAAACCACAGTATAACTCACTGCATCAGTGCTCAGCCATTTTTCAACGTCTTCCATGAAGTTATTCTGAGGAGCTGGAATCTGATGTAAAAATAAAATATATATTTTTCTATTTTAATGTCAGCATTGGGATTGTAATCAATGTTCTAGATAAAATAACACGATTACAACATCTTTAGAAATTGTATTCTATATCTGAGATTGAAAAAAAAGTAGCAAAAGATCTGCACAGCTTGGAATCAGATTCAAATCCCTCTAAAGACACACGCCACAATTTGTCTTCATAGCTGCAAATCCCAGAGTCATTCTTGCAAAAGGTCACATTTCCACAATAATGGAAGAATGGAAACAGAAATTGTCACAATAATAGAAGAAAACATCCTATTTATTCATATAACGGTAATCATATAAACTACGATTCTGCAACATTATGTTATGTAAGCTCATATACTGTACAATGGGTGTGGATCATTAGATCGACACTGTCTAGGTCGACAGTCACTAGGTCGACAGGTTTTCTAGGTCGACATGTGCTAGGTAGACAGGTCAAAAGGTCGACATTTTTTTGTTTTGTTTGTTTTTTTGTGTCGTTTTCTGCGTATAGTGACCGGGAAGCCGAATTAGTGCACCGTGTGTCCCCTTGCATGGCTCGCTTCGCTCGCCATGCTTTGGGCAAGGTGCCTCGCTCTGTTACCGCTTCGTTTGGAACAGATTACCATTCCAATCGTAGTCCACGTGGATCGTTAAGTATGAAAAAGTTTCATAAAAGAAAAAAATGTGAAAAACTAATGTTGACCTTTTGACCTGTCGACCTAGCACATGTCGACCTAGAAACCCTGTCGACCCAGTGACTGTCAACCTATAGTGGTTGACCTAAACATTGTCGACCTAGACAGTGTTGATCTTCAGACCGGATCCCCTGTACAATAATAGTACTGTATTCTATTTAAATAATAAAAAGACAGGTCCAACTTCATACAGATATGTCCTCATACATCTTGCCTCAATGCGCCATGTGGCGGGAGATGACTGGCGTGAGCTGACAAGATGCCGTGCAACTCTGTCTTACTGCTATGTGAATAAGACACACAAGCCGACTCTGATGATTAAAATGATATGCGACATGCCGATATTCTGTGTGAGACTGCAGCTGTATCTGCATACAAAATGGTACATAACATTTTGTATGCAGATACAAGCGTGGGAGCACAGAGAATATAGACATGCCACATCATTTTTATTAGCATGTTTTGCGAATAAGACACATATTAATGGGAAAAAAAAATCGCACGTAAAGACGCTAGGCGCTACCTAGTCAGGCCACGATATGGCGTGACTAGAGGGGCTATTTAATGTGCAGGGAGGCTAGATGTAAGTGGACACATATGTTGTTTCAAGCTGTTCACTACTTATTATGTTAGAATGCACAGTAAGATGGGTATTTTTCATTGTATCATGTAACAACCAAGAAAGTTCCTTCTATTCAAGAAAATGGGCTGAGGGGTGACCCTCACACCAAGCAAAACACTCAGCTGCTGTGTCTCAGGTCCTAATTCAGATCTGATCGCAGCAGCAAAATTGTTCTCTAATGGGCAAAACTATGTGCACTGCAGATGGGGCAGATATAACGTGCAGAGAGATTAGATTTGGATGGGGTGTGTTCAAACTGAAATCTAAATTGCAGTGTGAAAATAAAGCAGTCAGTATTTACCCTGCACAGAAACAATGTGACCCACCCAAATCTAACTTTTTCTGAACATGTTATATCTGCCCCACATGCAGTGCACATGGTTTTGCCCATTAGAGAACAATTTTGCCGCTGCGATGAGGTCTGAATTAGGCCCTCAGTCACTAGGTCTCAGGAAATGGAAATTATGTGTTGAGTGTGTCTGCGCTCACCTTTTGTCCTAACTCAGGATTGTAGAGTACGCTACAAATCTGAGTTAGGACACAAGGTGAGCGAAGACACCCTCAACACATCATCGACCTACCGTTTAATGAGCTGGGACGACTCACTGTGCCTAGCTGCTCCTGATACACGAGATGTTCTAGAATTCTGGGCTAGTGACCCCTTCCCCTACAATAACACTCTGGAAATGTAAACTCTGAAGCTGGTGGTAGGAGGTACAAAGAAAGAGGCAACTGACTGGTCCAATGCAAGCAAAGGCAATAACTATTCCACACAAAACCACTTATTCTTCCTGCAGTTCCAATAAATCCTCCTGCAGATGTTTCATCATTAAAATTCCTTTAATTAGAAAACCAATTAACACTTTGTGTGCATACAGCTCAGTACAGAAATGATCTTGGTGCCGTAGCTCAACTTAGCAAAGGCTGCTAATTAAGCAGAACTACAGTACTTGAGTGGTCTATAACATTATTGAAGTGGCTTTATGTTTTTTCTATTAAGCTCATAGCATCTAGTAGTGCACTTACCTACAAAGTGGCACTAATTATTCAGCATTGTACTTATAAGTAATGTACTGTATGTAATCTTTCTGTAACACTATTGCTAACTATGATACATGCACATAAATTCATTTCTGCACTAGTCTGTTTTAGATAACGAGGGACTTGCACTAATATCTCTAGTCATCCATTCCCACCCCTCCATCATGTAACAAATTAAGACACTGGTGGATATAGAACAGAAAGCGTGCTATAGTTCTGCATGCTTGCATGTTATAATGAATATATCACAACTTGTCAGTGAGCAGAAATCGGCCCTGGTGTAAAGTGCAGTGACTATAGATATTCCTGATCAGCCAGGGGCAAGGTTTATATTACAGCAGCACAATAAGCAGCCATAGATTATAGGGAATAGTTGTGTCTTTAACCCTATAGGTTATGACAAGATCAGGCAATGTGTGGCACTCCGGATGCTGTAGAACAACACATCCCAGCAGTTTTGATGTTAGGGCATGCTGGGATGTGATATTCCACAGCAGTTTGAGGGCCACATGTTGCCTACCCCATAGCTTTGAGATAATAGGATTTTAATACCTACCGGTAAATCCTTTTCTCTTAGTCCGTTGAGGATGCTGGGGACTCCGTAAGGACCATGGGGTATAGATGGGATCCGCAGGAGACATGGGCACACTATAAGACCCTGAATGGGTGTGAACTGGCTCCTCCCTCTATGCCCCTCCTCCAGACCTCAGTTAGAAAACTGTGCCCAGGGAGACGGACATTTCGAGGAAAGAATTTATTGTTTAAACACGGTGAGTGTCATACCAGCTCACACCACGAACATACCGCAGAACATGGCATTCAATAGAATACCAGCCAACGGTATAAAAAATACACAGCCATATGCTGAGAGAATATGTAACACAACCAGTGTGTCAACACAACCAATAATAAGACACCGCATGCCATGGCATGAACAACGTCAGCAACAGCCTGACTGAAAAGAAACATCACAAGAGTGTAACCATAATCAAAAACTGCAGATACAGTACGCACTGGGACGGGCGCCCAGAATCCTCTACGGACTAAGAGAAAAGGATTTACCGGTAGGTATTAAAATCCTATTTTCTCATACGTCCTAGAGGATGCTGGGGACTCCGTAAGGACCATGGGGTGTATACCAAAGCACCAGACCGGGCGGGAGAGTGTGGACGACTCTGCAGCACCGATTGAGCAAACATGAGGTCCACATCAGCCAGGGTATCAAACGTGTAGATCTTAGGAAAAGTGTTTGAACCCGACCTAGTAGCCGCTCAGCAAAGTTGAACCGCCGAGACACCTCGGCATTCGCCCAAGAAGAGCCCATCTTCCTAGTAGAATGGGCCTCCACCACTTCGATAACGGCAATCCAGCTGTAGAACGAGCATGCCGAATCGTATCACAGATCCAGCCTGTAACAGACCGCATAGACGGAGGCGCCCCAATCATGCTGGGAGCATACCGGATAAACAGAACCTCTGTTTCCCCAATCTGAGCCAAATTGGCGACAGAAATATTCAAAGCCCCGACTACATCGAGAGACTTTGAATCAGCCAATGCCTAAGTAACCACAGGCATCAAAATCGTCTGGTTTCTGAGAAACAGAGAAACCACTCTAGACAGAACTATCATCCGAGTTCTCAACGCTCTATCCACATGGAAGAACCAACAGGGGCTCTTGTGAGACAAAGCCGCTACTTCCGACACCCGCTTTGCGGACGTCAAAGTCAATAGCATGACCACTCTTCAAGAGAGAAATTTTAACACAACCTTTCCCAAAGGTTCCAAACAGTGTGACACAAGTACCGCAACACCACGCCAAGGTCCCACGGTGCCAATGGTGGCACAAATAGCGGTTGGATGTGCAGTACTCCTTTCACTAAAGACTGAATTTCCGGAAAGGTGGTCAATTCCCCCTTTTTTTTTTTTTAAAGAAAATTTATAAGGCCAAAACTGCACTGAAATGAAGCCTAACTTTAGGCCTGCATCCACACCGGCTTACAAAGCAGGGATAAGAACGACCCAGCTGAAAGTCTTCCGTAGGAGCCTTCTTGGATTGACACCAAGGCACAGAGTTACGCCAACTACTGTGGTAAGGCTTAGCCGTTACTTATTTTCTAATCTGAAAAAGTGAGGAAAACGACTCCACTGGGAACAGCCTTTCGGGTTAGGATATGGCATTCAACCGCCACGCCGTCAAACGCAGCAGCGGTAAGTCTTGATACACGCCCGGATCTTACTGCAACAGTTCCTTACGTAGGGGAAGAGGCCAGGGATCTTCTATGAGTAAACCATGAAAACTGGATACCAAGCCCTCCTTGGCTAGACCGGAGCCAAGAGGATCGCCTGAACCTTTGTTCTTCTTACGTTTATCACCTTCCGAAAGAGTGAAAGCGGAGGGGACCCATAGACCGACTGAAAACACCCAAGGTGTCCCTGGACCTGGAACAATATCCATGAGGCCTCACGTTGAGACGAGGCGCCAACATGTCCAATTGAGGCACTCCTCAAAGACTTGTCACTTCTGTGAAAACTTCTCGATGACGACTGTATTTCTCCCGGATGGAGATCACATCTGCAGAGGAAATCTATTTCTCCGTCGTTTACCTTCGGAACGAAGACTGCTAATAAAGCGTTTACCAGTCTTTCCACCCAGCGCCAAACTTTTGCATCTTCTGGCATTGCCGCTCTGCTCCTTGTTCCGCCCTAGCGGCTTACTTACGCCACTGCTGTCAAGTCGACTGACAGAACTAATACGGCAGAACACGAAGAATATGTTCGTCGAAAATAGCTTTTAATTCAAGAAAACTTATTGCAGACAAGCTTCCCAGTTTGACCTTTTCCTCTGGAAATACGTTCCTTGCCAGGACAGCTCCTCAACCTCGGAGATCTGCATGCATGGACACCAGGACCTAAGCCTGGATCCCGAACCTTCGTCCCTCTAGAAGGTGAGAACCGAGCAGACACCACAGGAGTGATGTCCCAGCCATTAGGATTAAATACCGATGCATGTACAGGTGAGACCCGGACCACATTTCCAACTGGTCCCTTGAAAACCACTCCGGCATTTGATCTGCTCACCAAAAAGGCCTTTTAGGCCGCACCCACCTGCTTCATTAACAGAACCAATTGACGGATTGTCACAGCAAATCTGATCCGACTCTGGATCCTCAGACCTCTTTCCACAGGAAAAAACACATAACCTCAACCGGTCAGTATCTACTCTGATACCCACTTCCGAACTCAGCGTCGTTGGGAACAACAGCCATTCCCTGTGTTGAGGAACAGTCAGAGAGAAACAACGATTCGCACCACTTGTTTCTTGACCTCGCCTTAATCAGTAGAGCGTCTCAGAACAGAATAACAAAGGTTCTTACTATTGAAAGAAAACCATCATACTGCCATCACTCCTGTGAAATGGCAAAGACAATCCTTGATATCCACCCAGGCAATCTGAATGCGGAGAACAACGCATTGAAACCTCTTAGTCTTACTTTTTTTTTTTTATAGACAGCAGGACAATGTCCTGAACCTGACGCACCTCTGTATGGCGTCGCGTACTACCTCCCCTTCCAGAGGGGAAACGGCAAGATCTAATAGAAAAACAGTGAGGGGAAACATCTGTAACTCAGAACGTCCCCCTTTGGATTCTATAATCAACTCACAGGTCCTAGTCTATTCCCGGACTAACTGAAATTAGTAGACGAGTCCCCACCGGAGTGGGGTCCAGCCAGATAGACTCAGTGACATGTGGTGGATGTAGTAGAAACAGAAAACGACATCCGCTTCTGCGAACCAAACAAGGCTGCAGAACTCCTACCTTTACACCTTCCACTGTCTGCACAGAAAAGGAAAAAATAAGATTTTACTCACCGGTAAATCTATTTCTCGTAGTCCGTAGTGGATGCTGGGGACTCCGTAAGGACCATGGGGAATAGACGGGCTCCGCAGGAGACTGGGCACTCTATAAGAAAGATTTGGTACTATCTGGTGTGCACTGGCTCCTCCCTCTATGCCCCTCCTCCAGACCTCAGTTAGGATACTGTGCCCGGAAGAGCTGACACAATAAGGAAGGATTTTTTGAATCCCGGGTAAGACTCATACCAGCCACACCAATCACACCGTATAACTCGTGATACTATACCCAGTTAACAGTATGAAATATAACTGAGCCTCTCAACAGATGGCTCAATAATAACCCTTTAGTTAGGCAATAACTATATACAAGTATTGCAGACACTCCGCACTTGGGACGGGCGCCCAGCATCCACTACGGACTACGAGAAATAGATTTACCGGTGAGTAAAATCTTATTTTCTCTAACGTCCTAGTGGATGCTGGGGACTCCGTAAGGACCATGGGGATTATACCAAAGCTCCCAAACGGGCGGGAGAGTGCGGATGACTCTGCAGCACCGAATGAGAGAACTCAAGGTCCTCCTCAGCCAGGGTATCAAATTTGTAGAATTTTGCAAACGTGTTTGCCCCTGACCAAGTAGCAGCTCGGCAAAGTTGTAAAGCCGAGACACCTCGGGCAGCCGCCCAAGATGAGCCCACCTTCCACGTGGAATGGGCTTTTACAGATTTAGGCTGCGGTAAGCCTACCGCAGAATGCGCCAGCTGAATAGTGCTACAAATCCAGCGCGCAATAGACTGCTTAGAAGCAGGAGCACCTATCTTGTTGGGTGCGTACAGGACAAAAAGCGAGTCAGTCTTTCTGACTCCAGCCGTCCTGGAAACAAAGTTTCAGGGCCCTGACTACATCCAGCAACCTGGAATCCTCCAAGTCCCCAGTAGCCGCAGGCACCACAATAGGTTGGTTCAAGTGAAAAGCAGATACCACCTTAGGGAGAAACTGGGGACAAGTCCTCAATTCTGCCCTATCCATATGAAAAATCAGATAAGGGCTTTTACAAGACTAAGCCGCCAATTCTGACACACGCCTGGCCGAAGCCAAGGCCAATAACATGACCACTTTCCACGTGAGATATTTCAGATCCACAGTTTTAAGTGGTTCAAACCAATGTGATTTTAGGAAATTCAACACCACATTGAGATCCCAAGGTGCCACGGGAGGCACAAAAGGGGGCTGAATATGAAGCACTCCCTTTACAAAAGTCTGAACTTCAGGCAGTGAAGCCAGTTCTTTCTGGAAGAAAATCGACAGGGACGAAATCTGGACTTTAATGGAACCCAATTTTAGGCCCATAGTCACTCCCGACTGCAGGAAGTGTAGAAAGCGACCCAGCTGAAATTCCTCTGTTGGGGCCTTCTGAGCCTCACACCACGCAACATATCTTCGCCAAATACGGTGATAATGGTTCGCGGTTACTTCTTTCCTGGCTTTTATTAGCGTAGGAATGACTTCCACCGGAATGCCCTTTTCCTTTAGGATCCGGAATTCAACCGCCATGCCGTCAAACTCAGCCGCGGTAAGTCTTGGAACAGACAGGGCCCCTGCTGCAGCAGATCCTGTCTGAGCGGTAGAGGCCATGGGTCCTCTGATATCATTTCCTGAAGTTCCGGGTACCAAGCCCTTCTTGGCCAATCCGGAACCACGAGTATCGTTCTTACTCCTCGCCTTCTTATTATTCTCAGTACCTTTGGTATGAGAGGCAGAGGAGGGAACACATAAACCGACTGGTACACCCACGGTGTCACTAGAGCGTCCACAGCTATCGCCTGAGGGTCCCTTGACCTGGCGCAATATCTCTTTAGCATTTTGTTGAGGCGGGACGCCATCATGTCCACCTGTGGCCTTTCCCAACGGTTTACCAACAGTAGGAAGACTTCTGGATGAAGTCCCCACTCTCCCGGGTGTAGGTCGTGTCTGCTGTGGAAGTCTGCTTCCCAGTTGTCCACTCCCGGAATGAACACTGCTGACAGTGCTAGTACGTGATTTTCCGCCCATCGGAGAATCCTTGTGGCTTCTGCCATTGCCATCCTGCTTCTTGTGCCGCCCTGTCGGTTCACATGGGCGACTGCCGTGATGTTGTCTGACTGGATCAGTACCGGCTGGTTTTGAAGCAGGGGTCTTGCCTGACTTAGGGCATTGTAAATGGCCCTTAGTTCCAGAATATTTATATGTAGGGAAGTCTCCTGACTTGACTATAGTCCTTGGAAGTTTCTTCCCTGTGTGACTGCTCCCCAGCCTCGAAGGCTGGCATCCGTGGTCACCAGGACCCAGTCCTGTATGCCGAATCTGCGGCCCTCTAGAAGATGAGCACTCTGCAGCCACCACAGTAGAGACACCCTGGTCCTTGGAAACAGGGTTATCATTTGATGCATCTGAAGATGCGATCCCGACCACTTGTCCAAGAGGTCCCACTGGAAGGTCCTCGCATGGAACCTGCCGAATGGAATTGCTTCGTATGAAGCTACCATTTTTCCCAGGACTCGTGTGCAACGATGCACCGATACCCGTTTTGGTTTTAGGAGGTCTCTGACTAGAGATGACAGCTCCTTGGCTTTCTCCTGCGGGAGAAACACTTTTTTCAGTTCTGTGTCCAAAATCATCCCCAGGAACAGTAAGCGAGTGGAAGGAACCAGCTGTGACTTTGGAATGTTCAGAATCCAGCCATGCTGTTGTAGCATCTCCTGAGATAGTGCTACTCCGACCAGTAACTGCTCCCTGGACCTCGCCTTTATAAGGAGATCGTCCAAGTATGGGATAATTAAAACTCCCTTTTTTCGAAGGAGTATCATCATTTCTGCCATTACCTTGGTAAACACCCTCGGTGCCGTGGACAGTCCAAACGGTAGTGTCTGGAATTGGTAATGGCAATCCTGTACCACAAATCTGAGGTACTGCTGGTGAGGAAGGTAAATTGGGACATGCAGGTAAGCATCCTTGATGTCCAGGGATACCATGTAATCCCCCTCGTCCAGGCTTGCAATAACCGCCCTGAGCGATTCCATCTTGAACTTGAATTTTGTTATGTAAGTGTTCAAGGATTTCAAATTTAAAATGGGTCTCACCGAACCGTCTGGTTTCGGTACCACAAACAGTGTGGAATAGTAGCCCCGGCCTTGTTGAAGTAGGGGTACCTTGACTATCACCTGCTGGGAATACAGCTTGTGAATGGCCTCTAGCACAGCCTCCCTGCCCGATGGAGTCGTCGGTAAGGCTGATTTGAGGAAACGGCGGGGGGGCGGCGCCTCGAATTCCAGCTTGTACCCCTGAGATACTACTTGAAGGATCCAGGGATCCACCCGTGAGCGAGCCCACTGATCGCTGAAATTTTTGAGGCGGCCCCCCACTGTACCTGGCTCCGCCTGTGGAGCCCCACCGTCATGCGGCTGATTTGGAAGAAGCGGGGGAGGACTTTTGGTCCTGGGAACCGGCTGTTTGTTGCAGCTTTTTCCCCCTTCCTCTGCCTCTAGACAGAAAGGACCCGCCTTTTCCGCGCCTGTTTTTCTGGGGTCGAAAGGACTGTACTTGGTAATACGGTGCTTTCTTAGGCTGTGAGGGGACATGGGGCAAAAATGCAGACTTCCCAGCCGTTGCAGTGGAAACAAGGTCTGAGAGACCATCCCCGAATAACTCCTCACCCTTATAAGGCAAAACTTCCATGTGCCTTTTAGAATCCGCATCTCCTGTCCACTGCCGAGTCCATAAGCCTCTCCTAGCAGAGATGGACAAAGCACTTATTCTAGATGCCAGCCGGCAGATCTCCCTCTGTGCATCTCTCATGTATAAGACCGAGTCTTTTATATGCTCTATGGTTAGCAATATAGTGTCTCTGTCTAGGGTGTCAATATTTTCCGACAGGGAATCTGACCAAGCAGCAGCAGCACTGCACATCCAGGCTGAGGCAATAGCTGGTCTCAGTATAACACCAGTGTGTGTGTAAATAGATTTTAGGATAGCCTCCTGCTTTCTATCAGCAGGTTCCTTTAGGGCGGCCGTATCCGGAGATGGTAGTGCCACCTTTTTAGACAAACGTGTGAGCGCTTTATCCACCCTAGGGGGAGTTTCCCAACGTGACCTATCCTCTGACGAGAAAGGGAACGCCATTAGTAATTTTTTTGAAATCACCAATTTTTTATCGGGGAAAGCCCACGCTTCTTCACACACCTCATTCAATTCCTCAGATGGGGGAAAAACTATAGGTAGTTTTTTCTCCCCAAACATAATACCCTTCTTTGAGGTACCCGGGTTTATATCAGTAAGGTGTAATACCTCTTTCATTGCCTCAATCATGCCACAAATGGCCCTAGTGGACATTAAATTTGACTCATCGTCGTCGACACTTGCATCAGTATCCGTGTCGACATCTGTGTCTGCCATCTGAGGTAGTGGTCGTTTCAGGGCCCCTGACGGCCTTTGAATCGTCTGGGCAGGCACGAGCTGAGAAGCCGGCTGTCCCGCATTTGGCATGTCGTCAAATTTTTTATGTAAGGAGTCGACACTTGCACGTAATTCCTTCCATAAATCCATCCACTCAGGTGTCTGCCCCGCAGGGGGTGACATCACATTAATAGGCATCTGCTCCGCCTCCACATAAGTCTCCTCATCAAACATGTCGACACAGCCGTACCGACACACCGCACACACACAGGGAATGCTCTTACAAGGAGACAGGACCCCACAGAAGCCCTTTGGGGAGACAGACAGAAAGTATGCCAGCACACACCAGAGCGCTATAATAATACAGGGACTAACTGAATTATGACCCTTTATAGCTGCTTATTATATTAAACTGCGCCCAAATTTAGTGCCCCCCTCTCTTTTTTACCCTTTCCGTAGTGTAGACTGCAGGGGAGAGTCAGGGAGCTTCCTTCCAGCGGAACTGTGAGGGAATAATGGCGCCAGTGTGCTGAGGGAGAAGGCTCCGCCCCTTTTTCGGCTGCCTTTCTCCCGCTTTTTCTGTAATTCTGGCAGGGGTAATTACCACATATATAGCCTCTGGGACTATATATTGTGGTTATTTTTGCCAGCCAAGGTGATATTATTGCTGCCCAGGGCGCCCCCCCCCCCAGCGCCCTGCACCCTCAGTGACCGGAGTGTGAAGTGTGTATGAGGAGCAATGGCGCACAGCTGCAGTGCTGTGCGCTACCTTGGTGAAGACTGATGTCTTCTGCCGCCGATTTTCCGGACCATCTTCATGCTTCTGGCTCTGTAAGGGGGACGGCGGCGCGGCTCCGGGAACGAACACCAAGGACGAGTCCTGCGGTCGATCCCTCTGGAGCTAATGGTGTCCAGTAGCCTAAGAAGCCCAAGCTAGCTGCAAGCAGGTAGGTTCGCTTCTTCTCCCCTTAGTCCCACGATGCAGTGAGCCTGTTGCCAGCAGGTCTCACTGTAAAATAAAAAACCTAATTTTAAACTTTCTTTCTAGCAGCTCAGGAGAGCTCCTAGTGTGCAACCAGCTCGGGCCGGGCACAGAAATCTAACTGAGGTCTGGAGGAGGGGCATAGAGGGAGGAGCCAGTGCACACCAGATAGTACCAAATCTTTCTTATAGAGTGCCCAGTCTCCTGCGGAGCCCGTCTATTCCCCATGGTCCTTACGGAGTCCCCAGCATCCACTAGGACGTTAGAGAAAGGAGCGTTATCGAACCGGTTAAAACGACCGCATCCCACAAAAGAATGCGTCACCAACCGTTGTGAAGGAGTCTAACTCACGAAGTTAGACTTACCAGTGGTATCCGCCGAGATTGACTGAACTGAGGCATCCCAAACCGCTGTATACCGTCCCTCCAGTATCTCTCGGAGACATCCACAGCATTTCCCCGGCCACACCTCCTGCCGTCACGCGGAAACCTGCTGCAATGTTATAGAGTAGAATCAACATAAGCAACCCTACCCACTCTCTGTAGGGTAATTCTATCGGATGCCTAGCCGAACATAACACTCCCCCATGTACATGCAGTGCAAATAAGTATAGAAATAAAATATCACTTCGCTTCCTGTGTATGATCCTTTGTGACCGGGCTCCGTGTCGACCAGGAGTTGACTGCCACAATGTTCTCTCCGCGTCGGGAAGAGAATAAACATTCGGACTCCTTGAGAGGGTCGAAGACCAACTCGTCACGGCCGATCTAGAGCTTAATCAACAGAGCGACCAGCACATGAGAAGAAATACTAGTATTTCAGCATTCATGAATATACATAATGTAATACACAATATAACACACATATCCTAACTATAAATATATATATATATATATATATATATATATATATATATATAACATATACACAAGTGGTTTGTCCAGACCCGTCAGGTTCCTAGTGACAGTAATGTGTTCTGAATGTGTATGACCATGCACTGACATGCCCCAGATGTGGATCTACCAGGAACGTTATATCGACAGAAACTTAGTAGATGTCGACAGCAGGGAATAGTAAGCGGCAAAAAAATAACATTCTTGGAACCCCGAGGGGTCTGAGGGAAGCATACATATGTAAATTCAATAACACTCCCCCTACATATACCTATAAATATATATACAGGTATAAAGCAGTAACAGCCTGTTAATTTTTACCCAGTAAATACAAATGATGCCGACAGGGCACCCACAAACGACTGTGTCTCCCATACCGTGTTTACTTATTTTTTTTTACGCACACGAACACCAACATGCTAATACTTAATTTTCCGAATCAAGTACTGACAGGCGTCGGCGATGCCGACAGTTATCCCCACAGCAGCTTGTGACAAAGCCCTCACACATGTCGACATATGTCGACTAAACCAATAGTGGGTAAACGGACAGGCAACACTGAGATTTATGTACCACAACATGGATTATGCAGTCATTATTAAACATAATGCTATATATCTCCCATATAGCACTAAAAAACACTGTGCCCCCCCTCCTTCGTACTATAAAACTAGCCTTGGCGGGGACCTGAAGAAAATGGCGCTGACTCCATTGTGAGGGCTAAGCTCTGCCCCTTCCCGGCGCGCTTAAGCCCGCTCCAATAAATATATATATATATACACACACACACACATATTGAGCTGGGGGGGGGATCTATATACAGCGTATAACCCCCTGTATATAAACATATATAGAAATCGCTGCCCAGGGCGCCCCCCCTGCGCCCTGCACCCTCGGAAGCCGTTGGTGTGTGGGAGCCATGGCGCGCAGCGCGATCGCCGGTACACTGGCGGGGTGAACATACCCGGTGTCCTGGCACCTAAATATGTCCCCTGGCCAGCGATCTAAACCTCAGTAACATGCCGCCCAGGGCGCTCCCCCCCAGCGCCCTGCACCCTGCAAGAGCCGTTGGTGTGTGGGAGCATGGAGCGCAGCGCTACCGCTGCTGTTACCTCCGTTACTGAAGTCTTCTGCCGTCACTGAAGTCTTCTTTTCTTCCAATACTCACCCGGCTTCTTTCTTCTGGCTTCTGTGAGGGGGGTGACAGCGCGGTTCCGGGAACATGCAGCTAGGCGCACCAAGTGATCTAACCCTCTGGAGCTAATGGTGTCCAGTAGCCTAAGAAGCAGAGCCTTTAACTAAGAAGAAGTAGGTCTGACTTCTCTCCCCTCAGTCCCACGATGCAGGGAGCCTGTAGCCAGCAGGTCTGCCTGGAAATAAAAAACCTAACAAAGTCTTTTAGAGAAACTCCGTAGAGCTCCCCTAGTGTGTGACCAGTCTCCTCTGGGCACAAAGTCTAACTGAGGTCTGGAGGAGGGACATAGAGGGAGGAGCCAGTTCACACCCATTTAGGGTCTTATAGTGTGCCCATGTCTCCTGCGGATCCCGTCTATACCCCATGGTCCTTACGGAGTCCCCAGCATTCTCTAGGACGTATAAGAAATCTAGTTTTCTATACAGGCCTTTCATGGGCAAGTTCCCTTGCAGGGTAGAACAAATTACTTACAGCTCCAGTGTTCTGCTGTCGAGTATCCAGGGCTACTGCTAGTCCATCTGCAGCTTGGGGGTCCTCGTATTTAACACTGAGTGAGACAAGAAAGATGGAAGTAACGATTACACAATCTCTGTTCAGTACTACTTTATATGTGGGTACTATATAAATAATATAGGTGGTTATTAGGTATGCGTTTAATTTGCCATCTGTTGGGATCCCGGCAGTCAGGATACCGATGCCGGAATCTCGTTAGTCGGCAATGCCGCCAGTTGGAATCCCAGCGCAGCAGGGCTATTTCCACTTGTGGGTGTCCACGACACCGATAGAGTGGGAATAGATCCTGTGGTACCCACAAGGGGACTCTTAGCACTCTCCCCGCTGCAGGCATTCTGGCAGGTGGGATGCCGCTGTTGGGATATGGACAGCCGGCATCCCGTCTGCTGGTAAAGCATACTACGTCCGTTTATTGTTATGAAGAATGTGAAAAAGAAAGACACTGCAATAGAAATAGAGACACAGGAGAGACGTAGGAAACAGCTAAATAGAGGGAACAGTAAGGTCGAGCATATGGTATCCGGATGGTAGGTCGACATGGATTAGGTCAACAGTCAATAGGTCAACCACTACTTTGTAAAAAGATCGACATGGTATTTTTACATTTTTATTTTTAACTTTTTCATACTTTACCATCCACGTGGACTACGACTGGGAATAGTAACCTGTGCCGAGCGCAGTGGTAGCAGAGCGAGGCACCTTACCCGCAGCCATGCAAGGGGAAGCAGTACACTAATTGGGGTTCCTCATCATGTTAGGCAAAAATGACATCAAAAAGTGTAAAAATGCCATGTCTGACCTTTATATGTGTCGAACTTCCTCATGTCAATAATTTTAATGCGTCAACCTTTTTTCAGGTGTCGACCATGTGAATGTCGACCAATGGTGGTCGACCTAATCCATGTCGACCCACTGATCCATAATCGAGCATACAGTAGGATATTTATTTAATACATCATGTAATGAAAACAAAATAAGTTACAGTATAGTTTTAGTCCAAAGCAACCTTGGTTGTGTATGTGTGTGTATATATATATATATATATATATATATATATATATATATATACATATATACACACACACACACACACACACACACACACACACACACACACACATATATATATACATACACACACACACACACACACATATGTATATATATATATATATATAAACATATATCTCTGCCTTTCCAGCAGTACACAGTAACTTATTACCTTACTATGAGGTGGGGTTACCAAATTATTGGACAGAATGGCTATGTTATTTTCTACAGGCTCAGGGGAAAAGTTTTGGTACAAGAAAACTGGCATGCTAAATGTATTTATTTATAGTTTCTTATATAGCGCAGCAAATTCTGTTGCACTTCCTGATTTGAGCGGATCTCTTGTGGTAATAAACAGGTTAACTTCCAACAAATTAACCCCCACCCACCCATCCATTGTTTTTCCCCAAGCCAAGTGGAAAGTGCTGCACAGTAACGGTCAGTGGGCAACCTGAGACTGCTGGGAGTTGTTGGGTTCAGTCCAGATTTTGCAGAAATGAGTTTATGTTGTTGTAGGTCAATCCGATCATAGAAATGCTCATCAGACAGAGGTCCGCTGTGCACAATGGCCTCCAGGATAAAGTAGATGCCCACCACCATACCACTGATCAGGAAGAATGGCACAAAAGCTCTTAAGTGCTTGCACCAGCCACAGAGTTCAGAAAGGTGCATGGTTACCAAGGAGTTGTAGATAGAAATAGAGCCAGACACAAAACAATGTTAGGAAAGAGTAAATTGTTCAAGAATAAAGGAAACAAAAGTGAACAAAACAATAATGGAAGTAGTGAGAAAAGAGGCAGCAGGAGACGGGTAGGAACTTGCCATCTGAGAAATGTACAGATCGTGGATCAGTGCAGACACGAGGTAGGAGACCTGAAGGAGCTGTGTACGTGCCAGAGGAGAAGCAGAAATAGACTGTACACCCAGAGAAGGGGAATCTGATGTCACAACCCACACCCAAGCACCCAAACTGAGCTCTCACTCCTCTCCAGTGACTGTTGATCAGATTATTCCAGGGGTCAGTTTACACCTTGCAGTTCTGCCACATGACTGGTCTGGATTTTCCCTCAGTTTACAAAACTTTGACTGATGACACCAGTCTTTGCTCCTGCTACATGAGCCTCACTCACAAAGGTCGGAGACCTTTAATGTCAGGACCACTGTGTTCTTCATTACTTCTGTTCACCTGTGTCTCCTGAAGTCACTAGACACAAACTCTGCCTCTCTAAGCAAGAACGGCAACTATCGCTACACCTTCCAGCCCACTGGAGTAATGCTATCCATGTACTATTTACCTAAAGAAGATGCACTTAATGAATGTCATAGGAATGTATAATTAAAGACATCTCTACTCACATTTGTACTTACTTATAAAGCATCATTCACTAACGGAGACCATGCTACACTGTCTGTCTCTCTTATAACGCTCTATGCTCCTCTTGATAACTGCGGACAGGACCCCTATTTCCTGTTCTCATCAATATGTTAATGTAATTATGCTGCCTGTTATTAATGTTCAGGAATATTCAAGGATTAAAAAAGTAATGGACAGTATAAGTCTGTATATAAAGGGATCATATATGTGCCTTTTCCTACATTGATTTAAACCTCTATATGTGCCTCTCCCCTACCTCTCAACATTTGGTAGTCAAAGATCAGTATCCTGAGAGTGCCCAAAAAGGGGTGTGGCCTTGGGGACATTGCTTTGTGGTACAGGCATGGGGTTGTGGCACACCCATTTTCATTAGTCTGGGGGTGTGCCCAGCACTCCCGGAACAGCTGGGCTGCCCCCGCTCACCCCCCACACTGTTTAGATGCCGTGCATATGTGCTGTGCAGAGCAGTGCTGATCGGTGCTCATCCTACCACCATCCTGGCAGCGGAACACAGTGGCCCAGACGTGAGACAGCGGGACACTTCCTGACAAGCAGGACTGTCCCACTGAAATTGTCATGGTCGGGAGGTATGCTATCATCATTTGATGACAGAGGTAGCTATGGGAATCACCTCCTATGCTTTAGAAATACCTGAAGAACTGATGATAACAAGCAATAAGGTTGGGTATAAACATAATGGTCTTTATGAAGACTTTCTGTCATTGCTTACATATGCCTTAGTCATTTTTATTTTCTCTGTTTAAGTTTAGTTCTCCCCTAAGTGTGCACGGTCACATGGTAAGAGTTTCAGTGGCACAGACAGGGCAGCTCTAAGAAATCAGTATGTATTACTCAACTGATGATCACACTTGCCTTGGCTCTTGTATGAGACGATACATGCTGAATGCTAAGCACGTGCTGTCACTACAAGCTGCACCTTACCTCCTGCTAACTTGTGAGGAGAAAAACAGCAGCCATTCTGAAATATCAGGTGCATTTATAAAACTGATGCACAGGTACACGGATGAAACCCACATCAGTCAGACATTTGCTTTCATTTCCTAAACTGTATTAGAAAAATGATCAATTTAATTGGTTGCTATTGGGCATACCATAGATCTGATAATGCACACATTACTGTAGAATTAGGAAACTAGTCACTGGGGCTTTCCATAATCTTACAATGTGGATTGTGCTTTTACAACGGTTTGGGTTTGTATATTCGTGTGCCTGTAGTAGGAAAACAAGATTGTAAACTTCAATGGGGCAGATGCCAGTGGCACCAGATGAAGAGACATGGTGGGGACCCAGGTCTTTGATCACTCACACTGCTCTGCCAACTACTGCTGGCTGGGCCTGTATTGCAGTGCAGTCGAGAGCAGCCCATTAGGCAGTAAGAAAGAGGAGACTGCTGCTGTAGCAGTCCCCTATCACTGCCCAATGCACTACCCGGTTGCGCTGCTTTGCATAGCAGTATTGAGCAGAGATGTCCCCTTGCAGCCGCTTCGTTTCCCCTGGAGCCACCGCCCTGTGCAGAGTTTGCAACAGTTTATTATTTATTCATTTTAAATGGGAGGCATAGCCATGCCTTGTCAGATTTGGCCATTCCCCCCCCCCCCCCCTCCGTACCCGGGCCCGTTATAGCTCTGGAGGACCCTGGCAGAGACCGATCTGAATTAATAAACGGTATTTGTGCAGAGCTGTGAAATATGTTTGTGCTACATAAATATGGGCAATAATAATATTCATGTCTTTAGGCTTATTGAATAGTTTGAGCCCTATGCCTGCTCTCCATAGAAATTGTATATTATTAGGTGGTTGGCCATTTATTCTGTTAGCATGGCATCTGTATGCCACCCCAGTGCAGAATTAGCTTGTTTATATTAAGGGATGCTTCCATTATATGGTAAGCTTGTCTTGGGTTGCCATTGGTGGAATGTGACGCCCTAGTAAGTACTTTGGAAATGTAATTTGAGTAATATATTACAGTTTTGGGTAAACATGACAAGTTCAAGCACCAATACACTTCCACTTACCTCCTGCGTTGATCAGCCAGAGAGCTCCCTCGGGTAAGTGCAAACATGTCAAAATCATCTCCCTGTTTCCCTGTATGCTCTAGAGACTGCAGAGTTCCACTCACAGAGCCAGAGCTCATGTCTAGAGAAACACAAAAGAAGACAAATTCCATATAAGTACGTTCATCATACAACAGAAGCTGATAATAGATTTCATCAATCATAATTAAAGTTAAAAAAAGAACAGATCTATCACAAACTAGAGACCTGAGCCAAAAGATGGATCACATTATCTTTATTTCATTATTTATACACAGTTGTATCAAAATGGAAACAAAAAGACTGTTCTCTGAAGAGTAGAAAATGACGTATGAGGTGAAATGCACAGGAGAGAAGGGGGGTGTTTGGCACAAACTGTTCATTCTTAAATCCTTATTCATTCATCTCGGCAGGGAGTGATTTCACCATGCAGGAAGCAATGGAAGTGGCACTTACTTAGCTTTAGAATATAAACCCTTTATGCTTTTACGTATTTGGTATTAGACTGAACAGATTCAAATATGCATGATTTATTATATATGTTCAAAAACACATAGGGGTAAATTTACCAAGGTGGGAGATTTTTTAGAACTAGTGATGTTGCCCATAACAACCAATCAGATTCTATTATCTTCTAGAAGCAGCTGGATAAATGTTAAATAGAATCTGCTTGGTTGCTATGAGCAACATCACCAGTTCTAAAAAAACCTCCCATCTTAGTAAATTTACCCCTTACAGTACAACTGAAATTTTTGATATCTCAGTACGTATTTGCATATAATAATTCTGCAGAATCTGTAAATTCCATACACTTTAGGTTCCACTTTTCTCCAAACATAAAAATAAGATTTTAAACCTACTGGTAAATCTTTTTCTCCTAGTCCGTAGAGGATGCTGGGGTCTCCGTAAGGACCATGGGATATAGACTGGCTCCGCAGGAGACATGGGCACTCTAAAGACTTTAGAATGGGTGTGCACTAGCTCCTCCCTCTATGCCCCTCCTCCAGACCTCAGTTAGAGAAACTGTGCCCAGAGGAGACGGACAGTACGAGGAAAGGATTTTTGTTAATCTAAGGGCAAGATTCATACCAGCCCACACCATCCACACCGTATAACCAGGAATATACGCAACCAGTTAACAGTATGAACAAAACAGCATCAGCCAACGACTGAACTTAACTGTAACATAACCCTTATGTAAGCAACAACTATATACAAGTCTTGCAAAAATATGTCCACACTGGGACGGGCGCCCAGCATCCTCTACGGACTAGGAGAAAAAGATTTACCGGTAGGTTTAAAATCCTATTTTCTCCTACGTCCTAGAGGATGCTGGGGACTCCGTAAGAACCATGGGGTGTATACCAAAGCTCCAGACCGGGCGGGAGAGTGCGGATGACTCTGCAGCACCGATTGAGCAAACATGAGGTCCTCATCAGCCAGGGTATCAAACTTGTGGAATTTTGCAAAAGTGTTTAAACCCGACCAAGTAGCTGCTCGGCACAACTGTAATGCCGAGACGCCTCGGGCAGCCGCCCAAGAAGAGCCCACCTTCCTAGTGGAATGGGCCTTTACCGAATCTGGTACCGACAATCCAGCCGTAGAATGAGCCTGCTGAATCGTGTTACAGATCCAGCGGGCAATAGTCTGCTTAGAAGCAGAGGCGCCAACCTTGTTGGCTGCATACAGGACAAACAGTGCCTCTGTTGTCCTAACCCGAGCCGTCCTGGCTACATAAACTTTTAAGGCCCTGACTACATCAAGAGACTTGGAATCCTCCAAGTCCCCCGCAGCCACAGGCACCACAATATGAAACGATGAAACCACCTTAGGCAAAAATTGTGGACGAGTCCTCAACTCTGCTCTATCCACATGGAAAATCAGATAGGGGCTTTTGTGAGACAAAGCCGCCAATTCGGACCCCCGCCTCACAGATACCAAGGCTAACAACATGACCACATTCCAAGTGAGAAACTTCAACTCAACTGTTTGAAGAGGTTCAAACCAGTGTGACTTTAGGAACTGTAACACCACTTTAAGGTCCCATGGTGCCACTGGGGGCACAAAACGAGGCTGGATGTGCAGCACTCCCTTTACAAAAGTCTGGACTTCTGGGAGAGAAGCCAATTCCTTCTGAAAGAATATAGATAGGGCCGAAATCTGTACCTTAATGGAGCCTAACTTCAGGCCCATATCCACTCCTGTCTGTAGAAAGTGGAGAAAACGGCCCAGGTGGAAATTTGCCGTAGGAGCCCAGGTGGAACACGCAGGGCCCCTGCTGAAACAGGTCCTCTTCTGTGAGCATCTCCTGAAGATCTGAATACCAGGCCCTTCGAGGCCAATCTGGAACAATGAGTATTGTCTGCACTCTTTTTCTCCGTATGATTCTCAATATTTTGGAGATGAGAGGAAGAGGAGGGAATACATAGACCGACTTAAACACCCATGGTGTCACCAGGGCGTCTACCGCTACTGCCTGAGGGTCCCTTGACCTGGCACAATACCTCCGAAGCTTCTTGTTGAGGCGTGACGCCATCATGTCTATTTGTGGAAGTCCATACTGACTTGTTATTTCTGCAAAAACTTCTTGATGAAGTCCCCACTCTCCTGGATGGAGATCGTGTCTACTAAGGAAGTCTGCTTCCCAGTTGTCCACTCCCGGAATGAACACTGCTGACAGAGCGCTTACGTGATTTTCCGCCCAGCGCAGAATCCTTGTGGCTTCCGCCATTGCCACTCTGCTCCTTGTCCCGCCTTGGCGGTTTACATGAGCCACGGCTGTGACATTGTCTGATTGAATCAGAACCGGTAGGTCGCGAAGAAGATTCTCCGCTTGTCGTAGGCCGTTGTATATGGCCCTTAATTCCAGTATGTTGATGTGTAGACAAGCCTACTGGCTTGACCATGTTCCCTGAAAATTTCTTCCTTGTGTGACTGCTCCCCATCATCGGAGGCTCGCGTCCGTGGTCACCAGAACCCAGTCTTGAATGCCGAACCTGCGACCCTCTAGAAGGTGAGCACTCTGCAGCCACCACAGGAGAGACGCTCTGGCCCTGGGGGACAGGCTTATTTTCTGATGAATTTGAAGATGGGACCCGAACCACTTGTCCAGAAGGTCCCACTGAAATGTCCTCGCATGAAACCTGCCGAAGGGGATGGCCTCGTAGGTCGCCACCATTTTTCCCAGTACTCGAGTGCATTGATGGACTGACACTCTTTTCGGTTTTAACAGGTCTCTGACCATGTTCTGGAGTTCCTGGGCTTTTTCCATCGGGAGAAAAACCCTCTTTTGTTCCGTGTCCAGAATCATGCCTAAGAAAGATAGCCGAATCGTTGGAACCAACTGTGACTTTGGTAGATTTAGAATCTAGCCATGTTGCTGCAGCACTCTCAGGGAGAGCGACACGCTTTTCAGCAACTGATCTCTCGATCTCGCTTTTATCAGGAGATCGTCCAAGTACGGGATAATTGTGACTCCCTGCCTGCGCAGGAGCACCATCATTTCCGCCATTACCTTGGTGAAAATCCTTGGGGCCGTGTAAAGCCCAAACGGCAACGTCTGAAACTGGTAATGACAGTCCTGTACAGCGAATCTCAGGTACGCCTGATGAGGGGGATATATGGGGACATGAAGGTATGCATCCTTTATGTCTAGTGACACCATAAAATCCCACCCCTTCCAGGCTGGAGATAACCGCCCGGAGCGATTCCATCTTGAATTTGAACTTTTTCAAGTACAGGTTTAGGGATTTTAGATTTAGAATGGGCCTGACTGAGCCATCCGGTTTCGGAACCACAAACAGGGTTGAATAGTACTCCTTCCCCTGTTGAACTAGGGGAACCTTGACAATCACTTGCTGTTGATACAGCTTTTGAATTGCAGCTAAAACTATCTCCCTCTCTGGGGGAGAAGCTGGCAAAGCCGATTTGAAAAATCGGCGCGGAGGCACCTCTTCGAATTCCAGCTTGTATCCTTGGGATACAATTTCCATCGCCCAAGGATCCACGTCTGATTGAACCCAGACGTGGCTGAAGAGTCGAAGTCGTGCCCCCACCGGCGCGGACTCCCTCAGTGGAGCCCCAGCGTCATGCGGTGGAATTAGTAGAAGCCGGGGAGGACTTCTGCTCCTGGGAACTAGCCGTAGCCGGCATTCTTTTCCCTCTACCCTTACCTCTGGCGAGGAAAGAAGAGCCCCGACCTCTTCTGGACTTATGCGGCCGAAAGGACTGCATCTGATACTGTGGTGTTCTCTTCTGCTGTGGGGGAACATAAGGTAAAAAAGTAGATTTACCCGCAGTAGCTGTGGAAACCAGGTCCGCGAGACCTTCCCCAAATAAA
The DNA here is from genome assembly GCF_028390025.1 of Pseudophryne corroboree. Lineage (NCBI taxonomy): Eukaryota > Metazoa > Chordata > Amphibia > Anura > Myobatrachidae > Pseudophryne > Pseudophryne corroboree. The sequence continues at coordinate 333,730,514 of NC_086452.1, read as the reverse complement.
ACCTCACCCTTGTAAGGCAAAACTTCCATATGCCTCTTTGAGTCGGCATCACCCGTCCATTGGCGGGTCCACAGGGCTTGCCTAGTAGAAATCGCCATGGAGTTGGCTCTCGAACCTAGCAGCCCAACGTCTCTCTGAGCGTCTCTCATATACAAGACTGCGTCATTAATGTGACCTTAGGTCAATAAAATGGTATCCCTATCTAGGGTATCAATGTCAGCTGACAAGGTATCTGTCCAAGCTGCTACAGCGCTACAAACCCAAGCCGACGCTATTGCCGGTCTGAGCAAAGCACCCGTATGTGTATAAATTGATTTTAAGGTAGTTTCCAGTCTGCGATCAGCAGGATCCTTGAGGGCTGCCGTGTCTGGAGACGGTAGCGCCACCTTTATGGACAAGCGCGTTAAAGCCTTGTCCACCCTGGGCGAGGATTCCCACCGTATCCTGTCCTGTGCAGGGAAAGGATACGCCATAAGAATCCTCTTGGGAATCTGCAGTTTTTTGTCTGGAGTTTCCCAAGCTTTTTCAAATAACGCGTTCAGCTCATGAGATAGGGGAAAGGTTACCTCAGGTTTCTTTTCCTTATACATGCGCACCCTCGTGTCAGGGACAGAGGGGTCATCTGTGATATGCAAAACATCTTTTATTGCAATAATCATATAATGAATACTTTTGGCCACCCTTGGGTGTAACCTCGCATCATCGTAGTCGACACTGGAGCAAGAATCCGTGTCGGTATCAGTGTCTGCTACTTGGGACAGGGGACGTTTCTGAGACCCTGAAGGGCCCTGTGACACAGTCAAAGCCATGGATTAACTCCCTGCTTTATCCCTGGACTCTGCTTTGTCCAATCTCTTATGTAATAAAGACACATTTGCATTTAAAACATTCCACATATCCAACCAATCAGGTGTCGGCGTTGCCGAAGGCGACACCACAATCATCTGCTCCACCTCCTCCTTAGATGAGCCTTCCGCTTCAGACATGCCGACACACACGTACCGACACCCCCACACACTCAGGGATATATCTATATGGAGACAGTCCCTCAATAAGGCCCTTTGGAGAGACAGAGAGAGCACACACCCAGCGCCGCCTGACACTGGAATAAAATCCCAGTCAGTACAGCGCTATATATATATATATATATATATATATATATATATATATACACACACACACTCACTGCGCCAATTAAATGTGCCCCTCCCCTCTTCTTTGCCCTCTGTAACCGTGTTCAGCAGGGGAGAGTCCGGGGAGCCAGCTTCTCTGCAGTGTGCTGTGGAGAAAATGGCGCTGGTTAGTGCTGGAGGATCAAGCTCCGCCCCCTCACCGGCGAGCTTCGGTCCCGCTCAAATCATTTATACTGGCGGGTTTTTTTTAAATATACTGCCTCTGCAGTATCTAATCCATCTGCCAGTGTCCCTTGAGGTTTATATTGCTGCCCAGGGCGCCCCCCCTGCGCCCTGCACCCTTACAGTGCCCGCTGTGTGTGTATGTGTGGGAGCAATGGCTCAGTGAAGATCTGAAGTCTTCTGCCGCCTTTGAAGTCTTCTTTTCTTCCTAATACTCACCCGGCTTCTCTCTTCCGGCTCTGTGAGGAGGACGGCGGCGCGGCTCCGGGACGAACGGCGAGGGTGAGACCTGCGTTTCCGACCCTCTGGAGCTAATGGTGTCCAGTAGCCTAAGAAGCAGAGCCTATCATTTAAGTAGGTCTGCTTCTCTCCCCTCAGTCCCACGATGCAGGGAGCCTGTTGTCAGCAGTGCTCCTTGAAAATAAAAAACCTAACAAAAAGTATTTTTCAGAGAAACTCAGGAGAGCTCCCCTGCAGTGTACCCAGTCTTCTCTGGGCACAGGATCTAACTGAGGTCTGGAGGAGGGGCATAGAGGGAGGAGCCAGTACACACCCATTCTAAAGTCTTTAGAGTGCCCATGTCTCCTGCGGAGCCCGTCTATACCCCATGGTCCTTACGGAGTCCCCAGCATCCTCTAGTACGTAAGAGAAATAATAGTTGGTTACATGACTGCCTATGGATGACATCTCAATGGTAGATCACAACCCCACATTTGCAGCACTACTCCCCAACACTCTCACCGTTCCTATGAAGCCCTACACCTACTGGGACTGTATTTACTGATGTGCCAGTCAGTCATGCAATTGTCAAAGCAGTATCCAATTATCCGTGTTCATTTACCGCAGCTAATGGATTCACCTGGGGCTATCCTATTAGTCCCGACCACCGACACTTATCAGGGGGTTTTGTTTTTGTTTTTTTTGCATGGAACAATAGCATATAGAGATGAAAAAAAAATGCAATAAAAAACCATCACGTTTTATGCGGGCACAAACTTATTGGGGCTAATAGGACAGTAAACCCCCGCCCCTCAAGGATTGTTGGGGTGTGGATCATTAGGTCGACAGTCACTAGGTCGATCACTATTGGTCGACATGCACTAGGTCAACACAAGTAAAAGATCGACATGGACTGAAGCTCGACATGCACTTTTGTTTTTACTTTTTTTGGTGTCGTTTACTCCGTAAAATCATCAGGAACCCAGTTAGTGCATTGCGGCCCGTCGCATGGCTCCGCTTTGGGCAAGGTGCCTCACTTAGTTACTGCTGTGCGTCGGCACAGGTTACTATTCCCAATCATAGTCCACATGGATCGTAAAGTATGAAAAAGTTCCACAAATTAGAAAAATTAGAAAAATGTGTGCTGACCTTTACCACGTCGACCCTTAAACCATGTCGACCTAATGCATGTCAACAAATAGTAGTCGACCTAACAACCACATACCTGATTGTTGATGTTGCTACAATACCTGTAAGCTTGGTTATTACATGATTTATCTCCTCAGTACAGACTGAACTAAAATAAATGTGCCAGCAATAGATTTGTAGGGAGCTTCCTTTCATTTATAGATCTACAGATATCCTTACTAAGCCATTATAATTCTTTTCCCACAATGTTTACACCAATTAGTTCATGTGATGTTCCATTATGTCCAGACACAGGAAAGCAAGTCTGTGACCAATCCACTCATGGTGGTCTTAGCCGGGTGTTGTATGCAAGATCAACAGGAACAAGGTCGACCACTATTGGTCGACAGGTCAAAAGGTCGACATGAGCTTATTATGTTTTTTTGGTGTCGTTTTCTCCGTACAGTGACCGGGAACCCCAATTAGTGCATCGTGTCCCCTTGCATGGCTCGCGAGCTTCGGGCAAGGTGCCTCGCTGCGCTCGGCACAGGTTACTATTCCCAATCGTAGTCCGCATGGATCGTTAAGTATGAAAAAAGGGAAAAGAAAGGGGAAAAAATGTGGAAAAACTCATGTCGACCTTTTGGCCTGTCGACCAATAGTGGTCCACCTAGTTACTGTTGACCTAGAAACCGGATCCCCTCTTAGCCACTAAGCCAACGTGTTTCACCATGTTGTACTTCATAAATATGTATACAGCAAGGTGGCTGTTTGATAAAAGCCTTTACCTTGGCTATAGGCAAAAGTGTTCTGACTTTTGAGCTATAAACTGCAAATTAATACTGAGATAGCAGGTGCTGTGGGGTCTATTGATTCACCACACTCTGGTAACCACGTATGTTTGCATCTGAGTGCTCAGCAGATTCAATTCTAGGTGTGCAGTCAAACGCTCACACAAACAGACTGATTTTGAGGCTTCTCCCTGAAGGGGAGAAAAGCACACGTCATTGATCCATGAGACACGTTATGATGCTAACCCACAAATACACAAACAATTATGAGAATATTCCAACTCCTGTACTGTACCAAGTAATAGACAAATAGTGATACAAATGAGCTGCAGTCTTCATAAATGTTGCAATTACAGGTTGAGTATCCCTTATCCAAAATGCTTGGGACCAGAGGTATTTTGGATATGGGATTTTTCCGTATTTTGGAATAATTGCATACCATAATGAGATATCATGGTGATGGGACCTAAATCTAAGCACAGAATGCATTTATGTTACATATACACCTTATACACACAGCCAGAAGGTAATTTTAGCCAATATTTTTTTATAACTTTGTGCATTAAACAAAGTTTGTGTACATTGAGCCATCAGAAAACAAAGGTTTCACTATCTCAGTCTCACTCAAAAAAGTCAGTATTTCGGAATATTCCGTATTTCGGAATATTTGGATATGGGATACTCAGCCTGTATTACAAAGGTTGATTTTTTTTATGGAGTTGCATAAAATACATGATATGTCTACACTTAATAAGAGACGTCCATGATCAGCAGTAGTGGAGCAGAGGCTTCTCTAGGCAGGCAGAATTTGAATGACAGCTTGGCAGATGTGCTGTGCAGACATGCACTGCATACATTGGTGGATACACATACAAGGTGTGGCTATTAAATAACCAGAATGATAATATAATTAAATGTAAATGATAGCAAGAACATTTTAATAACTTTCCCCTTCTATGTACTCCCCATCTGCACCCACACACTGCTGCATTTTTATTGTCCACTGGTCAAAGCCATATTGTAGCTCAGCAAACTATCTGTATGAAAGGAATGAAACTGCAAAACTGTTATATGACAGTCCAAAGTCAATGTCTCCCCAATCCCTTTTAACTCACGTAGTATTTTATTTTTCACAAGTGCAGTGTCATTATGTAATAGCCACACCGGGTACAAGTGGCAGTGCCAGCAATAGCATAGAGATGGAAATTAGTGCATTCTGAGCTTTTTGTATTGTATAAGAAACCATTTGAAACCTGTCCTAAGATGTGTATCCTCCAAATACCTACTGGCTCATTAATGTTGTGTGTATGTGTGTGGTCAGAAAGACTGTAAGAACCACTGTGATATGACTTGATGTGAATGATAAAACAGTATCTATGAAGTGCAGCATAACATGCTGATGTTACATAGAAAGGTTATATATAAAATATTGAAATAATAAATAAAAATCTTAATCAGTCTGTAGTAGAATGGGGTAATACTTTACAAAGCTGCAGTGATTTGTCAGCTTAGCAATGAACAGTGCTACTGATCTAGGGATGTACTAAGCCTGGAGAGTGATAAATTGGAGAGAGAGTACCAACCAGAGAGAGATTGGAGTACCAACCAATCAGCCCCTGTCATTTTTCAAACACAGCCTGTAACATGGCAGTTAAGAGCTGATTGGATGCTACGTTATCTCTCTCCATTTTTTCACTCTCCAGGGCTTAGTACATCGCCCCCATAATGTTCGGTTCACTACTCAACGTAGAGGAATTTCAAAATAATAAGACAGCACTTGCGTGTATATAGAGCCAGATTTAGCCCTGATTGAATTCGCAAGGCGGCCAATTATTGATCTACTGCGCATGTGTATGGATCATAACACGCATGCTGGAGGCCAAAATGCAAAAAGAATTCAGTTACATTTTTTGATTACTAGGCGTACGCAAGGTGATTGACAGGAAGCTGGCGTTTGGGGGTGGTAACTGGACGTTTTCTGGGAGCGGCAGGAAAAACACAGGAAAGCGCGGCCCGATCATCCTGATTCTATAGCACTATAGGAGTAGGTCCCGAGCTACGCACAGACTTTAAAAATATTTCGATGGTAAATTGCGAACAGATTTGCAGCTTACCGGCGCAAACGGATGTTCGCAAGGCGTACGCACACTTGCACGGGGCGGGTTTTCACTATGTCTGGGTAGCAACTATCTGACCGCAAACCTCTGCAAATTCACAGAGGAGCGATCAGGTCTGAATTACCCCCATAGTTTTAGAGTATGTAAAGTGTATAATGCAAATGGATAAAAAGGTCATTGGTGCGTACAAAATAACAATGACAATAAATACATGCAACACAATGTTTATAGTCTTTTGTAACTTATTTGGTTACTATAAACATTGTGTTGCATGTGTTTATTGTCATTGTTATTTTGCATGCACCAATCACATTTCTAGCCATTAGCATTACACAATTTACATGCCCTAATACTACATAAACACAAGCGCTCTCTTATATTGCAATTAGCATATAACTGAATTGAGCTGCTCTCTTACCTAATCATTAGCGCGGACCAGGGGCGGATTGGCCATAGGGCTCATCAGGAAGATTCCTAGTAGGCCGACGTGTCTGTGGGGCCTGTTTTGTGTGTTGTCATGTGGCCCCACCACCCACAGGATAGGCAGCCCACCATAATCAGTACACTGCATTGTCTTTATTCAGTCTATTATTCCATCTATGCAGTACAGCAACTCTGCCATCAAGTGATGCTGCCATGTCTACAAGGTATGTTATACCGCTTGTGCTGCCCATGTCGGACCTCTGGTCCCTCTGTTCTCAGACAAAACTGCAGCAAAAGACGCAATTGCGCACAATCATGCCCTATGAGGATGGATCTCGCCCTCTCAACAGACCCCACCCCCTCATAAGATTGCACCCCTATAAGGGCTGCCTCCATAAATTTCCCAGGCTGGTTTTCAATCCCAGTTCGCCCCTGGCGTGGACCACAATTACTGGTTAGTAACGCAGAGAACGTCTTTAGTATACAGGCTGGACCAATATTCCGGAGAACACTGCGTCCCAAATAACCTTAATTTTTATAGCATCACCATATTACATTATGCAAACTCAAAGAATGCTAATTCATTCATATCAGTCCTTGGCCCCATCAGACATGAATATAATTACACTTTCACAGCTAGGTACACATAAATGATGAGCGAGCAAGTCAGTCAGTCAGTCAGTCAGTCAATTAGTCAGTCAGAAGACAAATAACCAGTAGATAGCTGGAAAGGAATACAAATTACACTGAAGATGCATATGTATTTATTTGTTTGGAGTGAGACGAAACCAATTTACATCCCAGTATGACACTGCTACTTGAACTAATTACAGTGTACAGTGTTGTAATTCACCAATTTATTAATGAATGATGGCTGTAATGGAAAAGATGAGCCATCAATATGCCTTGTACGCTGAATATTGGTTTCTTCAGCAATAAGGCATAGTATATGATTAAATGTCTCCATATAGATCTGTTGTTAAATTATCTAGAGACAAGCTGTCATCGAAACGTTCAGAATGGAATAAAAACAAGTAAGACAGCTGAGCGTCAGAGATAAATGATACTCTGTGTCACAGTTTCCAGTAGCGCAGGAAAAACATTGTGACAGGAAAACCACATGAGGCGAACGCATTTGAATATAGAATATATGAATCTTAAAACTGGCTCACAGCCCTTGCTGTCTGAATTTGTATCATTATTTGGAGTATAAAAAAATAAATTAGAATATGAAATCAAACAGAAAGGAACGTCATGAGGTAAATGTCATGTGGCAATGATCTGCAATAAGCTGCTGCACTGAATCACTTCTATTCCAGACGCATAAAATGCACTGAAAGAATGTGACATAGAACAAGCACAAATGTATTAGATTTATATTAATAAAAAACTCCAAACATACTATATATTTACCTATTATGTCTTTATAAAAGGCACACTCAAGACTGGTACTTAACTTGGGCTATCACACACATACACACTAGGGAGGCCAATCCCGGGCCGTTTTTTCAATCCCGGGATTCGGGATTGAAAAATGCTCAATCCCGGGATTACCGGGATTGCAGTAGGGATCGGTGAAGAAGGGTGTAGGGAGCAGCGCTGGAGGGTAGGTAGCGGTGCGGGAGGGTGTAGGTAGCGGCGGGGAAGGGAGGGAGGGTGTAGGTAGCAGTGCAGGAGGGTGTATGTAGCTGGGCGGGAGGATGTAGGTAGCGGTGCGGGAGTGTGTAGCTAGCTGGGCGGGAGGGTGTAGGTAACTGGGCGGGAGGGTGTAGGTAGCGGAGCGGGAGGGTGTAGCTAGCTGGGCGAGAGGGTGTAGGTAGCTGGGCGGGAAGGTGTAGGTAGCTGGGCGGGAGGATGTACAGTAGGTAGCGGGGAGGGTTGGTAGCGGCGCGGGAGGGAGGCTGGGTGTAAGTAATACCACTTACTATTAGGTGGGCGCCAGCCATGGACACACTGAACGCGGCGGCATTTCAAATGAAGCGCTGGCCGCCAGCCAACCAGAGTTGGCGGACCAGCAGCCAATCAGGGAAGTGGCCGCAGCAGTCGCTCCCGATTGGCTGCCGCTGCTGCGGCAGCTTCCCTGATTGGCTGCCGGTCCGCCAGCTCTGATTGGCTGGCGGCCAGCGCCACATTTGAAGTGCCGCCGCGTTCAGCGTTAGTCTATGGCTGCCGCCCGCCTAATTGTAAGTAGTATTACTTACACACACTCCCTCCGGCACATGTGCAGTGTAATCCCGTGAATCCCGGGATTGGATGCTCCAATCCCGGGATTCAAATCCTGGCATTTTTGGGCCCAAATCCCGGGATCCCGCCGATCCCGATCCCGGGATTGGCCTCCCTAATACACACAGTGGAGACAGCCCAAATACAGCTCCAGCGTACTGATAAGCTCTATGAAAGTTGCCCGCTATCTGTAACCAAAAAGTGTATGTAACAGTATGTACTGGGTTTCTAGGGCTAAAACAGCAAGGTGCTCTTACAGTGCTTATGTTTCACTGTTACACCTGTCAATTGAATGCAAACTTTAGTTTGTGCGTAAAACCATTACAGAAGTGTCACACTGGATGTTTTTTGCACATTTTCTGAATTAAAAGAAGAATGTGCATCACATTCATAAAAGTAACAAAGCTAGCATATGATGCAAATATGGTAGCCAATCGGATTAGCTGTGAGCAATCTGGCTATACTTGACTGATAAAGCAATATACAAATTGAAGTAAAGGGGGGTACTCACGGAGCGATATTCTAAGCAATCTGACTAGATTGCTTAGAATTTCAGCATTATTGCTACGTGTGTACCCCCTACAGCGATAGCGATGCGCAGCCCTGCGCATCGCTATCGCTGCTGCTAGATTGGCCTGCATGCAGGCCAATCTAGCGGGTCGTTCACTTCACCCGCTGGGTGAAGTGAGCGGCCCCCCGTCTCCCCCCGCACGCTCAGCACAGCTCGCGCTGTGCTGAACGGCGGGAGAGATGTGTGCTGAGCGGTTCGCTCAGCACACATCTCTCCTGCATCGGCCCGTCTATATGGGCCTTTAGATGCGTACAACCTAATAAAGACAACACAAGGGGGCAGATTTATTAAGCCTGGAGAAGTGATAAAGCAGTGATAAGTTGAAGGTGATAACGCACCAGCCAATCATTACGGGTTTAAAAATGACAGTTAGGAGCCGATTGGCTGGTGCATTATCACCTTCCACTTATCACTGCTTTATCACTTCTCCAGGCTTAATACATCTGCCCCAATGTGAGAACGCCTTTAAGGTTATTGATAAAAACACAATGTCATCCTAAATTGTACATCAGATCACGGTAAGACAAATTGTCTATAAATGGAGAAAGTTAAGCACCGTTGCTACTCTCCCTAGGAGTGGGCGTCCTGTAAAGATGACTGCAAGAGCACAGCGCAGAATGCTCAATGAGGTGAAGAAGAATCCTAGAGTGTCAGCTAAAGACTTACAGAAATCTCTGGCACATGCTAACTAGAGATGAGCGGGTTCGGTTCCTCGGAAACCGAACCCGCCCGAACTTCAGTTTTTTTTACACGGGGCCGAGCGACTCGGATCTTCCCGCCTTGCTCGGTTAACCCGAGCGCGCCCGAACGTCATCATCCCGCTGTCGGATTCTCGCGAGACTCGGATTCTACATAAGGAGCCGCGCGTCGCCGCCATTTTCACACGTGCATTGAGATTCATAGGGAGAGGACGTGGCTGGCGTCCTCTCCGTTTATAGAGAAGAGAGTGAGACTAGAGTAGAGAGAGACACAGTAGTAATTTTGGGGAGCATTAGGAGGAGTACTTTAGGAGGAGTACTACTACTTGCTGAAGTGATAGATAGATAGTGTGACTGTATAATGTATATCTGACTTGTGGGGGAGACACTGACAGTGGGGAGCAGTTAGAGTCTGAGAGCAGGACTCAGGAGTACATATAACGTACAGTGCACACTTTTGCTGCCAGAGTGCCACACTGCCATTGTGACCACACTGACCACCAGTATAATATATATTGTGATTGTCTGCTTAGGAGTACTACTTGCAAGTTGCTGATAGTGTGACCAGTGACCTGACCACCAGTTTAATAATCACCACCAGTTTAATATATATAATATATATATATATAATTGTAAATAATATATATATAATATTGTATACCATTACCACCTACCCGTGGTTTTTTTTTTCTTTCTTCTTCTTTATACATACTACTATAGTAGCTTACTGTAGCAGTCTGCGGTGCTGCTGAGCTGACAGTGTCCAGCAGGTCCGTCATCAGTCATTACATAATAAATATATATTATATACCTGTCCGGCTGCAGTACTAGTGATATATATATATATATATATATATATATATATATATTGATTTCATCTCATTATCATCCAGTCTATATTAGCAGCAGACACAGTACGGTAGTCCACGGCTGTAGCTACCTCTGTGTCGGCAGTCGCTGGTCCATCCATAATTGTATACCACCTACCCGTGTTTTTTTTTTTTCTTTCTTCTTTATACATACTACTATAGTAGCTTACTGTAGCAGTCTGCGGTGCTGCTGAGCTGACAGTGTCCAGCAGGTCCGTCATCAGTCATTAGTACATAATAAATATATATTATATACCTGTCCGGCTGCAGTACTAGTGTGATGTGATATATATATATATATATTGATTTCATCTCATTATCATCCAGTCTATATTAGCAGCAAACACAGTACGGTAGTCCACGGCTGTAGCTACCTCTGTGTCGGCAGTCGCTGGTCCATCCATAATTGTATACCACCTACCCGTGGTTTTTTTTTCTTTCTTTCTTCTTGATACATACTACTATAGTAGCTTACTGTAGCAGTCTGCGGTGCTGCTGAGCTGACAGTGTCCAGCAGGTCCGTCATCAGTCATTACATAATAAATATATCTACCTGTCCGGCTGCAGTACTAGTGATAATATATATATATATATATTAATTTCATCTCATTATCATCCAGTCTATATTAGCAGCAGACATAGTACGGTAGTCCACAGCTGTAGCTACCTCTGTGTCGGCAGTCGCTGGTCCATCCATAATTGTATACCACCTACCCGTGGTTTTTTTTTTTCTTTCTTCTTGATACATACTACTATAGTAGCTTACTGTAGCAGTCTGCGGTGCTGCTGAGCTGACACAGTGTCCAGCAGGTCCGTCATCAGTCATTACATAATAAATATATATACCTGTCCGGCTGCAGTACTAGTGATATTATATATATATATATATATTAATTTCATCTCATTATCATCCAGTCTATATTAGCAGCAGACACAGTACGGTAGTCCACAGCTGTAGCTACCTCTGTGTCGGCAGTCGCTGGTCCATCCATAATTGTATACCACCTACCCGTGGTTTTTTTTTTCTTTCTTCTTGATACATACTACTATAGTAGCTTACTGTAGCAGTCTGCGGTGCTGCTGAGCTGACAGTGTCCAGCAGGTCCGTCATCAGTCATTAGTACATAATAAATATATATTATATACCTGTCCGGCTGCAGTACTAGTGTGATATTATATATATATATATATATTGATTTAATCTCATTATCATCCAGTCTATATTAGCAGCAGACACAGTACGGTAGTCCACGGCTGTAGCTACCTCTGTGTCGGCAGTCGCTGGTCCATCCATAATTGTATACCACCTACCCGTGGTTTTTTTTTTTTCTTTCTTCTTGATACATACTACTATAGTAGCTTACTGTAGCAGTCTGCGGTGCTGCTGAGCTGACAGTGTCCAGCAGGTCCGTCATCAGTCATTACATAATAAATATATATACCTGTCCGGCTGCAGTACTAGTGATATTATATATATATATATATTAATTTCATCTCATTATCATCCAGTCTATATTAGCAGCAGACACAGTACGGTAGTCCACGGCTGTAGCTACCTCTGTGTCGGCAGTCGCTGGTCCATCCATAATTGTATACCACCTACCCGTGGTTTTTTTTTTTTTCTTTCTTCTTGATACATACTACTATAGTAGCTTACTGTAGCAGTCTGCGGTGCTGCTGAGCTGACAGTGTCCAGCAGGTCCGTCATCAGTCATTACATAATAAATATATCTACCTGTCCGGCTGCAGTACTAGTGTGATATAATATATATTGATTTCATCTCATTATCATCCAGTCTATATTAGCAGCAGACACAGTACGGTAGTCCACGGCTGTAGCTACCTCTGTGTCTTTTAGTTGTGCCTATTAAAATATGGAGAACAAAAATGTTGAGGTTCCAAAATTAGGGAAAGATCAAGATCCACTTCCACCTCGTGCTGAAGCTGCTGCCACTAGTCATGGCCGAGACGATGAAATGCCAGCAACGTCGTCTGCCAAGGCCGATGCCCAATGTCATAGTACAGAGCATGTAAAATCTAAAACACCAAATATCAGTAAAAAAAGGACTCCAAAATCTAAAATAAAATTGTCGGAGGAGAAGCGTAAACTTGCCAATATGCCATTTACCACACGGAGTGGCAAGGAACGGCTGAGGCCCTGGCCTATGTTCATGGCTAGTGGTTCAGCTTCACATGAGGATGGAAGCACTCAGCCTCTCGCTAGAAAACTGAAAAGACTCAAGCTGGCAAAAGCATCGCAAAGAACTGTGCGTTCTTCGAAATCCCAAATCCACAAGGAGAGTCCAATTGTGTCTGTTGCGATGCCTGACCTTCCCAACACTGGACGTGAAGAGCATGCGCCTTCCACCATTTGCACGCCCCCTGCAAGTGCTGGAAGGAGCACCCGCAGTCCAGTTCCTGATAGTCAGATTGAAGATGTCAGTGTTGAAGTACACCAGGATGAGGAGGATATGGGTGTTGCTGGCGCTGGGGAGGAAATTGACAAGGAGGATTCTGATGGTGAGGTGGTTTGTTTAAGTCAGGCACCCGGGGAGACACCTGTTGTCCGTGGGAGGAATAGGGCCGTTGACATGCCTGGTGAAAATACCAAAAAAATCAGCTCTTCGGTGTGGAAGTATTTCACCAGAAATGCGGACAACATTTGTCAAGCCGTGTGTTGCCTTTGTCAAGCTGTAATAAGTAGGGGTAAGGACGTTAACCACCTCGGAACATCCTCCCTTATACGTCACCTGCAGCGCATTCATAATAAGTCAGTGACAAGTTCAAAAACTTTGGGCGACAGCGGAAGCAGTCCACTGACCAGTAAATCCCTTCCTCTTGTAACCAAGCTCACGCAAAACCACCCCACCAACTCCCTCAGTGTCAATTTCCTCCTTCCCCAGGAATGCCAATAGTCCTGCAGGCCATGTCACTGGCAATTCTGACGAGTCCTCTCCTGCCTGGGATTCCTCCGATGCATCCTTGCATGTAACGCCTACTGCTGCTGGCGCTGCTGTTGTTGCTGCTGGGAGTCGATGGTCATCCCAGAGGGGAAGTCGTAAGCCCACTTTTACTACTTCCACCAAGCAATTGACTGTCCAACAGTCCTTTGCGAGGAAGATGAAATATCACAGCAGTCATCCTGTTGCAAAGCGGATAACTGAGGCCTTGACAACTATGTTGGTGTTAGACGTGCGTCCGGTATCCGCCGTTAGTTCACAGGGAACTAGACAATTTCTTGAGGTAGTGTGCCCCAGTTACCAAATACCATCTAGGTTCCACTTCTCTAGGCAGGCGATACCGAGAATGTACACGGACGTCAGAAAAAGACTCACCAGTGTCCAAAAAAATGCAGTTGTACCCAATGTCCACTTAACCACGGACATGTGGACAAGTGGAGCAGGGCAGGGTCAGGACTATATGACTGTGACAGCCCACTGGGTAGATGTATGGACTCCCGCCGCAAGAACAGCAGCGGCGGCACCAGTAGCAGCATCTCGCAAACGCCAACTCTTTCCTAGGCAGGCTACGCTTTGTATCACCGGTTTCCAGAATACGCACACAGCTGAAAACCTCTTACGGCAACTGAGGAAGATCATCGCGGAATGGCTTACCCCAATTGGACTCTCCTGTGGATTTGTGGCATCGGACAACGCCAGCAATATTGTGTGTGCATTAAATATGGGCAAATTCCAGCACGTCCCATGTTTTGCACATACCTTGAATTTGGTGGTGCAGAATTTTTTAAAAAACGACAGGGGCGTGCAAGAGATGCTGTCGGTGGCCAGAAGAATTGCGGGACACTTTCGGCGTACAGGCACCACGTACAGAAGACTGGAGCACCACCAAAAACGCCTGAACCTGCCCTGCCATCATCTGAAGCAAGAAGTGGTAACGAGGTGGAATTCAACCCTCTATATGCTTCAGAGGTTGGAGGAGCAGCAAAAGGCCATTCAAGCCTATACAATTGAGCACGATATAGGAGGTGGAATGTACCTGTCTCAAGCGCAGTGGAGAATGATTTCAACGTTGTGCAAGGTTCTGCAACCTTTTGAACTTGCCACACGTGAAGTCAGTTCAGACACTGCCAGCCTGAGTCAGGTCATTCCTCTCATCAGGCTTTTGCAGAAGAAGCTGGAGGCATTGAAGGAGGAGCTAAAAGGGAGCGATTCCGCTAGGCACGTGGGACTTGTGGATGGAGCCCTTAATTCGCTTAACAAGGATTCACGGGTGGTCAATCTGTTTAAATCAGAGCACTACATTTTGGCCACCGTGCTCGATCCTAGATTTAAAACCTACCTTGGATCTCTCTTTCCGGCAGACACAAGTCTGCTGGGGTTCAAAGACCTGCTGGTGACAAAATTGTCAAGTCAAGCGGAACGCGACCTGTCAACATCTCCTCCTTCACATTCTCCCGCAACTGGGGGTGCGAGGAAAAGGCTCAGAATTCCGAGCCCACCCGCTGGCGGTGATGCAGGGCAGTCTGGAGCGACTGCTGATGCTGACATCTGGTCCGGACTGAAGGACCTGACAACGATTACGGACATGTCGTCTACTGTCACTGCATATGATTCTGTCACCATTGAAAGAATGGTGGAGGATTATATGAGTGACCGCATCCAAGTAGGCACGTCAGACAGTCCGTACTTATACTGGCAGGAAAAAGAGGCAATTTGGAGGCCCTTGCACAAACTGGCTTTATTCTACCTAAGTTGCCCTCCCACAAGTGTGTACTCCGAAAGAGTGTTTAGTGCCGCCGCTCACCTTGTCAGCAATCGGCGTACGAGGTTACTTCCAGAAAATGTGGAGAAGATGATGTTCATTAAAATGAATTATAATCAATTCCTCCGTGGAGACATTGACCAGCAGCAATTGCCTCCACAAAGTACACAGGGAGCTGAGATGGTGGATTCCAGTGGGGACGAATTGATAATCTGTGAGGAGCGGGATGTACACGGTGATATATCGGAGGATGATGATGAGGTGGACATCTTGCCTCTGTAGAGCCAGTTTGTGCAAGGAGAGATTAATTGCTTCTTTTTCGGTGGGGGTCCAAACCAACCCGTCATTTCAGTCACAGTCGTGTGGCAGACCCTGTCACTGAAATGATGGGTTGGTTAAAGTGTGCATGTCCTGTTTATACAACATAAGGGTGGGTGGGAGGGCCCAAGGACAATTCCATCTTGCACCTCTTTTTTCTTTCATTTTTATTTGCGTCATGTGCTGTTTGGGGAGTGTTTTTTGGAAGGGCCATCCTGCGTGACACTGCAGTGCCACTCCTAGATGGGCCAGGTGTTTGTATCGGCCACTAGGGTCGCTTATCTTACTCACACAGCTACCTCATTGCGCCTCTTTTTTTCTTCTTTGCGTCATGTGCTGTTTGGGGAGTGTTTTTTGGAAGGGCCATCCTGCGTGACACTGCAGTGCCACTCCTAGATGGGCCAGGTGTTTGTGTCGGCCACTTGGGTCGCTGAGCTTAGTCACACAGCTACCTCATTGTGCCTCTTTTTTTCTTTGCGTCATGTGCTGTTTGGGGAGTGTTTTTTGGAAGGGCCATCCTGCGTGACACTGCAGTGCCACTCCTAGATGGGCCAGGTGTTTGTGTCGGCCACTTGGGTCGCTGAGCTTAGTCATCCAGCGACCTCGGTGCAAATTTTAGGACTAAAAATAATATTGTGAGGTGTGAGGTGTTCAGAATAGACTGAAAATGAGTGGAAATTATGGTTATTGAGGTTAATAATACTTTGGGATCAAAATGACCCCCAAATTCTATGATTTAAGCTGTTTTTTAGGGTTTTTTGAAAAAAACACCCGAATCCAAAACACACCCGAATCCGACAAAAAAAATTCGGTGAGGTTTTGCCAAAACGCGTTCGAACCCAAAACACGGCTGCGGAACCGAACCCAAAACCAAAACACAAAACCCGAAAAATTTCCGGTGCACATCTCTAATGCTAACATCTCTGTTGACGAGTCTACCATACATAAAACTGAACAAAAATGGAGTTCATGGGAGGATACCACGGAAGAAGCCACTGCTGTCCAAAAAAAAACATTGCTGCACGTTTAAAGTTTGCAAAAGAGCACCTGAATGTTTCACAGCACTACTGGCAAAATATTCTGTGGACAGATGAAACCAAAGTTGATTTGTTTGGAAGGAACACACAGCACTATGTGTGGAGAAAAAAAAGGCACAGCACACCAACATCAAAACCTCATCCCAACTGTGAAATATGGTGGAGAGGGCATCATGGTTTGGGGCTGCTTTGCTGCCTCAGGGACTGGACAGATTGCTATCATCGACGGAAAAATAAATTGCCAAGTTTATCAAGACATTTTGCAGGAGAACTTAAAGCCATCTGTCCACCAATTGAAGATCAACAGAAGACGGGTGATGCAACAGGACAACGACCCAAAGCACAGAAGTAGATAAACAGAATGGCTTCAACAGAAGAAAATACGCCTTCTGGAATGGCCCAGTCAGAGTCCTGACATCAAACCGATTGAGATGCTGTGGCATGACCTCAAGAGAGCGATTCACACCAGACAACCCAAGAATATTGCTGAACTGAAACAGTTTTGTAAAGGGGAATGGTAAAAAATTCCCCCTGACCGTTGTACAGGTCTGATATGCAACTATAGGAAACAATAAGATTTTAAACCTACCAGTAAATCTATTTCTCCTAGTCCGTAGAGGATGCTGGGGACTCCGTAAGGACCATGGGGGTATAGACGGGCTCCACAGGAGACATGGGCACCTAAAAAGAACTTTTCCTATGGGTGTGCACTGGCTCCTCCCTCTATGCCCCTCCTCCAGACCTCAGTTAGAGAACTGTGCCCAGAGGAGATGGACAATACAAGGCAGGATTTAAAAATCCAAGGGCAAGATTCATACCAGCCCACACCAATCATACCATGTAACCTGGAACATACATAACCAGTTAACCGTATGAACAACAACAGTGACGGTCCCAGACCGACTCCAACTGTAACATAACCCTTATGTAAGCAACAACTATATACAAGTCTTGCAGAGTTTCCGCACTGGGACGGGCGCCCAGCATCCTCTACGGACTAGGAGAAATAGATTTACCGGTAGGTTTAAAATCTTATTTTCTCTTACGTCCTAGAGGATGCTGGGGACTCCGTAAGGACCATGGGGTTTATACCAAAGCTCCCAATCGGGCGGGAGAGTGCGAATGACTCTGCAGCACCGACTGAGCAAATGCTAGGTCCTCGTCAGCCAAGGTATCAAACTTATAGAATTTTAGCAAAGGTGTTGGACCCCGACCAAGTCGCCGCACGGCAAAGCTGTAATGAAGAGCCCACCTTCCTAGTGGAATGGGCCTTAACCGAATTTGGAACCGGCAATCCAGCCGTAGAATGAGCCTGCTGAATCGTATTACAGATCCAGCGAGCAATAGTCTGCTTCGAAGCAGGTGCGCCAATCTTACTAGTAGCATACAGGACAAACAGTGCTTCTGTTTTCCTAATTCTAGCCGTTCTGGCTACATAAATCTTCAAAGCCCTGACTACGTCCAGGGACCTGGAATCCTCCAAGTAACTCGTAGCCACCGGCACCACGATAGGTTGGTTCAGATGCAATGCAGAAACCACCTTAGGCAAAAATTTAGGGCGTGTCCTCAATTCGCTCTATCCACATGAAAAATCAAGTAGGGCTCTTGTGTGACAAGGCCCCCAATTCTGACACTCGCCTTGCCAATGCCAAGGCCAACAACATGACCACCTTCCAGGTAAGAAATTTCAACTCAACCTTGTTAAGTGGTTCAAACCAGTGTGATTTTAGGAACTGCAACACCACGTTCAGGTCCCACGGTGCCACTGGAGGCACATAAGGAGGCTGAATGTGCAGCACTCCCTTTACAAACGTCTGGACTTCTGGAAGAGAAGCCAATTCCTTCTGAAAGAAAATCGAAAGGGACGAAATCTGTACCTTAACAGAACCTAATTTCAGGCCCATATCCACTCCTGTCTGCAGGAAGTGGAGAAAACGCCCCAAATGAAAATCTTCCGTAGGCGCGTTCTTGGTTTCACACCAAGACATATACTTTCGCCAGATACGGTGATAATGTTTCACCGTCACCTCCTTCCTAGCCTTTATTAAAGTAGGGATGACCTCCTCCGGAATCCCCTTTTCCGCTAGGATTCAGCGTTCAACCGCCATGCCCTCAAACGTAACCGCGGTAAGTCTTGGAATATACAGGGCCCCTGTTGCAACAGGTCCTCCCTCAGAGGGAGAGGCCAGGGATCTCCTGTGAGCATCTCTTGAAGATCTGAGTACCAGGCCCTTCGAGGCCAGTCTGGAACAACGAGTATCGTCTGTACTCTTCTTCGCCTAATGATCCTCAACACTTTTGTGATGAGAGGAAGAGGAGGAAACACGTAGACCGAGTGGAACATCCACGGCGTTACCAGGGTGTCTACTGCTACTGCCTGAGGGTCCCGAGACCTGGCACAATACCTCCGAAGCTTTTTGTTGAGGCGTGACGCCATCATGTCTATTTGAGGAATTCCCCAAAGACGTGTTATGTCTGCAAAGACTTCTTGATGAAGTCCCCACTCTCCTGGATGGAGATCGTGTCTGCTGAGGAAGTCTGCTTCCCAGTTGTCCACTCCCGGAATGAAGACAGCCGACAGAGCGCTTACGTGATTTTCCGCCCAGCGAAGAATCCTTGTGGCTTCCGCCATCGCGACTCTGCTTCTTGTCCCGCCTTGGCGGTTCACATGAGCCACTGCTGTGACATTGTCTGATTGAATCAGAACTGGTAGGTTTCGAAGAAGACTCTCCGCTTTTCGAAGGCCGTTGTATATGGCCCTGAGTTCCAACACATTGATGTGTAGACAGGACTCCTGGTCTGACCACAGTCCCTGAAAATTTCTTCCTTGGGTGACTGCTCCCCATCCTCGGAGGCTCGCGTCCGTGGTTACCAGGATCCAGTCCTGAATTCCGAACCTGCGACCCTCCAGCAGGTGAGCACTTTGCAGCCACCATAGGATAGACACCCTGGCCCCTGGGGACAGAGTTATTTTCCGATGTAAGTGCAGATGCGACCCGGACCATTTGTCCAGAAAGTCCCATTGAAACGTCCTCGCATGGAACCTGCCGAAGGGGATGGCCTCGTAGGCCGCCACCATTTTTCCTAGAACTCGAGTGCATTGATGAACCCTTTTCGGTTTTAGCAGGTCTCTGACCATGTTCTGGATGTCATGGGCTTTTTCCAACGGGAGAAAAACCTTCATTTGTTCCGTATCCAGTATCATACCTAGGAACGTTAGTCGAGTTGTCGGAATCAACTGTGACTTCGGTAGATTCAGAATCCAACCGTGTTGCTGGAGCACTCTCAGAGAGAGCGTTACAATGCTCAGCAATTTCTCTCTTGATCTCGCCTTTATCAGGAGATCGTCCAAGTATGGGATAATTGTGACTCCATGCTTGTGCAGGACCACCATCATTTCCGCCATTATCTTGGTGAAAATCCTTGGGGCCGTGGAAAGCCCAAACGGCAACGTCTGAAATTGGTAATGACAATCCTGTACAGCGAATCTCAGGTATTCCTGATGGGAGGGATATATGGGGACATGAAGGTACGCATCCTTTATGTCCAGTGACACCATAAACTCCCCCTCCTCCATACTGGCTATAATCGCCCTGAGCGATTCCATCTTGAATTTGAATCTTTTCATGTACAGGTTTAGGGATTTTAGATTCAAAATAGGTCTTACCGAACCGTCCGGTTTCGGGACCACAAAGAGGGTTGAGTAGTAGCCTCTTCCTTGCTGGTTCAAGGGAACCCTGATAATTACTTGCTGTAGACACAGCGTTTGAATTGCAGCTAACACTACATTCCGTTCTGGTGTAGAAGCTGGTAATGCTGACCTGAAAAATCGGCGCGGGGGCACCTCTTCGAATTCCAGTTTGTAACCCTGGGAAACTATTTCCAACACCCAAGGATTCAGGTCTGAGCTGAACCAGGCCTGGCAGAAAAGTCGAAGACGTGTCCCCACCGGTGCGGACTCCCGCAGGGGAGCCCCAGCGTCATGCTGAGGGCTTTGTAGTAGCCGGGGAGGACTTTTGTTCCTGGGCACCGGCCGAAGCGGGTGCTCTTTTCCCTCTAGCCTTATCTTTGGCAAGGAAGGAGGACCCCCGACCTCTTCTGGACTTTTGCGACCGAAAAGACTGCATCTGATACGGTGGTATTTTCTTTTGCTGTTGGGGAATAAATGGTAAAAAATTTGATTTACCTGCGGTAGCTGTGGAAACCAGGTCCGTCAGCCCATCCCCAAACAATACGTCTGCCTTATAGGGTAGTACTTCCATATGCTTTTTTGAATCCGCATCACCCGTCCATTGGCGAGTCTATAAGGAGATCGTCTCGCTGAGATAAACATGGCATTGGCTCTGGAGGCCAGCAATCCAATATCCCTTTGAGCATCTCTCATAAATAAGACTGCATCTTTAATATGGGCTAGAATTAACAATACAGTATCTCTTTCCATGGTATCAAATTCAGCCGTCAGATCATCTGTCCATGCTGAAATTGCGCTACATACCCATGCCGACGCAATTGTCGGTCTTAGCACAGCTCCAGTATGCGAATAAATAGACTTTAAAGTAGTCTCCTGCCTGCGATCCGCAGGATCCTTGAGGGCCGCTGTGTCTGGAGACGGTAGCGCCACTTTCTTGGACAGGCGCGTTAAGGCCTTGTCCACAGTGGGAGGTGATTCCCAACGCACCCTGTCCTGTTTAGGGAAGGGGTATGCCATATAAATTATTTTGGGGATCTGCGGTCTCTTTTCCAGAGTCTCCCAAGCCTTTTCAAAGAACTCATTTAGTTCATGAGATGTGGGAAAATTTATAATCTGTTTCTTTCCCTTAAACATGTGTACCCCCGTGTCAGGAACAGAGGGTTCATCAGCAATATGCAACACATCCCTTATTGCCACAATCATACACTGAATGCTTTTTGTCACCTTAGGGTGCAATTTTACTTCATCATAGTCGACACTGGAGTCAGAGTCCGTGTCGGTAGTAGTGTCCACAATTTGTGCTAAGGGACGTTTTTGAGACCCCGACGGGCCCTGTGAGCCGGTCCAATCCGAGGATTGACCCCCTGATGCCTCCCCTGATTCAGCCTAATCAAGCCTCTTATGTAAAGATGCCACACTTGCATTCAACATATGCCACATGTCCATCCATTCCTGAGTCGGCACAACCGACGGGGACACACCACTCATTTGCTCCACCTCCTCTTTGGAGAAGCCTTACGCCTCAGACATGTCGACACGCACGTACCGACACCCCACACACACAGGGATAAACCTATAAGGGGACAAGACCCCAACCAGGCCCTTAGGAGAGACAGAGAGAGAGTATGCCAGCACACACCCAGCGTCTAAATAACACTGGAAAAAAATGACCAGATAGCACTTTTTTATATATTATCCAAATTCCCACTCACTGCGTTACCAATGTGCCCCCCTCTTTCTTTTTCCAGCCTGTGAAGTGTTCAGCAGGGGAGAGACCAGGGAGCATGCGTTCTCATGCAGCTTCTGTGGAGAAAATGGCGCTGGTTAGTGCTGATGATCAAGCTCCGCCCCCCCAA
Organism: Pseudophryne corroboree; assembly: GCF_028390025.1. Taxonomy (NCBI): domain Eukaryota; kingdom Metazoa; phylum Chordata; class Amphibia; order Anura; family Myobatrachidae; genus Pseudophryne; species Pseudophryne corroboree. Next base: position 333,708,496 of record NC_086452.1, on the reverse strand, counting down.
CGGCGGGCTTCGGTCCCAGTGCAATTGTAATAAAATGGCGGGGGATCTGTGATTTACTGCCTCCGCAGCCTAATCATACTCTATTGTGCCCAAAATTGAGGATTATTGCTGCCCAGGGCGCCCCCCCTGCGCCCTGCACCCATCAGTGCTGCCTCTGAGTGTTGTGTCTGGGAGCAATGGCGCACAGCGGTACCTCACGAAGATCTGAAGTCTTCTGCCGCCTGAGATGTCTTCTATCTTCTCATACTCACCCGGCTTCTATCTTCCGGCATCTGTGAGGAGGAGGACGGCGGCGCGGCTCCGGGACGAACCCCAGGGTGAGACCTGTGTTCCGACTCCCTCTGGAGCTAATGGTGTCCAGTAGCCTAAGAAGCAGAGCCTATCAGTTAAGTAGGTCTGCTTCTCTCCCCTCAGTCCCACGATGCAGGGAGCCTGTTGCCAACAGGACTCCCTGAAAATAAAAAACCTAACAAAATTATTTTTCTACAGAAAACTCAGGAGAGCTCTCTGCAGTGTATCCTTTCTCCTCTGGGCACAGAATCTAACTGGGGTCTGGAGGAGGGGCATAGAGGGAGGAGCCAGTGCACACCCATAGGAAAAGTTCTTTTTAGGTGCCCATGTCTCCTGCAGGGCCCGTCTATACCCCCATGGTCCTTACGGAGTCCCCAGCATCCTCTAGGACGTAAGAGAAATATGGTTGAGCTTATTGCTGCTAAAGGAGGGTCAAGCAGTTATTAAATTCACATACTTTGTCCACCCTGCACTGTGAATGTTTACATGATGTGTTCGATAAAAACATGAGAACATAGTGCTTGTGTGGTTTTAGTTTCAGCAGACTGTGTTTGTCTATTGTTGTGACTTAGATGAAGATCAGAACACATTTTATGACCAATTTATGCACAAATCCAGGAAATTCCAAAGTGTTCACATAATTTTTCTTGCAACTGTGTGTATATATATATATATATATATATATACACATACATATATAAACACACACACACAGCGGCTGGTTTTGGCGGCACTCAGGAACTTTTTCAAATAAGAAGAAACTGAGACTATACTGTCTCAGTATCTTCTTATTTGAAAAAATTCCTATGAGTGCCGCCAAAACCAGCCGCTTGTATTATTACTCTGGAGGGCACCAAGGTTGATGTTAGCAGCGAGGTGGAGTGCCGGGCATTTGTCTGTATGTATATATATATATATAAAATAAGGTTTTACTCACCGGTAAATCTATTTCTCGTAGTCCGTAGTGGATGCTGGGGACTCCGTAAGGACCATGGGGAATAGCGGCTCCGCAGGAGACTGGGCACAGCTAAGAAAGATTTAGGACTACCTGGTGTGCACTGGCTCCTCCCACTATGACCCTCCTCCAGACCTCAGGATACTGTGCCCGGAAGAGCTGACACAATAAGGAAGGATTTTGAATCCCGGGTAAGACTCATACCAGCCACACCAATCACACCGTATAACTCGTGATATGATACCCAGTTAACAGTATGAACATAACAGAGCCTCTCAACAGATGGCTCAACAATAACCCTTTTAGTTAATGATAACTATATACAAGTATTGCAGACAGTCCGCACTTGGGACGGGCGCCCAGCATCCACTACGGACTACGAGAAATAGATTTACCGGTGAGTAAAATCTTATTTTCTCTGACGTCCTAGTGGATGCTGGGGACTCCGTAAGGACCATGGGGATTATACCAAAGCTCCCAAACGGGCGGGAGAGTGCGGATGACTCTGCAGCACCGAATGAGAGAACTCAAGGTCCTCCTCAGCCAGGGTATCAAATTTGTAGAATTTTGCAAACGTGTTTGCCCCTGACCAAGTAGCAGCTCGGCAAAGTTGTAAAGCCGAGACCCCTCGGGCAGCCGCCCAAGAAGAGCCCACTTTCCTCGTGGAATGGGCTTTTACAGATTTAGGGTGCGGCAGTCCAGCCGCAGAATGTGCAAGTTGAATCGTGCTACAGATCCAGCGAGCAATCGTCTGCTTAGAAGCAGGAGCACCCAGCTTGTTGGGTGCATACAGGATAAATAGCGAGTCAGTCTTCCTGACTCCAGCTGTCCTGGAAACATATACTTTTCAGGGCCTTGACTACGTCCAGTAACTTGGAATCCTCCAAGTCCCAAGTAGTCGCAGGCACCACAATAGGTTGGTTCACATGAAAAACTGATACCACCTTAGGAAGGAATTGGGAACGAGTCCTCAATTTCGCCTTTCCCATATAAAATACAGATAAGGGCTTTTGTCAATTCTGATACACGCCTGGCCGACGCCAAGGCCCACAGAATGACCACTTTCCACGTGAGGTATTATAGCTCCACGGATTTAAGTGGCTCAACCCAATGCGACTTCAGGAAATCCAACACCACGTTGAGATCCCACGGTGCCACTGTAGGCACAAACGGGGGCTGACTATGCAGCCCTCCCTTAACAAAAGTCTGAACTTCAGGCAGTGAAGCCAGTTCCATTTTGGAAGAAAATCGATAGAGCCGAAATCTGGACCTTAATGGAACCCAATTGTAGGCCCATAGTCACCTCTGACTGTAGGAAGTGCAGAAATCGACCTAGCTGAAATTTCTCCTTTGGGGCCTTCCTGGCCTCACAGTACGCAACATATTTTCGCCATATGCGGTGATAATGGTTAGCGTTCACTTCTTTCCTAGCTTTAAATAGCGTAGGGATAACTTCCTCCGGAATTCCCTTTTTCTTCAGGATCCGGCGTTCAACCGCCATGCCGTCCAACGCAGCCGCGGTACGTCTTGGAACAGACAGGCCCCCTGCTGCAGCAGGTCCTGTCTGAGCGGCAGAGGCCATGGGTCCTCTGAGATCATTTCTTGGAGTTCTGGTTACCAAGCTCTTCTTGGCCCACCCGGAACAATGAGTATAGTTCTTACTCCTCTCTTTCTTATTATTCTCATTACCCTGGGTAAGAGAGGCAGAGAACGGAACACATACACCGACCGGTACACCCACGGTGTTACCAGAGCGTCCACAGCTATCGCCTGAGGGTCCTTGACATGGCGCAATATCTTTGTAACTTTTAGTTGAGGCGGGATGCCATCATGTCCACCTGTGGCCTTTCCCAACGGTGTACAATCATTTGGAAGACTTCTGGATGAAGTCCCCACTCTCCCGGGTGGAGGTCGTATCTTCTGAGAAAGTCTGCTTCTCAGTTGTCCACTCCGGGAATGAACACTGCTGACAGTGCTAACACAAGATTTTCCGCCCATCGGAGAATCCCAGAATATTTATGTGTAGGGAAGTCTCCTGACTTTTCATAGCCTTGGAAGTTTCTTCCCTGTGTGACTGCCCCCCAGCCTCGAAGGCTGGCATCCGTGGTCACCAGGACCCAGTCCTGTATGCCGAATCTGCGGCCCCCTAGAAGATGAGCACTCTGCAGCCACCACCACAGCGACACCCTGGCCCTTGGAGACAGGGTTATCCGCCGATGCATCTGAAGATGCGACCCGGACCACATGTCCAACAGATCCCACTGGAAAATCCTTGTATGGGACCTGGCGAATGGAATTTCTTCGTAAGAAGCTACCATCCTTCCCAGGGCTCGCGTGCATTGATGCACCGACACCTGTATACGTATTAGGAGGTCTCTGTCTAGAGACGACAACTCCTTGGACTTCTCCTCCGGGAGAAACCCTTTTTATCCTGTTCTGTGTCCAGAACCATACTCAGGAACAGTAGACGCATCGTAGGAACCAGCTGCGACTTTGGATATTCAGAATCCAGCCGTGCTGTTGTAGCACTTCCCGAGATAGTGCTACTCCGCCGAACAACTGCTCCCTGGACCTCGCCTTTATAAGGAGATCGTCCAAGTACGGGATAATTATTTCGGCAATTACCTTGGTAAATACCTCGGTGCCGGGGACAGACCAACGGCAACGTCTGGAATTGGTAATGACAATCCTGTACCACAATTTTGAGGTACTCCTGGTGAAGAGGGTAAATAGGGACATGCAGGTAAGCATCCTTGATGTCCAGTGATACCATGAAATTCTCCAGGCTTGCAATAATCGCCCTGAGCGATTCCATTTCGAACTTGAACCTTCGTATATAAGTGTTCAAGGCTTTCAATTTTAGAATGGGTCTCACCGAACCGTCTGGTTTCGGTACCACAACATTTTGGAATAGTAACCCCGGCCTTGAAGGAGGGGTACCTTGATTTCAGTGCAGCTTGTGAATTGCCGCCAGTACTACCTTTCTCCGAGGGCAGCAGGCAAGGCTGAGGTAACGGCGAGGGGGAGTCGCCTCGAACTCCAGCCTGTATCCCTGTGATACTATTTGCAGAACCTAGGGATCCACCTGTGGGCAAACCCACTGGTCCCTGAAGTTCCCGAGACGCGCCCCTACTGCACCTGTCTCCACCTGTGGAGCCCCAACGTCAAGCGGTGGACTCAGAGGAAGCGGGGGAAGATTTTTGATCCTGGGAACTGGCTGCTGGTGCAGCTTTTTCCTTCTTCCCTTGTCTCTGTGCAGAAAGGAAGCGCCTTTGACCCGCTTGCTTTTCTGAAGCCGAAAGGACTGTACCTGAAAATACGGTGCTTTCTTAGGCTGTGAGGAAACCTGAGGTAAAAAAAATTTTTTCTCCCCAGCTGTTGCTGTGGATACGAGGTCCCAGAGACCATCCCCAAACAATTCCTCACCCTTATAAGGCAGAATCTCCATGTGCCTTTTATAGGCAGCATCACCTGTCCACTGCCGGGTTTCTAATACCCTCCTGGCAGAATGGACATTGCATTTATTCTGGATGCCAGCCGGCAAATATCCCTCTGTGCATCCTTTATATATAAGACGACGTCTTTAATATGCTTTATGTTAGCAAACTATTATCCCTGTCTTAGAGTATTAATATTATCTGACAGGGTATCAGACCACGCTGCAGCAGCACTATTTATGCTGAGGCAATTGCAGGTCACAGTATATAACCTGAGTGTGTATATACAGACTTCAGGATAGCCTCCTGTTTTTTATCAGCAGGCTCCTTCAAGGTGGCCGTATCCTAAGACGGCAGTGCCACCTTTTTTGACAAACGTGTGAGCGCCTTATCCACCCTAAGGGATATCTCCCAACGTGACCTATCCTCTGGCGGGAAAGGGTACGCCATCAGTAATTTTTTAGAAATTACCAGTTTCTTATTGGGGGAACCCACGCTACTTTACACACTTCATTCATTCATCTGATTGGGGAACAAAACACTGGCTGCTTTTTCTCCCCAAAAATAAAACCCCTTTTATGTGGTACTTGGGTTCATGTCAGAAATGCGTAACACATTTTTCATTGCCGAGATCATGTAACGGATGTTCCTAGTGGATTGTGTATATGTCTCAACCTCGTCGACACTGGAGTCAGACTCCGTGTCGACATCTGTGTCTGCCATCTGAGGTAACGGGCGCTTTTTTGAGCCCCTGATGGCCTTTGAGACGCCTGGGCAGGCGCGGGCTGAGAAGCCGGCTGTCCCACAGCTGTTTTACGTCATCCAGCCTTGTAAGGAGTTGACATTGTCGGTTAATACCTTCCACCTATCCATCCACTCTGGTGTCGGCCCCACAGGGGACGACATCCCATTTATCGGCCTCTGCTCCACCTCCACGTAACCTTCCTCATCCCACATGTCGACACAGCCGTACCGACACACAGCACACACACAGGGAATGCTCTGACTGAGGACAGGACCCCACAAAGTCCTTTGGGGAGACAGAGAGAGAGTATGCCAGCACACAACAGAGCGCTATATAATGCAGGGATTAACACTATAACTGAGTGATTTTTCCCCCAATAGCTGCTTGTATAAACAATATTGCGCCTAAATTTAGTGCCCCCCCCTCTCTTTTTAACCCTTTGAGCCTGAAAACTACAGGGGAGAGCCTGGGGAGCGGTCTTCCAGCTGCACTGTGAAGAGAAAATGGCGCCAGTGTGCTGAGGGAGATAGCTCCGCCCCTTTTTCGCGGACTTTTCTCCCGCTTTTTTATGGATTCTGGCAGGTGTATTTATCACATATATAGCCTCTGGGGCTATATATTGTGATATATTTGCTAGCCAAGGTGTTTTTATTGCTGCTCAGGGCGCCCCCCCCCCCCCCCCAGCGCCCTGCACCCTCAGTGACCGGAGTGTGAAGTGTGTATGAGGAGCAATGGCGCACAGCTGCAGTGCTGTGCGCTACCTTGGTGAAGACTGATGTCTTCTGCCGCCGATTTTCCGGACTCTTCTTGCTTCTGGCTCTGTAAGGGGGCCGGCGGCGCGGCTCTGGGACCGAACATCAATGGCCGGTTCCATGCGGTCGATCCCTCTGGAGCTAATGGTGTCCAGTAGCCTAAGAAGCCCAAGCTACCAGCAGTTAGGTAGGTTCGCTTCTTCTCCCCTTAGTCCCTCGCTGCAGTGAGTCTGTTGCCAGCAGATCTCACTGTAAAATAAAAAAACTAAAATATACTCTCTCTCTAGGAGCTCAGGAGAGCCCCTAGTGTGCATCCAGCTCAGCAGGGCATAGGATTCTAACTGAGGTCTGGAGAAGGGTCATAGTGGGAGGAGCCAGTGCACACCAGGTAGTCCTAAATCTTTCTTAGCTGTGCCCAGTCTCCTGCGCAGCCGCTATTCCCCATGGTCCTTACGGAGTACCCAGCATCCACTAGGACGTCAGAGAAATATATATATATATCCTATATATTAGCCCAGATCTGTGACTTTGTGACTCATTTGCTAACGCTGGGCGGAGTCACAACACTGGGCGGAGTCAGAGTCACAGATCTGGGCTAATATATCGGGATCTGGGGGTGTCTCCTGGCCCTTTCAGTATGTCATTTGCAAGAGAGGAGGTGCGCTGTATGACCCCAGTCGTGTGATTGGCGGAGTGTCTGAGAAGGGGTTGTGATCCCTCTGACCTGTTAGCCAATCACCGGTCGGCGGGGCGTGGCAGCAGTCAACTGGCCACTGTGTGCTTGGCTGGAGGAGGACGGGTAACGGCCCGCAGCAGCAGAAGACTCGCCGGTCAGTCTAAAGCGGCGGCAGCAGAGGACGAATCCGCCCGGGGAGGAAGAGAGCGGGGAGCCGGCACCGAAGAGGAGGATAGGTAACGGCCCGCAGCAGCAGAACACTTGGCCGGTCAGTCTGAGGCGGCGGCAGCAGAGGACGGATCCGCCAGGGGAGGATGACAGCGGGGAGCCTGCGCCGACGGAGGGAGACACGGAGACACGCAAGTGACCCGCAGTACACAGCGGCTGCAGCACCTCCTCCCCTCCCCACTGTCTGTGTATATACCTGCTCTATGTACTCCCTCCATACACACACACACACACACACACACACATCTACACCCCTCACACACACACATACCTGCCTACCATATGTACCCCCTCCATACATATATATATCTGCTGTACACTCATACCTACCTTTGCCTGCCCTATATACCCCCCACTCATATACGCCTGCCCTATGCACCCACATACACATACCTACCTGCCCTATGCTCTCCCTCCACACACACATACCTACCTGCCCTATGCTCTCCCTCCACACACACATACCTACCTGCCCTATGCTCTCCCTCCACACACACATACCTACCTGCCCTATACTCTCCCTCCACACACACATATACCACCTGTGTAGGACTGGACGCCCCCTGTATATACCCCAGGTGAAGGCAGCTCTGTGGTCCCTGTGCCCTGGCTGCTGGATGCCGCTCTCCCCTCTGACTCCTCTCCCAGCACAGACGGCCTCTGCTCCGTGTGTTTCCCGCTCCACCCCGTCTGCATCCTCAGACTCTAGGCTGGGCGGCGGTGTAGGCCTCATGCCGGTCCCCGGCCTGACCCAGTGACAGCTCCGGCGCCACCTGCCTGCGGGGCTGAGGAGAAGCTCCGGCCAGCGGGATGGAGAGAGGCGAGCTGGCCAGGGAAGGTGAGGGACTTGCGGCGGGAAGATGAGGGACCCGCGGGAAGGTGAGGGACCCGCGGCGGGAAGTCTCTCCCGATACCCCGACCCCATTATACATACCCCATCCCCATTATATACACCCCCCCACAGTGTACCCATCCCCATTATATACACCCCCCAACGTGTACCTATCCCCATTATATCTACCCCCCAACCTGTAAACGTGTACCCATCCCCATTATACCCCCCAATGTGTACCCATCCCCATTATATATAATCCCCCACAGTGTACCCATCCCCATTATATGTACTCCCCCACAATGTACCCATCCCCATTATATATACCCCCCACAGTGTACCCCACCCCATTATATATACCCCCTTATACTCCCACACCCGCCCTTCCCCACACCCGTGGCACCCCCCCATCCAGCCCTTCCCCCACCCACAGCTCCCCAGACCCCCTCCCCCATCCACGGCACCCCTACACCCACCCCTTCCCCACCTGCGGCGCCTCCGGACCCCTCCCTCCCCCCCCGCGACCCCCCCCGCAGCGCCTCCGGAATCCCTCCCCCATCTGCGACTGCTGCACCTGCCCCTCCCCCAACCGCAGCGCATCCGTACCCCTCCCCCATCTGCTGCCCCCACCCCCTCCTTATCGCAAGGGGCTATGCCCCCTTCACCATCGGACGCCCTTTCGTCGTGCAATTGTAATACTCCATATAATACAAATATTGAACGCCGGAAAGGCGTTCAGGAGTTAAGGGGGCGTAGCCCCTTGCGACGGTGTGAAGAGCGCCCGTAGGGCGCGATGAATCACCTAGTATATATATATATATATACACACATACATACATGCATACATAAACACACATACATACATAAACATATATATGTATGCAAAAGTTCTCACTCACTGATTCATCACTAATTCTCTTTATTCCCAATATTTTAGGAAGCTGAAATCTAATATAGGTATTCTTCAGGTGTGAAATAGGAAAACTGCGTAATTAGAAGGGATGAGCAGGGGGTTTACATAATGACGTCATTACCGATGCCTGGTTTTCCCGGCGTGAACGATAACACCCAAAACGGACAATCGGATAAAAAGGAGATTTATGGTAAGACTTACCAATGGTTCAATCTCTTTCTGCGAGGTACACTGGATTCCACAGGGAATAACATCGGGGTATAGAGTTGGATCTTGATCCGAGGCACCAACAGGATAAAGCTTTGACTGTTCCCAAGATGCACTGCACCGCCTCCTCTATATTTCCGCCTCCAGGAACTGGAGCTCAGTTTTGTTAACAAGTCCAATGCAGTAGCAGGTAAAAGAGACGGTAGATATTAACCACATAGAACCACATTCTCACGACAGGAGAAAGTACCAGCGGCAAATGCCATACAAACCCAAAGAAGCTAAGTGCGTCAGAGTGGGCGCCCTGTGGAATCCAGTGTACCTCGCAGAAAGAGATTTAACCATGGTAAGTCTTACCATAAATCTCCTTCCCTGCAGCGGGGTACACTGGGATTCCACAGGGAATAACATTGGGGATGTCCTAAAGCAGTTCCTCATGGGAGGGGACGCACTGTAGCGGGCACAAGAACCCGGCGTCCAAAGGAGGCATCCTGGGAGGCAGAAGTATCAAAGGCATAGAACCTGATGAACATGTTCCCTGAGGACAAGGTAGCCGCCTTGCACAATTGTTCAAGGGACGCGCCACAGCGGGCCGCCCAAGAAGGTCCAACAGACCAAGTAGAATGGGCCTTAATAGCAGCAGGAGCTGGAAATCTAGCCTACGCATTAGCTTTTGCAATCACCATTCTAATCCATCTGGCCAAGGTCTGTTTATTCGCAGGCCAGCCATGTTTGTGAAACCCAAAAAGGACAAGGAGAGAATCAGATCTCCTAAGGAAGGCGGTTCTCTTCACATAGATACGGAGAGCCCGTACCACATCCAAAGACCGCTCTTTGAAGGACAAATCAGGAGAGATAAAGGCCGGAACCACAATCTCTTGGTTAAGGTGGAAAGATGACACCACCTTAGATAGATAACCAGGGCGAGTTCTAAGAACCGCACGGTCACGGTGAAAAATCAGAAAGGGTGACCGACAAGACAAGGCACCCAAGTCTGAAAACCGTCTAGCAGAGGCAATAGCCAGCAAAAATAATACCTTAAGCGTAAGCTATTTAAGGTCCACAGACTCAAGAGGCTCAAATGGAGACTCTTGCAGGGCATTCAGAACAGACAAATCCCATGGAGCCACAGGAGGGACATAGAAGAGGTTGAATCCGTAAAACACCCTGAGTGAAAGTGTGAACGTCAGGAAGAGACGCAATCTTTCTCTGAAATCACACCGATAAGGCAGATATATGAACCTTGAGGGAGGACAGACGAAGGCCTAAGTCCAGGCCCTGTTGCAGAAAACCCAAAAGTTTGGCAGTACTGAACTTGTATACATCGTAATTCGAAGCCGCACACCAGGTGAAGTAAGAATTCCAGACCCTATAATAAATCCGAGCCGAAGCTGGTTTACGGGCTTTCAACATAGTTTGAATGACCGCCTCAGAAAATCCTTTGGTCCTCAGGAGTGAAGCTTCAAGAGCCACGCCATCAAAGTCAGTCAGGCCCGATCCTGGTAGACACAAGGGCCCTGAACGATTTATGCACAAATCCAGGAAATTCCAAGGGGTTCACATACTTATTAAAACTGTGTATATATATATATATATATATATATATATATATATATATATATATATATATACATACATACACATACATTCATACATACACACACACACACACATATCTATATATACACACACACGTTTATATAAATCTTCAGCCAACTATGCATGTGGAGCTACTGCTCCTCTCAGCCAACTCAATCTAACCATACTGATTGATCTGCACAGGTATTCTGAATTTCAGCGGAGGTCATCTTGTTATAATGGCGTTTAGGGTTGAAACAGGTGTCTGTGAGGTTCATTTCTCTCTTGGATTCATCTATGCTATTAAACTGGCAATTCACAGTTAATAAATAAAGGGTCACAACATAAATCCCCAAATCCTAAAATGATGTTTCTGGATTTTAAATTTACAGTTGGTGTGGGATGGGGGCTTTGGCTCATTTTAACACCTCAAAATATAAATTTACTGGTGTATCTGTAATAGTATACTACATGTCCAGTGTTTTAGGAGTCATTGTTCCATATCTTTCACTGGATCAAGGAAGACTAAAACAGCTGGACACAAGCTAGATAAATGGCTCTGAACATCAAGTTGTCTCTAAGATATTAAAGTCAGAGTTCTGGATGCACTGTTATCCAAGGAAAAGAAATTAATATATATCTCACAACAACTTGTAAAGTCAAGATTAATTTTCTTACTGTTATTTTGTTCCATTAGTGTTAGGATCAGAGACATATTCTGGGGAGAATACTCTGTGGGAGGTATTTACTAAAAGTGTGAAACAAAAATAAAAAATAACTCATAAGACCCAAATCAGTAATTTTGGTTAGAATAAAAAACAGCTAAAGCTATTCAATTAGGACCTTTATTTTTTTATTTTTTACATAGGACAAAAATAATGGACTTTTCGTTATTTTTTTAGGGCGAATGGGGATTCGCCATATTCAACAGCTGGGCAATTTTTTCACCTAGGTGAAAAATTCAGCATGAGCGAAAAACATGTGGATCTGCAAATTTTGAGGCATTTTTCTCCAATACCTTTAGGAAAAAAAAGAAGAAAAAAAAGGGGAAGAGGCATTGCCGAAAATGCCTTAAAAACAGGCAAAAATGGTCCGCAATTGAATAGACAGGGGGCGAATTCCATAGCTCCGATATTAACGAGTGCAAATTAGCACACAGACAAACCCAAAGAAACTAAATAAGACTGTTAATGAGCCTTCAAAACATTAATGGAATGAGAGTTAGGGCACACAAAAAAAGCACTACATTGTCTAATATCGTTATATGTACGTTTAGCATTAGCCAGCTTCAAAAACATTACAAGGTAACCAATCTGAATGTTTTATTTATAAACAAATCTAAGCGGCTATTTAGTCTTTAATTAGCGAAGTCAATTAACGATTTCCCAGAACTATATGGGGAGTCATTCCGAGTTGAACGCAGCTGTGCTATATTTAGCACAGCCACGATCAGGCACTCAGACATGCGGGGGGACGCCCAGCATAGGGCTAGTCCACCCCGCATGTCAGTGCCGACCCCCCCCCCCCCTGCAAAAGTGCAAAAGCATCGCACAGCGGCGATGCTTTTGCACTTGAGGAGTAACTCCCGGCCAGCGCAGCTCCTGCGGTTGGCCGGGAGAACCTCTTCGCTGCCCCTGGTTGCAGCGGCTGCGTGTGACGTCACGCAGCCACTGCGGCCCGCCCCCCCGCACGGTCCAGCCACACCTGTATTGGCCGAACCACGCCCCCAAAATGGCGGCCACCGTACCGCCCCCTCCCGACCATCGTCCGCCTCTGCCTGTCAATCAGGCAGAGGCAATCGCTAGGGAGCGACGGCCTCCGGCCGTCCGGCATGCGCCGGCAGATGCGCAGTTCCGACCCGATCGCTGCGATAAACTGCAGCGAGCGATCGGGTCGGAATGACTCCCATGGTCAGAGTCTGAAAAAGACATATCAATCAAATTCAACTTTCCCCTTTTTTTCCCCCTACTGGAAAGTTTTCCACGAGAGCATTTATGAAAGCTTGGCGAGAGAGAAAGTACCAACCAATTAGATTTTAACCATAATTTTAAAGACTGTGCTTGAAAATTGTCACTTGGGAACTAATTGGTTGGTCATTTATTTCTCTCCAAGCTTTGATAAGTATCCCCCTAATTTCAAAAATAGTTGTTTGCTTAATAAGCAGCTCACAGGAATGTATTTGCTTGACGTGGTTTTTGTTAACAAAATCAGGATATTTAAGCTTCGAGAGATGTGCTTTGTCATTTTCAGTCCTTTCCCATCTGGGCAATGACATCATATCCATTCACCGAATACCTTGTCAATAAGCCACACCCAATCATGAATGTATTATAGAGCACACTTTCATTTGTACAGTATTGCACAGCTGCTGGGAAGAGGCTGTGCAATATCGTACATCTAAAATGCTAATGGCGCCTGTAGGAAAAATACACCTCCTGCCAGCATCTGAGATTCCAGCGTCTTTGGACTCTGCATCGGCTCACCATCATGACCATCAGTCACAATGGTCAAAGCCTTCCCCATCTGTGTAAGCAGAAGCTTACTCAGATTAGCCCGTCTGAACTGGTCAGCAGAGTCCAGGAACTCTGCCTCCAACGACACAGGCCTTGGGTTCAGCATGCCTACAAAATGGTGGATGACATACCCCCATTTTGTAGAATGCTCCCAGTTGCCATCCCTCCACACAACAAAAGCAGCAGCATGCAAATTATGCTACGGGTAAGGGGGGCAGCGAGCCATCTCACAGGACTCTGAACATGCGCAGTTCCCCAAACATCAGGTTTGTACATAAACCATGGGGTTTACTTACAAATCGGAATCAGACATTATGAGAAACCTCAGTTACTGACATCCGAGGACATGATATGGCTAGAATGTGGAGATGAAGATGTGCTATGTGAACACACTGTATGCCCCATATAACAACTTATACTGTGATGGATTACTGACCTGGTTTTCTCCAAGAGCTTGCTAAACACAGTATATCTAAAAGTAAGATGAAACACAGAGTTTCCAAAACTCTTCACACACCTCAGGAGGAGGAGAATGCCTTGGAACCATATTGCCTTTACATGAGACGTGCACTAAAGCTAAAAGGCACCCAGACAACCCCAGTAATCCATCAGGGGCACGTGGAGGGTAGAGATGTGTACGTACAGATGTACCTGGCTATGGAACCAGCAGCTACAGCAATTAGGAAATGATCCTAAAACTCTTGCCCTGCTGTTTGGCTATTTCCCATAGAGGCATCTCTGATGCCGATATTACAGCTTGAAGTTGTAAGGTCCATTCTGAAATACACTCCAGGTCCTGGCTTATTACTGGTAATCCTCAGGATTCATCCACATCCATTCTGCTACATATTTCATGTCAGCATAGCTGGAGATGATCCAGTAGTGACTGGTATACAATCACGCAGCTGTTTGTGATAAGCTGTATTTAGATGGATTACCATCTGGCTGAATTTCATCAAACTGAAGCAGAACTAGGAATTATTCCATCTAATGTTAAGTCAATACGTCCAGCTGCAAAATGCCTTCCAGAGTAAAGTTTGAGATCTATGATGTACAAAGGTCACAATTTCAAAAACTTGTTTAGTATTTATTTGTTGCCATTATTTTCTATTCTCTCCTTCACATTATTGTCCATCCCTTGTATTCACGGGTGGTTTTCAGTATGCCGGCGGTCGGGCTCCCGGCGACCAGCATACCGGCGCCGGGAGCCCGACAGCCGGCATACCGACACTTATTCTCCCTCGTGGGGGTCCACGACCCCCCTGGAGGGAGAATAAAATAGCGTGGCGCGCATAGCGCGCCACCGTGCCCGTAGCGTGGCGAGCGCAGCGAGCCCGCAAGGGGCTCATTTGCGCTCGCCACACTGTCGGTAAGCCGGCGGTCAGGCTCCCGGCGCCGGTATGCTGGTCGCCGGGAGCCCGACCGCCGGCATATCGTAGTGAACCCGTATTCACAAACCAGTTGTGTTTACTTTTAAAGCCTTAATAGTGGGTACACAGTAGACGACTTGCAAACGATGCAATATTGTCAACGATTTCCCCTGAACTCCCTGGAACTCCTAGACAAAAGCTATAGGGGGTAATTCAGAGTTGATCGCAGCAGCAAATTTGTTAGCAGTTGGGCAAAACCATGGTGGTCATTCAGAGTTGTTCGCTCGCTAGTTACTTTTAGCAGCAATGCAAATGCAAAGCCGCTGCCCTCTGGGAGTGTATCTTAGCATAGCAGAATTGCTAACGAAAGATTAGCAATTCTGCTATTAAGTATTTCCTTGCAGTTTCTGAGTAGCTCCAGACCCACTCCTAGATTTCGATCACCTCAGTCCGTTTAGTTCCTGGTTTGACGTCACAAACACGCCCAGCCACTCCCGTTTCTCCAGCCACTTCTGCGTTTTCTGCTGGCACGCCTGTGTTTTTTAGCACACTCCCGGAAAACGCTCAGTTACCACCCAGAAACACCCACTTCCTATCAATCATTCTCCGATCAACAGAGCGACTGAAAAGCTTTGTTTGCCCATGAGTAAAATAGCATAGTTTTGTGTGAAATTGCTTAGCGCGTGCGCCCTGCTGTGCATACACATGCGCAGAACTGCCGGATTTAAGCCTATTAGCAATTCTGCTAAAAATAGCAGCGAGCGAACAACTCGGAATGACCACCCATGTGAATTGCAGGGGGTGCAAATATATCATATACGCAGAGAGAGTTAGGTTTGGGTGGGGTGTGTTCAAACTGATATCTAAATTGCAGTGTAAAAATAAAGCAGCCAGTATTTACCCTGCACAGAAACAAAATAACCCACCCAAATATAATTCTCTCTGCAAATGTTATATCTGCCCCACCTGCAGTGCACATGGTTTTACCCAACTGCTAACAAATTTGCTGCTGCGATCAACTCTGAATTACCCCCATAATGCATGCACACTATACAATCTTACAAAATATATTGTCAGTAGCCACATCCAGGAGTATGATATTGTTAACAACATTTACAGATCTTATTGCATGTAGACAAGATCAGAGGATGTGACAAACGATTCGCAGGAGCGCATATCAGCATAGCACAGTGCGTACACACTTGACAATTTCAAGTGATATGTTGTTCCGGAGCATCGGAATTGTACATATCGCTAATAATATCATCTAGTGTGTAGGCAACTTAAAAAATACAAAAAAAACAAACAAACCTCTAGACTTGTACAATAGGGCTCTGGGAGGCAATATAGATTGTAGGGTAGAGAAATAAAACAATGTCTGATTATTGACTGTGAACACACAGCAAGTTACAGCATATCTCCGAACCTTGTCAGCCTGTCATCATAACTTATTCAGTTAATTGCCTGTCACTGAACTTGATGCATTAATGAATGTACAGTACTTCTTATGAGTTGCCAACCAAAAGGGTATAGTATATTCCAGATGGGTTCCTGCTAGGAGTGTAGTACGGCTGACCGGCGGTCTCCTGACCGCCGGTCAGCTTACCGACGCCGGGATCCCGGCAGCATACCGATGCCGGGATCCCGGCGGGGAGGGGCGAGTGCAGCAAACCCCTTGCGGGCTCGCTGCGCTCACCACGCTGCGGGCTCAGTGGCGACCTGCGGGCTCAGTGGCGACCTGTGGTCGCCACGGGTTCTATTCCCACTCTATGGGTGTCGTGGACACCCACGAGTGGAAATAGTCCCTGTTGGTCGGCATGCCGACCATCGGGACAGTGACCCGTCGGGCTGGTGGAGGAGGTCATGTGACTGTCGGTCAGCTGACCAGCGGTCACATGAATACCACCCCCTGCTAGATCTTTATAAAGAGGATAAATTGCCCTCTGCTCCCGGGACTCCTATTGCACAATATGACATAGCTGTCCTGACTGAGACTAGCCAATTATCTATACGTACTCCCAACACTACTGCAGGTATCTTCCTAGATTTGTAATCAGTATTGACTCTCTGGCAGATCCTGTGTCCTGCTTACTGTTTTGCTTGTTTATGGCATCTTATCCATACTTCTGTTCTTCTGTCTCCTTACCTTCTAACGAGCGGAGGTGCAGCCCATTCTCAGTTATGCCTCTTAAACACTGGAGGCTTGCTTGTGAATTTTGGAGTTTGTAAAAGGATTAGGAGAAATGGATATTTACCATAACCTGTTACATAGTCATATATCCAATTACATATACATACAGGGGGATGCAGTCAAAATGCCGGCGGTCGGGATCCCAACGTTCAGGAGACAGACGCCAGAACCCAGCCAGACGGCATTTTGACGATGGTCGCTATCCCGACACCCCCCTTATTCCCACTCGGTTGGTATAGGACCTATGGCAGCGAGCAAAGCTCGCCACCGGGCTCGCAGAGTGGCAAGTGCAGCAAGCCCGCAAGGGGACTCACTGCTGGTATTCCAGCAGACGGGATGCCACTGTCGGTATACTGACAGCCGGCAACCCGTCTGCCGGTATATCATGCCGGACCCCAGACAGGACCTCATTCAGCTTCAGTTGCAGTTCTGCAATTGTAGCAGAACTGCAAGTACATAGAATCGCACAGCAAGAGCTGCCCAGTATGTTCAAAATACCGCCCAGCACAGAAAAAGATAATATCACAAATTTCGGGTTTGTATAGAGTGGGTGGGCTAAACTATGTGAATCACATGACACAATAGGGTGGGGTCTAATAACGTGGAAACCGCAGTTCCTCCCCCTGAAGTGGTAGCTGCAGCTCCTCGAATTAGGTGCCCTGAAATCTTGCTTCTCTATCAGTCTTCATTACTTGAACATCTGCCACACATAAAAAAAATAGGATTTTAATACCTACCGGTAAATCCTTTTCTCTTAGTCCATAGAAGATGCTGGGGATGCTTCAAGAACCATGGGGTATGGACGGGATCCGCAGGAGACATGGGCACTTTAAGACTTTAAATGGGTGTGAACTGGCTCCTCCCTCTATGCCCCTCCTCCAGACTCCAGTTATAGGAACTGTGCCCAGGGAGACGGACATTTCGAGGAAAAGGATTTATTGTTAAACTAAGGGTGAGATACATACCAGCTCACACCACAAACACGCCGTACAACATGGCATTAAACAGAAGTCCAGTCAACGGCATGAACAAAATCAGCAACAGGCTGACCATAACTGAAACACAACCTTTGTGTAACACAAGCAATAACTATTAAACAAGTACTGCAGATAGTGACCACACAGGGACGGGCACCCAGTATCCTCTACGGACTAAGAGAAAAGGATTTACCGGTAGGTATTAAAATCCTATTTTCTCATACGTCCTAGAGGATGCTGGGGATGCTTCAAGAACCATGGGGTTTATACCTAAGCTCTAGAACGGGCGGGAGAGTGCGGATGACTCTGCAGCACCGATTGACCAAACAAGAGGTCCTCCTCAGCCAGAGTATCAAACTTGTAAAACTTCGCAAAGGTGTTTGATCCCGACCAAGTAGCTGCTCGGCAGAGCTGTAATGCCGAGACCCCTCGGGCAGCCACCCAGGATGAGCCCACCTTTCTGGTAGAATGGGCTTTCACCGATTTCGGTAACTGCAATCCTGCCGTAGAATGAGCCTGCTGAATCGTATTACAGATCTAGCGTGCAATAGTCTGCTTGGAAGCAGGAGCCCCAATCTTGTTGGGAGCCCACAGGACAAACAGAGCCTCTGTTTTCCTAATCTGAGCCGTTCTGGCGACATAGATTTTCAAAGCTCTGACCACATCTAGAGACTTCGACTCCGCCAAGGCGTCAGTAGCCACAGGCACCACAATAGGCTGGTTTACGTGAAACGATGAAACCACTTTTGGCAGAAATTGCTGACGAGTTCTCAACTCCGCTCTATCTGCATGGAAGATCAAATAGGGGCTTTTGTGAGACAAAGCCGCCAATTCAGACACCCGCCTTGCGGATGCCAAGGCCAACAGCATGACCACTTTCCAAGCAAGGAATTTCAACTCAACCTTACGCAAAGGTTCAAACCAATGAGATTGTAGGAACTGCAACCCCACATTAAGATCCCATGATGCCACTGGGGGCACAAAGGGAGGTTGGATGTGCAGCACGCCCTTCACGAAGGTCTGAACTTCTGGAAGGGAGGCCAATTCTTTCTGAAAGAAAATAGATAAGGCCGAAATTTGTACTTCAATGGAGCCTAACTTAAGGCCCGCATCCACACCTGCTTGCAAAAAATGGAGCAAACGTCCCAGCTGAAATTCTTCCGTAGGAGCCTTCTTGGATTCACACCAAGACACATATTTTCTCCAAATACGGTGGTAATGCTTTGCCGTTACTTCTTTTCTAGCCTGAAGTAGTGTGGGAATGACTTCACTGGGAATACCCTTTCGGGCTAGGATTTGGCGTTCAACCACCATGCCGTCAAACGCAGCCGCGGTAAGTCTTGATACACGCACAGTCCTTGCTGTAACAGGTCCTCTCGTAGAGGAAGAGGCCAGGGATCTTCTATGAGTAATTCTTGAAGATCTGGATACCAAGCCCTCCTTGGCCAGTCCGGAACAATGAGGATCGCCTGAACCTTTGTTTTTCTTATGATCTTTATCACCTTCAGAATGAGTGGAAGTGGAGGGAACACATAGACCGACTGAAAAAACACCCACGGTGTCACCAGGGCGTCCACCGCTATTGCTTGAGGGTCCCTCGAGCTGGAACAATATCTCTGAAGTTTCTTGTTGAGGTGGGACGCCATCATGTCTATTTGAGGAATTCCCCAACGACTTATTACTTCTGCAAAAACCTCTTGATGAAGACCCCACTCTCCTGGATGGAGATTGTGTCTGCGGAGGAAGTCTGCTTCCCAGTTGTCCACTCCTGGAATGAAGACTGCTGACAGAGCGCTTGCATGTCTTTCCGCCCAGCGAAGAACTTTCGTGGCCTCGGCCATCGCCGCTCTGCTCTTTGTTCCACCCTGGCGGTTTATGTACGCCACTGCTGTTATGTTGTCTGACTGAATCAAGACTGGCAGGCCGCGAAGAAGATGTTCCGTTTGCAGAATGTCGTTGTAAATGGCCCTTAATTCCAGAATGTTTATGTGCAGACAAGCTTCTTGGCTTGACCATTTTCCCTGAAAGTTTCTCCCCTGTGTGACTGCTCCCCAGCCTCGGAGACTTGCATCTGTGGTCACCAGGATCCAATCCTGAATCCCGAACCTGCGTCCCTCCAGAAGGTGAGAACTGTGCAGCCACCACAGAAGGGAGATCCTGGTCCTGGAAGATAGGATTATTTTCCGGTGCATGTCAAGGTGAGACCCGGACCACTTGTCCAACAGGTCCCACTGAAACACCCTGGCATGGAACCTGCCATACGGAATGGCCTCGTAGGCCGCCACCATCTTCCCTAGTAACCGAGTGCATTGAAGAACTGACACTTTTGCCGGTTTCAGAATCTGTTTTACCATATTCTGTATTTCCAGAGCCTTTTCCACTGGAAGAAAAACTCTCTGTATTTAGAATCATACCCAGGAACGACAGCCTTGTCGTCGGAGCCAACTGTGATTTTGACAAGTTTAGGAGCCAACCATGTTGTTGCAGAATCGTCAGTGAGAGCGCAACATTTTTCAGCAATGGCTCCCTGGATCTCGCCTTTATGAGGAGATCGTCCAAGTACGGGATAATTGTAATTCCCTGCTTGCGCAGGAGAACCATCATTTCCGCCATAACCTTGGTGAAAATCCTTGGTGCTGTGGACAGACCAAACGGCAACATCTGAAATTGGTAATGACAATCCTGAACAGCAAACCTCAGGTATGCCTGATGTGGAGGATATATAGCAATGTGTAAGTAAGCATCCTTTATGTCGACCGACACCATAAAATCCCCCTCCTCCAGACTGGAGATCACTGCTCGGAGAGATTCCATCTTGAATTTGAATTTTTTTAGAAAGAAATTGAGGGATTTTAGGTTAAGAATCGGTCTGACTGAGCCATCCGGCTTCGGGACCACGAACAGACTTAAATAAAAACCCTCCGCCCGTTGTGACGGGGGTACCGTGACAATTGCTTGATTTTGACACAGCTTTAGTATTGCCGCGCATACTACCTCCCTGGTAAGGCCGATTTGAAAAATCGGTGAGGGGGCACGTCTTGAAACTCCAATTTGTACCCTTGGGTAACTATTTCCAATATCCAAGGATCCAGGTCCGAGTGTACCCAGACCTTACTGAAGAGTTTGAGACGTGCCCCCACCGGTGCAGACTCCCGCAGAGGAGCCGCAGCGTCATGCGGTGGATTTGGTAGAATCCGGAGAGGACTTCTGCTCTTGGGAACTTGCCACAGCCTGTGACCTCTTTCCCCTTCCTCTCGCAGCAAGGATCTGGCATCAATATAGTCGACACTGGAATCAGAGTCTGTGTCGGTATCTGTATCTGCTGTCTGGGTAAATGCACGTTTCTGTGACCCCGAAGGGGTCTGAGCTTGTGACAATGCATCTTCCATGGATTTCCTCCATGTCTGGTTCTTAGACTCAGATTTATCTAATCTCTTAGTCAACCGAGCCACATTTGCATTAAAAACACTCAACATATTTACCCACTCAGCAGTCGGCGGTGCCGACAGGGTCACTCCCACCTCCTTTTCTGTCCCCACTCCAGCCTCCTCCTGGGAAGAGCACTCAGCCTCAGACATGTCGACACACATGTACCGACACCTACAAACATACTGGGCTATAGGGGACAGACACACAGAAAAGCCTGTTAGAAAGACACAGAGGGAGTCTGCCAGCTCACAACCCAGCGCCCAACCCGGTACTAGGACTTTACATACAATGCCTCAGACCTGCTAGCGCTTTTATAATAAAGATAATAGCACCAAATCTACTGTGCCCCCCCTGTTTTGCAACCTGTTACTTGTACAGCAGTGTGGTGGTCAGGGCCAGCGTCTCTGCAGCTTCTGTGAAGAGAATATGCTGCTGGTCAGAGCTGTGAGGGCTAAGCCACGCCCCCTCACCGGTGCGCTTCAGTCCTGCTCAAATCTACATAATTATACTGGTGGGGGTCTATATTTAGTGCCTAGGCACTTTTAATATACTTATTTGCCAGTCAAAACTTCAGTATTCATGCTGCCCAGGGCGCCCCTCCTGCGCCCTGCACCCTGTCAGTGCCGCTGTGTGTTTGGGAGCATGGCGCGCAGCGCGACCGCTGCACGGTACCTCAACACTGAAGTCTTCTGCCGTCACTGAAGTCTTCTTTTCTTCTTTTACTCACCCGGCTTCTTTCTTCTGGCTCTGCAAGGGGGGTGACGGCGCGGCTCCCGGAACGAGCAGCTAGGCGCACCAAGTGATCGGACCCTCTGGAGCTAATGGTGTCCAGTAGCCTAAGAAGCAGAGCCTTTGAACTCACAGAAATAGGTCTGCTTCTCTCCCCTCAGTCCCACGATGCAGGGAGCCTGTTGCCAGCAGTGCTCCCTGAACATAAAAAACCTAACATAAGTCTTTTTTCAGAGAAACTCTGGAGAGCTTCCCTGTGTGTGACCAGTCTCCCTGGGCACAGAATCTAACTGGAGAGTGGAGGAGGGGCATAGAGGGAGGAGCCAGTTCACACCCATTTAAAGTCTTAAAGTGCCCATGTCTCCTGCAGATCCCGTCTATACCCCATGGTTCTTGAAGCATCCCCAGCATCCTCTAGGACGTATGTGAAAAGGACACAACCATCACTGTTCTCTATTTATCTGAAATATTCACGCATGCGTGCATGCATGCCAGGGGGACAAGGAAAGAGATGCTACATTTATTATAACTTTCTTTAAAGCTTATTATTATGCTTTATATACTGTACAGTAGTGCCACAAAAGTATACAGTGCTGAACTGAGTATGTACATCGTTCATATCAGCTCCTGCCCCACTGGAGCTAACAATCTAAATCCACTAACATACAAGTGTACACACACATACCCCACCAGTGTAAATCCAAATAATCCACCAGTATGTTTTTGGACCTTATACAAAAAGCTTATTTTCTGTAATGCTCTACTTGTGATTGGAAGCATTGCTGCAGCGTTGCATTTTTCCTTTATGTTATTTGCACTAATGAAACTTGGGGGCCCCTAAAATCTTCCTCAATCTGATTAATAATAATACTAAAAAATGCATGTTAGATTTTGATATTTCAAGGCCCAGATTTATCAAGCCTTGGAGAGTGATAAATAGCACGGTGATAAAGTACCAGCCAATCAGCTCCTAACTGCCATGTTACAGGCTGTGTTCGAAAAATTACAGTTGGGAGCTGATTGGTTGGTACTTTATCACCGAGCAATTTATCACTCTCCAAGGCTTGATAAATCTGGGGACAAACGTTCTATACATGTATAGCCTTCTATGCATACTTGCCTACTTTCTGGTAGCTCTCTCTGGGAGAGAGCTGCCGGGACGGCTCAGTGGAGGGGCTGGGCAATGATGAGAAGAGGGGGCGGGGAGGAGGCGGAACGGGGCATGGCAGACGAGGGGCAGAGGCGGAACGAGGGCGGGGTTACACCGTCACAACATCTAAATCACGCCCCCTGCTCTGCAATGCCGCAATAACCGGCATTTTACAGCAGGGGGCGTGACTATGATGACGCGATTCAACAAGAATGGCGTCATCTACTGTCCGGACCGCCCACTTTACTCTCAAAGTGGGCGGCCGTGCAGGGGGGAAATGAAAAACCGGGAGACTTGTCTGCTCTTCCGTGGGGCCGGGAGGGTCACTCGATTTTTCGGGAGCCTCCCGGCCATTCCGGGAGAGTAGGCAAGTATGCTTCTATGTTATACCATCATCTCAGCACAAGAGTGCAGACAGCAAAAAAACAATCCTTACTACAAGCATATGTTCCACATCCAAACGTCAATCAAGTGCTTGTCGACGGATTACGGTCCCTTATGATATTTAAGTAGCCCAAAATATTTCTCAGTAACAGTAGGAGACTTATACAGACATTTTTTTCCTGGCAGTGCGTATTGTTACAGAAACATATTTTATCTACTCCATGGACTGTTATGGGGGCAGAAATACTATACTGCACATGTTCAACTTACTCTGATTCAGGAGGGAAAATCTGGAAATATAAAAGCATATAAACAGTCATGTGAAAAAGACAGTACACCCTCCTACCAACCAGTGTTTTTACATAAATTATCTGCAATTTAGTCATTATTTATACAACAAAAACGAAACCAGCATAAGGAAGCCGAAGTAATCTAATCATTTAATAATATATACAGCTTTCATAGCAATAATTTGCAGTAATCATTTTCTGCACATACTAATGTGTATAGGGATTTTGTAAATATCTGCAGTGTAAAAAGGCACATTTGTTATGACCTGTAAGCATTTTCCTATTGAGGAATTTGGTTTTGGTGTTATTGATGGTTGCAGGCATTCCTTAGACACAGCACTTGGCTCACTGGTAGGTCCTGCCACAGTATCTCAATGGGGTCGATGGGGTTGAGGACTGGAATTGGCTATTTCAAAGCCTTGATTCTTTTCCTTTTCAGCTACTCCGCTGAGAATTTGCTAACGTGCACTCATTGTCCAGTTATATGATCCAATTTTAGCTAAGCTTCAGTTGCCAGATGGTTCGGAGCACATTCTCCTATAGAATATTCTTGCATCAAGAGGATTTTCTAATGAACGCTTCATTGCAAGGAATCCAAATCTGTTGACTGCATAATGGGGGTTATTCAGGTTTGTTAGCAAACCAAAAAAGCAAGCAACTGGGCAAAACCATACTGCACTGCAGGTGGGGCAGATGTAACGTGCAGAGAAACTTAGAGTTGGGTGGGGTGTGTTCAAACTTGAAATCTAAATTGCAGTGTAAAAAGTAAGCAATCAGCATTTACCCTTCACAGAAACAATATAATCCACCCAAATCTAAATATCTCTGCACGTTACATATGCCCCACCTGCAGTGCAACATGGTTTAACGGAGTTGCTTGCTTTTTTGGTTTGATAACAAACCTGAATAAGGCCTAACACTTCCAAATGCTCACTAACCATAGTACTATCCCTTAAGACTACATAACTACACTTTGCTATCGCCTGTACAGAAGTCTTGTGTTTATTCAAATGCAACTTTTTAACCCTCAGCCGTACTTCAATGTTTATTAAGGGCAGAGAGAAGGGGCTTTCGTATGCTTCTCTTCTATCAAAACTATACTAGTTCAATCTTTTTGGGTTAATAAATATATGAACTTTTACTTTTATTGTGTTGACAGAGACCCATTGAATCACAGATACAGCTTTTGGGTCAAAGAAACATAGAATTTGAAGGCAGATAAGAACCACTTGGCCCATCCAGTCTGCTCCTTTTTTTTAACCATATTTTTATCTCAAATATTATTTGATCCTTATTTCTTTGTAAGGATATCCTTATGTCTATCCCATGTATGTTTAAATTGCACTACTGTCTTAGCCTCTACCACCTCTGATGGGAGGCTATTCTGCTTGTCGACTACCCTTTCTGTGAAGTCATTTTTCCTCAAATTTCCCCTGATCCCCCCCCCCCTCCAGTCTCAGTGCATGTCCTCGCGACCTATTGCTTCTCTTCATTTAAAGAATGTTTCCCTCCTGAACTTTGTTAAAACCCTTCATATATTTGAAAGTTTCCATCATGTCCCCCCTTTCCCTTCTCTGCTCCAAACTAGACATATTGAGATTTTTTAGTCTTTCTGTGTATGTTTTGTGGTCCTGTGCAAATGATATTTGGGTGATTTTTTGGGTTGATCACTCCTACAAAGAGCTAGCCAACTGAAAGGCAGTGTTATTCATTTGCCAATATATTAATTTCCTTTACAGAAAAATGTACTTCAAATGTACATGGCATTATAACCCTGTCAGACCATGAGAAGCACTGAAATGCTCTTTGACAGATGCAGGTGTCCTTTCTGGGTGTGGTATGGAAAGTCAACAGTAACTAGGTCGACCACTATTGGTTGACAGTAACTAGGTCAGCAGGGTCTTTAGGTCGACAGGTCAAAAGGTCGACATGAGGTTTTTTTGTGTGTGTTGTTTTCTTCGTAGAGTGACCGGGGACCCCAATTAGTGCACCATGTCGCTTCGTTCGGCATGCTTCGGGCAAGGTGCCTCGCTCCGCTACAGCTTCGCTCGGCACAGATTACCATTCCAATCGTAGTCCACGTGGATCGTTAAGTAAGAAAAGGTTCAAAAAAAGAAAATGTGAAAACTCATGTCGACCTTTTGGCCTGTCGACCTAGAACATGTCGACCTAAAGATCTTGTCGGCCTAGACACCCTGTCGACCTAGTTACTGTCGACCAATAGTGGTCGACCCAGACATTGTCGACCTACAGTAGTTACTGTAGACTTAGAGACCGGATCCCGTCCTTTCTCCCTCGTATGGTATAACATAAGCCTGGATGTTCCAGGCCGAACTGCAAAAAGTCCAGCTTTTATAGTGGTGGAAATGCTTCCTGATGTTCATATAATGAGGAGCACCTGACTACAAGTATCTGGCGTTGGAAGCACAACAAGACTACTTACGCTTTCACACATGGCTTTTTAATATTAGATTATTTATTTTCGAATAAATAATGACAAAGTCAAATTTGTTGTAGGCATCTGTATTTGGTATGTGGATGCCTCCAGAGCAGTGTCAGAGTTACCAGCAGCTGGAGTAGCGTCGTGCTGGAAACTGGGTGGTCGGATAATGGCCCTCATTCCGAGTTGTTCGCTTGCTAGCTGCTTTTAGCAGCTTTGCACACGCTAAGCCGCCGCCTACTGGGAGTGAATCTTAGCTTTGCAGAATTGCGAATGAAAGATTCGCATAATTGCAAATAGAAACTTCTTTGCAGTTTCTGAGTAGCTTGGGACTTACTCTGCCACTGCGATCAGTTCAGTCAGTTTCGTTCCTGGTTTGACGTCACAAACACACCCAGCGTTCGCCCAGACACTCCCCCGTTTCTCCAGCCACTCCCGCGTTTCCCCCAGAAACGGCAGCGTTTTTCCGCACACACCAATAAAACGGCCAGTTTCCGCCCAGAAACATCCACTTCCTGTCAATCACACTCCGATCACCAGATGAAGAAATTTCTTCGTTAAGCCTTGAGTAAAATACCTAACTTTTTGGCAAATTTACTTGGCGCAGACGCACTGCGAATATTGTGCATGCGCAGTTTGCGACAAATCTCTCCATTGCGAAAATCACTAACGAGCGAACAACTCGGAATGAGGGCCAAAGTTCCTTCTCATAGAGTGGTCAACGGCACTTTACCCCAGGAGAGACTAAGGGTTCCGAAAACTAGTCCCAGGTAGTTGACTTGACCCAGATCAGGGGCGAGGAGTCTTCTCCAAGGAGCCCCTCAAGGGGATTTGGGTTTCGCTGCACCTGTCATGTAACCCAGATAGGGGGCCATAAACGACATGTGCTAGCACTAGAAGAGAAAGATGCGGAGGGATCTGGTACAGGACTGCCGGATAGTGTACCGTGCTCCGATGGTTAAGGAATATTGTACTTGCATCAATGGTCGAGATATATCGGACTTGCACCGATGGGCGAGGAATATCGGGAATATCGGACTTGCACAGACGGCCGAGGAATATCGGACTTATCCGTCACTATGATAAGAACTCAGAGCAATGCAGGAACTAGGATAGCAACTGGAAACACTGAAGAGTGCAGCTACAAAGCGCACACACAGAACTGTGTGACTTATGGCACTGGGAACCTGGACACTGAGAAGCAGGAAGCTTAAAAACCCCTTGGTGACACATAATTAATGTTGACACCTGCAGCATATCGACACAGAACGTCAACAACGGAAATGTCGACGTCATAATGTCAACATTTCTATTCCAGGCATGTCCAAACTGCGGCCCTCCAGCTGTTGTGAAACTACATATCCCAGCATGCCGTGACACAGTTTTGCTGTCAGAGAATGCTAAAGCTGTGTCAGGGCATGCTGGGATGTGTAGTTTCTCAACAGCTGGAGGGCCGCAGTTTGGACATGCCTGGATTAGGCAGATAATTAGGCTAAAAGCACATTGTCGACATTTAAACAATATTGACATTACATCAGTATCAAAATGGTTCAACGTCGACACCACAATCATGTCAACATTCTCATGCTGACATAATGAATGTCATACAAAATATAGCACACGCGATGTGAGAGAGGGTACGCAGCCTTTTCACATGCCAGTATCTAAAGATCCATAGTTGCAGACTCATGATAAAAATGGTATAAAAGCATGGCCCGTCTCTAAACTACTGATCTGTACAGAAATCAAATTGCTGAATGCAAACTTTGCACTTGTCAGATGTAGTGTATACATGGGTTTGTGTGGTAGAGAAATGCTTTGAATGGCTGCATATGAACACAGTAAGTGCTAGTGTTGGTGTTAATTTCACTTCCAGCACCCATTAATAAAACATAGCGCCCTGCTGATCCACAAAGCACATTCATAGCCATCCGGGGATTATAGTTGAAAGAGTTTCAGGCTTCACTGCAGTCTGAAGTAAAGGAACAAACCATCACGCGTGTGCTCAGAATACATATAAATACAGAAATACAGACAAAGCTCTCACCATGATTCAACAGCGTGGCAACAACTGTAGTAATGCTCTTTTCTCTATTGTAATTATATAGTCACAATGTTGAAATAAAAATAAAATAGGAATAAAAAGAACTGGGGAGCTACGCTAGTGCTGTGTACATGAAAAGATATAATCTACTCTTAAATGTAAAAAAGAAAAGAAAAATCTATTGAGAGAGAAAAGGGAACAGAGAAATAAGAAGAGATTATGGTAATACTGTATAGATTATAGAAAGTTTATTGCGCTTGATGTATATATTACTAAATTTAAATAAAATAAAATAATAATCAGGTGTCTGCTTGTACCCAATTTAGCACACATGGAACTCGCTGGTATAAATTAAAATACAATTTATTAACACACAAACATATAGCATAAATAAATTCAATTGATATGCTCAGGCACACTGATAGGACGTTCAAAAGTCCATAGCCACTTGTAATTGAGATGGAAACAATGTAACTTGTATGATACCACACACACCCGTCTGGTCTGTTAAATGAATAAGCAGATTGCAACAGTTGCTAATGCCTTTAGTGAAAACAATATCTCCAGTCCTCTTGCTACTGGCGTCCCAGTGCAGGGGAATGCTGCTACATATATTTACCCGAACCAGCGGGAATGTTCAGCCGTGCAGCGCAGAGATTCACGGAGATGTCTTCGTGGCATGCAGCCACAGCGTCCGCCGCCGGCACTATCACGGTGCAGATGTCTCTGTCCTGGCGGGCGGATACGGACGCTCCGGACGTTGCTGACCTGGCGTACCAGTGTGGAAGCTCCAGGGGCTGCTCCGGAATTGACCGCTAAAAACGGATCCAACAAGTGGCAGTCTTGTTAGAGTTTACCGTCAGTGTGCAATACTGAGCAAGGGGATGACGTCAACGCGTTTCATCCAGTCACAAATGGGGACTACTAAATTTAAATTTAGTAATATATACATCAAGCGCAATACACTTTCTATATTTTTTTGCTTCTATGTTTATGGGGGATTTTGCCAACCCTCAGTGTATGCAGCTGGTGTATAATTAGTTAATATCTTTATTTGCGCCAGGAGTTGGAGTGTTAAACACTCCAAACAAATAAATACTGTATAGATTCACTGCCAAGCCAAGGGAACAGGCAATTTATATGAAGAGGTTGGTGCACTACAACTTTCAGCATGGTCCGTCAGTAAGAAATTCACATTACTTTAAAAGAAAAAGATTTGAAAATAGAAGTGGCGTTGTCATTAGCCCAAGCATAGTGGCGGACAATAGGGGCTCATTCCTCATTTGGGAAAGAAGAAAAATATGGACCAAATTAGAGTTAAAGGGCATATGGATACTCTATGTACTTGTCAATGTACAGATGTGTCTGCACATTAACAGCTCGTCTAGCCACGCCATGCCGTGGTGTGACTTGGTAGCTGCGAGCATCGTTTTGTGCAAGTTTATCCATAAAAATCCGTGTTACTTGGAAAAACAAGCGGATTTTGCTTGTTAAAATTATATGCGGCATGCCTATATTCTGCGTGGGACCGCGGCTGTATCTGCATACGAAATGCTACTTTACAGTGTTTTCCTAGAAAACGCCGTAGTGTAGCATTTTGTATGCAGACACAGCTGTGGTCACACACAGAATATAGACATGCCGCATATCATTTTAATCAGCAGAGTCTGCTTGTGTGCCTTTATCACCTATCGATGTAAGATGCATTTTCCACAAAAGATGCCTGCGACACTAACAGAGTTGTACGGGACATGTGAACTCACTCATGCCAGGTATCTCCCACTGCGTGGCGTAATGAGGCAAGATGTATGAGGACCCATCTGTATAACATAGCATTTACTTCTGACAAATGCTTCTGTGATTGCTCTATTTACTTAAGGTTAAGAGGGCATTCTATAAAGTAACAGTATGCTGGGATCAGTTCCCTTAGATAGGATTCTATTTCCTAGACAGTGCATATTGCCCTCTACATGAATTTCTGGGAGGCTGCGCAGTTGGATAGCAATCTGTGAAATGGGCTCTGGGTCTGAGCTACAGGCAGCTAGAGATGAGTGGGGAAAAAATGATAAAAAAAAAAATAATGTAAAAAATGTCAGAATTGGAGTTTAAACCTTCTGTAGAGCTGCTTTAAAAGGAAGACAATGGGGGAGGCCCAGTTTTCCCAGAGAGCCAATAAAGAGAACTATTAAGAGGTAGGCTAAATAAAAAAGCCAATTAAAGTTCTTCAGGCGCTATGTAATTTAACCACTCAAAGTTAATAACTGGTGACTATGCTTCAGTTCCGTGACCTTTAATCTATAGCTGCTATATAATTAACCAAATGCATCCACTACATTTCATTCTCCATTAAAAAGGTTTCCCTAGATACACTGCATCCAAACCTGCATTAACCCGTAATGAACTGTATTATGGTCACCATGATGAATCAATTGAAACCATTCAAATTATAAATCCTTCAGCATGGCTCACCCCTTACCAACACTGTAACAATGTACCACACTGTTGCTACTAATAACGGGGGAGATTCGTCAAGACATCTACAGAGTGGAGAAGTGGACAAGTATAGAATTGGTCAATCAGCTTCTTCCTATCATTTTATAGAATGGACTTGATAAATGGTAGCTAGAAGTTTATCGGTTACTATGGCCAACTTTTCCACCTATCTACTCTTTAGCAGGCTTGATACATCTTTCCCTAAATAAGCAACATTTCTATAGTACAAGCATATCTGGTGATGGATGGAGTTGGGATACTACATTTAATACCAAGCATACCCTGCGAGTTCTAGGTTTCCCATCACCTGCCATGAATTTCTCTGTTACCTACTATTAGGCAAGTTCATTGCCTGGCTACCACTTCTACACTAACACTGGTGCATGATTCACTCTATAGCTAATGGGAATGCACACTGCATCAACCCACTCACACAGAATAATCTATCAACAGCTCCGTTGCCCCTCTTATCGCCAGCACTTCTCACTTTCTCATTTTACATTCCACCCATCCACTACTCCCAGAAGAAGGCCCTAGAGGCTGAAACGCGTTGGAGCTTTAACACTGCAAATCTAAAACTAAAACGCACAAGACTGAACTAAGCGCTAACTACGAAGCAGAGACCCGGTCACGTGATCGGGGAACCCGGAAGCCAACTACGCTGCCTAGCAACAGACGGAAGACCAGGAGAAGAAGCCGGTGACGGAGTGCGGCGGGGAAACAAGAGAGAATAGAAGGTGAGTCTCCGTATGCGGCAGGTGTCACTCGTGAAGCTGCTCCGTAGAGCGCTGACCGAGTTTCCCCCTCACCCTAGACAGGTCAGCCTCTCGAACCCTCGAGCTCCCAGGCGTGTCTGTACCAGGGCACACCATGGGAAGCTGAGACTAGAGAAAAAGACCAAGTCCGGAGCAACCTTACTTTATTCTGGTTAACCCTAAACACTCCCTCCGTGAAGACAACACAAGACTGCATTTTGTTTATATAGACTTTTTCCCCGGATTTGACACAGAATCTGAACTTCACCAAAAGACTGTCAGCAGCTGTGCGGGACGCCGCAGGCTGCAGCACATACCTAATGAACTTAGAGACTAAGAGTTTTGTGACCAAACAACTCTTCTACTTATCATTTTCCATATACCTAACCTTATATTAGCAACTAATAAAACTCAACATTTCTATTATTAACCAACTGTTTATGGACAGTTATTGAGAAACATACTATGATTTATCTGTGAAACCATACACCATATAAGAGTAATCACCATATCACGTATATTTGGTTATAAACAACCCAAGGGTACCCACAGACAACATTATCTTTACCTAGACAAACAAAACTAGTAGCTAGGACTGAGCGCTACACTACGATTTAAACATTTCTATAGTACAAGCATATCTGGTGATGGATGGAGTTGGGATACTACATTTAATACCAAGCATACCCTGCGAGTTCTAGGTTTCCCATCACCTGCCATGAATTTCTCTGTTACCTACTATTAGGCAAGTTCATTGCCTGGCTACCACTTCTACACTAACACTGGTGCATGATTCACTCTATAGCTAATGGGAATGCACACTGCATCAACCCACTCACACAGAATAATCTATCAACAGCTCCGTTGCCCCTCTTATCGCCAGCACTTCTCACTTTCTCATTTTACATTCCACTCATCCAAAACCAATAGGAATTCCTGCATTAGACAATCACACAGCATTTTCCCATCAAGTACAATCATAAAGCTTGATCAGAGGCACTACAATTCAGTAACTCATCACTTGAGCCCTTCCTTCAAAGAAAATACAAGTTGCTTTGAAAAACCCTTTAAATGGATCTTCTGGTGATGACACATACACACAAGCTGTTGGTTAATTTATTTCTGCGTTTAAATATTAACAAATCAAATGCGTCCTTTTCTCCCTTCCTTTAATATAGATATCACGGCCTATTTACTATTTCGAGTTATTGTTCCCCATTAAACAACAATTCATTTTGCATTGTTTATCTCCGATATAGCAGAGCTATTGAACGCTTGCTTGTTAGAACAGCTCTTCTAAGAAGAGGTTATTGCGTAGCACGTTCACATTGAAAGATCTTTTATTGTCAGCTTTACGCAGCTGTGAAAGACTTCACTCTGCAAATGGTGACACTTACTGTCACCAAAGCTGTACCAATGGCAAATTGTAAATAACCGCAAAATTCAAAAAGCTTGATATATTGGGTCATTTGGTATCCTCATATAAGGGTACGGGTGTGGTATGCGTGACCGGCGGTCTCAGCATAACGACATCGGGTTCCTGGCAGTGTGTGTGTGTATGGAGACGGGATATGAGTGCAGCAAGCTGCTCTTCTGGTCACAGGGCTGGGATGTATACGACTACAAATATGGGCGGATAGCTGTAAAGGACTTCTATTCGCTGTAGTTGTCCTGAATAGTGACTGCATTACGAGTAAATGGGCGACTCATAATCTGGCCCTGGTAGATCCATACCATATACCAAGACTTTACAATCACACTGATAAAGTTACAGCTAATTTGTTCTGTAGCTATACAATAAGATTCTGAACAGCTCGCAATAAGTGCATTTTAGTATATTTAAAATAAAATGTTGAGTAAATATGTAGATTAACTCTCATACATAGTAGAGCCTCTTAAAAATGTGCAATGTATGTATTACAATGTATTACACATGTGACACCTTTGCCAACACCAGAATTGCTGCTATGTTTTACAGGTTGAGAATCCCATATCCAAATATTCCGAAATACGGAATATTCCGAAATAAGGACTTTTTTGAGTGAGCGTGAGATAGTGAAATCTTTGTTTTCTGTGGCTCAATGTACACAAACCTTGTTTAATACACAAAGTTATTAAAAATATTGTATTAAATGACCTTCAGGCTGTGTGTATAAGGTGTATGTGAAACATAAATGAATTGTGTGAATGTAGACACACTTTTTTTAGTGCACAAAGTTATAAAAAATATTGGCTAAAATTACCTTCAAGCATATAAGGTGTATATGTAACATAAATGCATTCTGTGCTTATATTTAGGTCCCATCACCATGATATCTCATTATGGTATGCAATTATTCCAAAATACGGAAAAATCCGATATCCAAAATACCTCCTGGTCCCAAGCGTTTTGGATAAGGGATACTCAACCTGTATATGGTTACTATTTATTGTGCAGTTCTCACCTTAGCATCAAATTACAAATTTGTTCAGTCAAAGAATATCCAACTCCCTCATTAATCTCCTACCCTCCTATATCCCTTAATATGATTAATGCTCAACAACCCGCAATCCATTTAATCCACAAATTCAATCATACAGTATCTGCAATAATGCAATTACCCAGAAGCATTGCACCCAACCATAGCACTGGTGCACCAATACACTCCGCTGTAACCA
This sequence comes from Pseudophryne corroboree, assembly GCF_028390025.1. Taxonomy (NCBI): domain Eukaryota; kingdom Metazoa; phylum Chordata; class Amphibia; order Anura; family Myobatrachidae; genus Pseudophryne; species Pseudophryne corroboree. The sequence goes on along the minus strand of NC_086452.1, from coordinate 333,674,459 downwards.
CTCCAAGTCATTTATATACAGCCTCTTCTCTCCTGTATAACATATGTACAACAAGCAATATTGTGACTTGCAGTGTCAAAAAAAGATTTTAATGTTTAAACTAGCCACACATCTAAAAGAATATCTTTCTAACCAGCCAACTAGCAAATCTGGTAAAATGTGAGAAAAGGAGAATCGTCCGCTTGCTCCCATACATTACCAGATTTTCGTTCCAAGCAGCCATCAAGTTGGCTGATTGGAAAGATAATCTTTAGATGTGTGGGCAGCTTCTCTGCTTTGGTTGAAGAAGAAACCAGTTAATATATATTCAAACTGCTTAAAGAAAACTACTACTGAAAGTAATATAAAATAAATAAATAAATAAAAAATAGGATTTTAATACCTACCGGTATATCCTTTTCTCTTAGTCCGTAGAGGATGCTGGGGACACTTCAAGAACCATGGGGTATAGACGGGATCAGCAGGAGACATGGGCACTTTAAGACTTTAAAAGGGGTGTGAACTGGCCTCTATGACCTCTATGCCCCTCCTCCAGACTCAAGTTATAGGAACTGTTCCCACGGAGACAGACATTTAGAGGAAAAAGGATTTATTTTGATTTAAACTAAGGTGAGATACATACCAGCTCACACCTCAAGCATGCCGTACAACATAGCATTTAACCCAACGCATGCAACGGCATGAATAACGACAGCAACAGGCTGACTATAAACGCAACACAACACGTGTGTAACCATAACCAATAACTGCAGATACAGTACGCACTGGGACGGGCGCCCAGCATCCTCTACGGACTAAGAGAAAAGGATTTACCGGTAGGTATTCAAATCCTATTTTCTCATACGTCCTAGAGGATGCTGGGGACACTTCAAGAACCATGGGGTTTAAACCAAAGCTCAAGAACGGGCGGGAGAGTGCGGATGACTCTGCAGCACCGATTGACCAAACAAGAGGCCCTCCTTAGCCAGGGTATCAAACTTGTAAAACTATGCAAAAGTGTTTGAACCCAACCAAGTAGCTGCTCGGCAAAGCTGTAATGCCGAGACCCCCCTGGCAGCCACCCAGCATGAACCCACCTTTCTGGTGGAATGGGCCTTCACCGATTTCGGTAACGGCAATCCAGCCGTAGAATGAGCCTGCTGAATCGTATTACAGATCCAGCGTGCAATAGTCTGCTTGGAAGCAGGAGCCCCAATCTTGTTGGGATCATACAGGACAAACAGAGCCTCCGTTTTCCTAATCTGAGCCGTTCTGGCTACATACATTTTCAAAGCTCTGACCACATCTAGAGACTTCGATTCCGCTAAGGCGTCAGAAGCCACTGGCACCACAATAGGTTGGTTCATGTGAAACGATGACACCACTTTCGGCAGAAATTGCTGACGAGTTCTCAACTCTGCTTTATCTTCATGGAAGATCAAATAGGGGCTCTTGTGAGACAAAGCCGCCAATTCAGACACCCGCCTTGCAGAGGCCAAGGCCAACAGCATGATCACTTTCCAAGTGACGAATTTCAACTCTACCTTACGTAAAGGTTGAAACCAATGAGACTGCAGGAACTGCAACACCATGTTAAGATCCCATGGTGCCACCGGGGGCACAAAGGGAGGTTGGATGTGCAGCACGCCTTTCACGAAAGTCTGAACTTCCGGAAGGGAGGCCAATTCTTTTTGAAAGAAAATTGACAAGGTCAAAATTTGTACTATAATTGAACCTAATTTTAAGCCCGCATCCACATCTGCTTGCAAAAAATGGAGCCTTCTTGGATTCACACCAAGACACATATTCTCTCCAAATACGGTGATAATGTTTTGCCGTTACTTCTTTTCTAGCCTGAAGAAGTGTGGGAATGACTTCACTGGGAATACCCTTTTGGGCTAGTATCTGGCGTTCAACCTCCAAGCCGTCAAACGAAGCCGCGGTAAGTCTTGGTACACGCACGGCCCCTGCTGGTACAGATCCTCTCATAGAGGAAGAGGCCAGGGATCTCCTACGAGCAATTCCTGAAGATCTGGATACCAGGCCCTCCTTGGCCAGTCTGGAACAATGAGGATTGCATGAACCCTTGTACTTCTTATGATCTTTATCACTTTTGGAATGAGTGGAATCGGAGGAAACACATATACCGACTGAAACACCCACGGTGTCACTAGGGAGTCCACCGCTATTGCTTGAGGGTCCCTCGACCTGGAACAATATCTCGGAAGTTTCTTGTTGAGGCGAGACGCCATCATGTCTATTTGAGGAATTCCCCAACGACTTGTCACTTCTGCAAAGACCTCTTGATGAAGACCCCACTCCAGCCTCGGAGACTCGCATCCGTGGTCACCAGGATCCAGTCCTGTATCCCGAACCTGCATCCCTCTAGGAGGTGAGAGCTGTGCAGCCACCACAGAAGTGAGATTCTGGTCTTGGAAGACAGGATTATCTGTCGGTGCATGTGCAGATGGGACCCGGACCATTTGTCCAACAGGTCCCACTGAAACACTCTGGCATGGAATCTGCCAAACTGAATGGCCTCGTAGGCCGCCACCCTCTTCCCCAGCAACTGAGTGCATTGATGAATCGACACTCTTGCTGGTTTCAGAATCTGTTTGACTAGGTTCTGAATTTCTAGAGCCTTTTCCACTGGAAGAAAAACTCTGTAATTCCGTGTCCAGAATCATACCCAAGAACGACAGACGTGTCGTCGGAACCAACTGCGATTCTGGCAAGTTTAGGAGCCAACCATGTTGTTGCAGAATTGTAAGGGTAGGTAGAAATTGAGGAATTTGAGGTTCAGGATCGGTCTGACTGAGCCGTCTGGCTTCGGGACCACGAACAGGCTCGAATAGAAGCCTTCCCCCTGTTGCGACAAAGGGACCCTGACAATGACTTGATTTTGACACAATTTCCGTATTGCTTCGCATACCACCTCCTTGTCCGGAGGAGAAACTGGTAAGGCCGATTTGAAAAATCGGTGAGGGAGAACGTCTTGAAACTCTAGCTTGTACCCCTGGGACACTATTTCCAAAACCCATGGGTCTAGGGCCGAACGAGCCCAGAACGGACTGAAGAGTTTGAGACGTGCCCCCACCGGTGCGGACTCCCGCAGAGGAGCCCCAGCGTCATGCGGTGGATTTGGCAGTAGCCGGAGAGGACTTCTGTTCTTGGGAACTTGCCACAGCCGGTGACCTCTTTCCCTTTCCTCTTCCTCTAGAAACAAGGAAGGAAGACCCTCGCTCTTTTTTTTAATTTATTGGGCCGAAAGGACTGCATCTGATAGTGGTGCGGTTTCTTTTGTTGTGCAGGAACATAAGGTAAAAAGGATGACTTACCCGCGGTAGCCGTAGATACCAGGTCAGCGAGGCTGTCACCAAACAAGACACCACCTTTATACGGCAGAGACTCCATCGCCTTCTTAGAGTCAGCATCAGCATTCCATTGATGAATACACAATGCTCTCCTAGCTGAGACTGCCATGGCATTGGCCCTTGATCCCAAAAGGCCAATATCCCTCGTAGCTTCCTTTAGGTAGGCTGCAGCGTCCCCGATATAACCCAGCGTCAAAAGAATGCTATCCCTAGCCAGGGAATCTATCTCAGATGACACGTTATCTACCCCTTTTTTCAATAGCGCTACTCACCCACGCCGATGCAACGGCAGGTCTGAGCAGCATACCCGTAGTGACATAAATGGATTTCAATGTATTTTCCTGCTTACGATCCGCAGGTTCCTTTAGGGCTGCCGTGTCAGGGGACGTAAGCGCTACCTTTTTGGACAGCCGTGATAGGGCTTTGTCCACAGTGGGGGGTGACTCCCACTTTTCCCTATCCCCAGAGGGGAACAGCTATGCCACCGGAATTCTCTTGGGAATCTGAAACTTCTTGTCAGGATTTTCCCAAACTTTTTCAAAAAGAGCGTTCAGTTCATGAGAAGGAGGAAACGTTACCTCAGGTTTCTTTCCTTTAAACATACAGACCCTTGTATCAGAAACAGCAGGGTCCTCCGTGATATGTAACACGTCTTATCGCCACAATCATGTACTAAATGCTTTTAGCCAGTTTTGGATTTAATCTGGCATCACTATAGTCGACAATGGAGTCAGAGTCCGTGTCGGTATCCGTATCTGCTAACTGGGTAAATGAACGCTTTTGTGACCTCGAGGGGGTCTGAACTTGTGACAACACATCCTCCACGGATTTTTTCCATGCCTGGCTCTGAGACTCAGATTTATCTAATCTCTTATTTAACAAAGCCACATTCGCATTCAAAGCACTCAAAACATTTACCTAATCAGGAGTCGGCGGTGCCGACAGGGTCACTCCCACAGCTGTTTCTTTCCCTAATCCAGTCTCCTCCTGGGAAGAGCACTCAGCCTCAGACATGCCGACACACGTGTACCGACACCCAAAAACACACTGGGCATATAGGGGACAGACCCACAGTAAAGCCTGTCAGAGAAACACAGAGGGAGTTTGCCAGCTCACAACCCAGCGCTTATCCTGGTTCTGAAATCCCTTATATAAAGCCTCAGACCCATTAGCGCTTTTATAATTACATATACAGCACCAAAATAACTGTGCCCCCCCCCCGTTTTGCACCGTTACTTGTACAGCAGTGTAGAGGAAGGACCAGCGTCTCTGTAGCTCTGTGAAGAGAAAATGGCGCTGATGAGAGCTGTGAGGGCTAAGCCCCGCCCCCTTAATGGCGCGCTTCAGCCCCGCTATTTTTAAAAAATATATATACTGGCGGGGGTTCGGATTTAGTGCCTAGGCACTTAAAAACCACATTGCCAGTCCATATTGAGGATTTTTATGCTGCCCAGAAAATCTGCACAGCTGCATCATTAGAATTCTATAGACAGGAATGCGTAGAGGTGATCAGTGAAGCTAAGTTTCTGCTTGTACAGTTTGCAAAGGTTTACAGAGTACAATGGCAGAGTTTGCCGAGAAGCAGGACAGTTGAGTAGTGTTCCTTGCTAACTATGCATACACCGATGAGATTGCTATCGTAGAGCTAGATTACTGGAATGAGAAAAAAAGTGGTGGCGCAGCAGAATTTTAAGGTCACTAACTACTGGAGAACATGCACGCAATGTATCAAAAGTTCTCACACATGAAAATTTGTGACAGGTAATAAATCCAGCTCTAATGTACTCTCATGATAAATGGAACACATGCATGAGGTTAAACCGGACTGTACGTTAGGAGAAAAACTGAATTACTTAATGTAATAAAATAGATTTTCTCAACCCTGTGCAGTGCCTATTTTGTCACATTTTTTAGGCTGGTCCCATTACAACATCAATGTTGGTAATTTTTTGTGTGGTACCCACACGAATCATGCACTGATTTTGTTTTGTTTGTTTTTTTTACACAATTTTTTGTTTTTCCTAAAAAAATTGGGAATTTTGGACTCGGGTGAGAAGTATACACTTCTCCATATTTTTACATCTCTCAATATGGTCTGGGTGGATAATCTAAGCACGCCAATGCAAAACCAAGGTGTATGGCACCTCCAATGTGTGTGGAGAACACTAGCTTAATAGATTTTCTTTATTTGTCAGAATAAATTATGTTGTATTAAATTATGTGTATTAGTGTAAAAATATTAATCTGTTGTTATAAATCTATTTTCTTTTAATTCAACTTAAAATCTTATTTTCATTGGAATGAAAATTATCAATGAATTCTTTATAATCTCCATTTAACTATTCTGTGTACCAGGTTAATGGTCTCCACTATCTACTGGACTAAAGTCTCCCTCTCGCCAGCCACTGCTCCACATGGGACATACTGTATTTCCTTTCTGCCTGCAGCGCTCAGGAGCAGCTGTGGCAAGAATATATTTTCTATGTGATCTTGTGGTGTCATTGGAGACTGGACTGTCTGCCATCTGCATTCGGTTCCACTTTTTCATCACGGGAACAAAATGTTATTGCAACTCAAATTTTGAAAGTATAATCTTATATTTGAGGGTATATATTATATATGTTAAATTGTTAATGCATACAGCTGCTCATGATGAACATTCCAGATAATAAAAACTTTACACCATCAGTTATTACCCTACTGCAGTGTTTCCCAACTCCAGTCCTCAGGAATCCCTAACAGTGCATGTTTTACAGATCTCCTCAGTGAAATAATCAGCTACACTGGTGGATCTTTTAAAAGGTGTCAGCCAGTAATGAAACTACCAACTAGTACTGTTTTCAGATAGCTATTGCCGGGTCGTACCCGGGATTTGTACTCTGGTACATCCCAGGTGCGACCCAACTGAGACCCCTTTAACCTGGGTTGCTGCACGTTCACGTGCAATAACCCGGGTTATTGCTGGTAGTCTGAAAGGGGTATTAGAGATCTGGAAAACATGCATTGTTAGGAGTCCTTGAGGACTGGAGTTGGGAAATACTGCCCTACTATATCAAGCATTTCTCCTAATATGATTTCTGAGTAGGTCACCAAAGCTAAAACCTGGCTACACAAGCTTCAATACTGTACATAGAGCAGATTTCATACATGATTGAGCAGTGAGGCAACTTACCGATACTGGCTAGTTGTGCAGACAGAGTAGCAGCAGGGGGCTGGACAGCCGAGGAACTTGTTTCAAGGTTAATGAGAGATGGTAAGATGTCGCTGTTACTTGGAACCTTTAAAAAAAAAATATTTATATTAGTGACATTATCACATTTATAAACCAGTTACATCCAATATGGCTTTGAAAAGACAGAATTATGTATTAGGTGGTCCTTTAAATATGCTGGTTGGTAACTTAGTAGAGGGATACAATGAACCTTGAGAAGACTGGTACTGAAATTAACTAATGCTGGGTACACACTAGTAGATATATTGACCGATCAATTGATCATCCAATACTTAATTAACTGATTGGCGGGTGTGTACAAATGATATGTCAGAGTGACTTGTGAGGGGGGGAACGGGAGAGGTGTGCGGATGTTAGCCAGAGCTGTGTACAGGGGAGGGGAAAGTGCGGTTTGCAGCTGAAGCTGGGACTTTTGGGAGGAAGGGGGGGGGGGGGGTTACGGGTGTCAACCAGAGCTGTGCCCTATGCGTGGTAGGTGGGTGGTGCGGTTTCTAGCCGGAGCTATGCCCTGTGTGGGGGTGCGGTGTGTGATTTCCAGCTGTGACCTAGGCAGGTGGGGGAGTGAGATATGCAAAGCTGCGAGTCAGACCCTGTCCTATCTGTTTGTTATCTGCAGGGAGAAGCCAGGTGTTATGTCTCAGAACCTGTCCATATCTGGAAGAGAAAGAAGGGTGTTTGGTGGGGTTGTGGCTTAAATGCCGGCGTTCGGAGTACCGGAATACCCCCTGCGGCGGCCCGGCAGTCACGCGTTCAGAATCTCGGCTGTCGGGAAGTCAGTGCCGGGATTTTGAGTATCAGTTTTGGGACTACTACGTCTGTATTTCGACTGCCAGAATCCCGACCGTTGGGATCCAGACCGAATCACTTTTGGTGAAGCCTAGAGATCATTAGAGTAGAAACAGGGTCTATGTTGGCATGCTGGTATTTGTAGTTCCACCACAGATGTAGAACCCTGGGCTAGCTCCTCTTTGGTTTAAAGCACTAATCTTTTTAATAAATGGTATAACCTCATTAGATTAGTGCATGTAGAGGATGACCTAGACCCTTAGTGAAGGATTAACCATTAGACCACTGAGGGGTCTATCCATGAAGCAGTGAAAAGAGTGGAGACGTGAGCCAGTGGAGAAGTTGCCCATGGCAACTAATCAGCTGCTCTGTATAATTTTATAGTATGCAAATTATAAATGTTACTCCAATGCTGATTGGTTCTTCTCCACTGACTCACTTCTCCACAGTTTTCACTGCTTCATGAATAGACCCCTGAGTATTCTTTTGCAAAAAAAATAAGGATGGTAACTGGTCTAAAATTCTGCACCAACATTCCCATACTTTTTTACAACTCTAGTGCAGGTCATGTGAGGTCCAGCCAGTGATATGTTCTTGCAGGGGAATGAGAGACGGGGGCGGGTGATGCTAGGCCCACCAGTGATATGCGATTGCAGGGGATGCAAATATATATGTAGCAATAATAATTTACTATAAAGCTGGTTATACTGACTCTATATTCATAATTTTGCAGTCAGCAAGCGAGTACCCCTATATCTCACACAAATCATGCTACTTGTGCCCAGCTACAAGTGCCACAGAGTGGGGTAAGGGACCTCTACAAAATCTAACCTCCCCACACCACCACCTAACCTCCCCTCCTGCAGCCTAAAGGCCAATATACACTAGAATACTTGAACAATGTGAAAGATGAGCAATTTCCCTTGGACTCCCTGACAAACGAGATGAGTGTACACACTGAGCTTGTTACAAACGATCTGAATAATGAATGATCTGCTCTGCTGGGATTGAGTTGCATGCATGGATGACTGACAACCTGTTTCAACGAGTGCGGGTGCGAGCAGCGTTCGTCGTGCATTGTGTACACACTAGACGATATGAACGTTAAATCCCATCATTATCGCTCAAATCTATGGAAAAACGTGTCTAGTGTGTATGGGCCTTAACCCTAACCCCCGTGGTGGGCTGAATCCTCCCTTATAAGGAGGCCAGACACATGGTTGTGACATCAGAGTTCCCTTAGCTTAATAGCATCTACCTAAGCTTAACGTCTTCCAGCAGACATTGTACATGGCGGGGTTTGGTGCCAGTGATGTGACCACCAGGGCTGGAGAGGTAAACGGGCGCTGGTGTGTTGGGGGTGTGTGACAACTGACCCTCTGAGCAGGAGGAGCCCCAGCCAGCGTGAGCAGTGAAGTAATTGAGCTATCAGCAGGAGCCCCAGCTAGCGTGAGACCTTGACATTGGAAGACCCTATCAGCTGGAGCCATAATTTGCGGGAGCCTGACAAGTGAAAGCAGTCATCTGTGAGTGCCATGGCCAGAGTGTGCCCCGAGGGGTTTTGTGGAGGCAAGTCAGTTCCATGTGCTATTTATATATGGGCTTCTCAGAAGCATGAAGGATTGAAGTAGACATTGGGAGCGAGACAGTGGGTGACGGTAGGAGCGAGAGGGAAATGGAAGGAGCAATATATAGACAGTGGGAGACGGAACGAGCGAGACGAATGGAATGAGAGAGAGACAGTGGGAGTGAGACAGTGGGAACTAGGAAGTGAGAGACAGCGGGAACGAGAGAGAGACGATGAGAGATGGAAGGAGAAGACAGTGAGAGAGAGACAGAGAGACTGTAGGAGAGAAAACAGAGGGAAAGTAAGGTCCATTTCCGTTACCTGTGTGAACTTTAGAAGGCCAGCCCATTATGCAAAGTGCAAGAATTTTTTGCAAATGTCATGACGATGATCCGTCAGTGTGTACGGAGGAAAGATTAATTGCCCAATGTCCTCAACAACAGATATATCTGCAGATGACAGTGGTGGTTGGTTAGTGTGTGCCATCTGCAGATCTATCTGCCAGTGTGTACCCAGCTTAAGAGTCCTGGATAAAAACAATAAACAGTTACAGGTTACACAAAGCTATCAGTTGTTAGGTACCAATCTCAGCACGTGGGTGACTGTATAGAGACAAGGAAATAGCTTTTCTGTAACAAGATGTATAGATTAAGAATCCCTATTTGTGGGTGGTCATGTCACCTGCAGGGAGATGTGTTATCATAGCTTTTATAGTAATGTGCAGCAGCATAGCATGATCCTTCATCAGGAACTCTTACCAGCAGGGATAATGCTCGGCACACTACGCCCCTTTGTTGGGAACACAGTAACGGACTGTGCTGGTATAAACTACCGATAAACACTGATCCTTCAACTGGCTGCACACGCTAATTAGTTTGATGGTGCTGCTCCTAACTGCGAAACAAATCTACAAGATCTAACCCGACATGCATTACAAATCTCCCCTGCTGTACTAAACCTTTTATTTTATGTCTGTCCTTTAAATGGATTATGAATATAAATATTAAAATCACGAAGTACAGAACACTGACTGATTATTCTGACCTATAAGGCACAATCGTTTAGTAGACAGCTAGATGTTCAATAAACAACAACAAAAAAGGGCTTATTTATATATCCAAGCGGTATAAAGACCCTTCGCACAACTATCAAGTTTCAGATCAACACAGACCCTTAATTTACAGCACTCTCTTATTACTCATATAAAGTAGCATGTACACTTGAGCACAATGTATTAAAAAAAGGAAATGCCTTTTGAAAAATACGTATGTTGCAGGGTTTTTTCCCCTGATGATTCACTTTTTTACTAGGCACATCTACATATCTCCTATATAATAGCCCAGATCTGTGTCACTGTGCCTGTGTGTATAACGCTGGGCGTGGCTAGGAGCTCTCATTGTGTTAACAGAAGGTCTATCACACCCAGTCCACAGCTGATTGGGCGAGAAACGCCCTCCCACACATGTTACATCTAATGGGAGGCTCTGCCCTTTGCCTGCTGTGTGTTGCCAGAGCAGGATTAACAATAGGGCTGATGGAGCTGCAGCTACAGGTCCACAGCCCAAAATAGGCCCACTGCATCTGCAGCAACAAACCCTCCAACAATTTACACATAAAGAGCGCTACAATTTCAAAAAGGGGGTGTGACCACGGGTAAAGTGGCGTGGCCACACCCCTTTTCTTATACTTTCAATGGAAGTTTGGAGAGCCAGAAATCGGTATAGACCATAAAAAAAAAAAAAAAAAAAGATACTGTACCTGCCAAAAAGGTACAGGTGGAGGGTATGCCACTGCATTTGCAGCAAGTCTCTGCGCTGTAGATAGGGGGGGGAAAAATCCTTTAACTGCAGCGTCCTATGGGGATCATTCCGACCTGATCGCACGCTGCCATTTTTCGCTGCGCAGCAATCGGGTCACTACTGCGCATGCATCGCAATGCGCAGGTGTGTCGTACAGGTACAAAGCGTATTGCTGCAGTGCAATGAATTTAACGCAGAATCTATTCGCACAGCCAATCGCAAGGAGATTGACAGGAAGAAGGCGTTTATGGGTGTCAACTGACTGTTTTCTGGGAGTGTTTGGAAAAACGCAGGCGTGTTCAAGCGTTTGCAGGGCGGGTGTCTGACGTCAATTCCGGGACCGGACAGGCTGAAGTGATTGCAAGAGCTGAGTAAGTTTTGAGCTACTCAGAAATTTCACAAACTATTTTTGTAGCGCTCGGCTGCATATGTGATCGCACCCTTGCACAAAAAGTAGCTAGCGAGCGATCAACACGGAATGACCCCCTATGTCCTGCTGAAAGTCTGCCTACCCCCTCTGGCATCAACAATCCGGCGCAGGTGGAACAAAAGCTGCTGCAGCAACTGGCATAGAAGTGTATGAAAGCAGCGCAGCAGAAGGCTTTCATAGCCCTCCCTGCGCCGCATACTCTCTGAGCCCCGGAGCCTCCTCTGCGCATGATATCACAGAAGTGCCTCCCTACCACAGCCACGCACAGATCCCCAGAGGTACTGACTCCGCAACACAGCACCTGCCCTGCCAGCCTGCAAGCCCCGAGATGGCTAATGTAACGGATAGAGTGGGTGATATCGCAGAGGGTAATGTTTGGACGCTGAATCAATGTAAAAGGTGACAGTGCTGTGCAGTGCAGTGGGTGTGCAGTGTCACTGACACTGCACAGCACTCTCACCTTTTACATTGATTCAGCCAGTCAGTCAGTTCTGCCAGCCAGTCACTATTGTTAACGCCGGTGTCCCAACGCGACGCATTACAGGAAAGTAGACGCACAAAATAAACTACAGCTCCCAGCAGCCCTTAGCGCCAAAGCATTCCGGCGCTAAGGGCTGCTGGGAGCTGTAGTTTATTGAGTGCACCTCCTTCCCCGTAATGCGGCGCGTTGGGACACCGGCGCTAACAATAGTGACTGGCTGCTTGGCTGCTGTGCGAGTCTCCGGGAGAGCCACTGCCAAAGGGAGGACAGCAGCTTAGCGGTTTCCAGGAGGAGAAGCATTACCCGCCCCTTCCTAACTCGCAGTACCCCCACACACCCCCTCCAGCACCCGCGGTGGCTCCGGACCCCACCCGCAGCACCACCGCACCCGCCTCTCTCCCACCCATGGCACCCCCGCAACCGCTTCTCCCCCACCCGCTGTGGCTCTGGACTCCCACCCGCGGCACCCACACACCTTTCCCAACCGGCGGCACCACCGCACCAGCCCCCCCCCCCCCCCCCCCCCCACGGCACCCCCGCAACAACCCCTCTCCACCCGCGGCACCCCCGGACCCCATCCGAGTCTCCCCCGCACCCGCCACTCCCCCAACAACAAGACCTACTACGTGACTCATCAGGCCCTGTGTGCGCTGTTCACGCCGTTGCAAGGGGCTTCGACCCCTTAACCATCACACGCCCTTTGTCCATGCAATAATTAACCACTCACATAATTATGATTGGAGGTAATACTCCATATAATAAGAATTTACTTACCGATAATTCTATTTCTCGGAGTCCGTAGTGGATGCTGGGGTTCCTGAAAGGACCATGGGGAATAGCGGCTCCGCAGGAGACAGGGCACAAAAGTAAAGCTTTTACAGGTCAGGTGGTGTGTACTGGCTCCTCCCCCTATGACCCTCCTCCAGACTCCAGTTAGGTACTGTGCCCGGACGAGCGTACACAATAAGGGAGGATTTTGAATCCCGGGTAAGACTCATACCAGCCACACCAATCACACCGTACAACTTGTGATCTAAACCCAGTTAACAGTATGATAACAGAGGAGCCTCTGAAAGATGGCTTCCTAAACAATAACCCGAATTAGTTAACAATAACTATGTACAAGTATTGCAGATAATCCGCACTTGGGATGGGCGCCCAGCATCCACTACGGACTCCGAGAAATAGAATTATCGGTAAGTAAATTCTTATTTTCTCTATCGTCCTAAGTGGATGCTGGGGTTCCTGAAAGGACCATGGGGATTATACCAAAGCTCCCAAACGGGCGGGAGAGTGCGGATGACTCTGCAGCACCGAATGAGAGAACTCCAGGTCCTCCTTTGCCAGGGTATCAAATTTGTAAAAATTTACAAACGTGTTCTCCCCTGACCACGTAGCTGCTCGGCAGAGTTGTAATGCCGAGACCCCTCGGGCAGCCGCCCAAGATGAGCCCACCTTCCTTGCGGAATGGGCCTTAACAGATTTAGGCTGTGGCAGGCCTGCCACAGAATGTACAAGTTGAATTTTGTTACAAATCCAACGAGCAATCGACTGCTTAGAAGCAGGTGCACCCAACTTGTTGGGTGCATACAGTATAAACAGCGAGTCAGATTTTCTGACTCCAGCCGTCCTTTAAATGTATATTTTTAAGGCTCTGACAACGTCCAACAACTTGGAGTCCTTCAAGTCGTCTGTAGCCGCAGGCACTACAATAGGCTGGTTCAGGTGAAACGCTGATACCACCTTAGGGAGAAAATGCGGACGCGTCCGCAGCTCTGCCCTATGTCGAATGGAAAATTAAATAAGGGCTTTTATAAAACAAAGCCGCCAGTTCAGATACTCTCCCGGCCGAAGCCAGGGCCAGTAACATAGTCACTTTCCATGTGAGATATTTCAAATCCACATTCTTTAGTGGTTCAAACCAATTGGATTTGAGGAAATCTAAGACTACATTTAGATCCCACGGTGCCACCTTAGGCACCACAGGAGGCTGTATATGCAGTACTCCTTTGATAAAAATCTGGACCTCAGGGACTGAGGCCAATTCTTTTTGGAAGAATATTGATAGGGCCGAAATTTGAACCTTAATAGATCCCAATTTGAGACCCATAGACAATCCTGATTGCAGGAAATGTAGGAAAACGACCCAGTTGAAATTCCTCCATCGGAGCACTCCGCTGCTCGCACCACGCAACATATTTTCGCCAAATACGGCGATAATGCTTCGCGGTGACTTCCTTCCTTGCCTTTATCAAGGTAGGAATGACTTCTTCTGGAATGCCTTTTCCTTTTAGGATCTGGCATTCAAACGCCATGCCGTCAAACGCAGCCTCGGAAAGTCTTGAAAAAGACAAGGACCCTGCTGAAGCAGGTCCCTTCTCAGAAGTAGAGGCCACGGATCGTCCGTGACCATCTCTTGAAGTTCCGGGTACCAAGTCCTTCTTGGCCAATCCGGAGCCACTAGTCTTACTCCTCTTTGCCGTATAATCCTCAATACCTTTGGTATGAGAGGCAGAGGAGGAAAAACATATACCGACTGGTACACCCAAGGTGTTACCAGCGCGTCCACAGCTATTGCCTGCGGATCTCTTGACCTGGCGCAATACCTGTCCAGTGTTTTGTTGAGGCGAGACGCCATCATGTCCACCATTGGTTTTACCCAACGGTTTAATAGCATGTGGAAAACTTCTGGATGAAGTCCCCACTCTCCCGGGTGAAGATCGTGTCTGCTGAGGAAGTCTGCTTCCCAGTTGTCCACGCCCGGGATGAATACTGCTGACAGTGCTATCACGTGATTCTCCGCCCAGCGAAGGATCCTGGCAGCTTCTGCCATTGCCCTCCTGCTTCTTGTGCCGCCCTGTCTGTTTACATGGGCGACTGCCGTGATGTTGTCCGACTGGATCAACACCGGTCTTCCTTGAAGCAGAGGTTCCGCCTGGCTTAGAGCATTGTAGATTGCTCTTAGTTCCAGAATGCTTATGTGAAGAGACTTTTTCAGGCTCGACCACACTCCCTGGAAATTTCTTCCCTGTGTGACTGCTCCCCAGCCTCTCCGGCTGGCATCCGTGGTCACCAGGATCCAATCCTGCATGCCGAATCTGCGGCCCTCCAATAGATGAGCCTCCTGCAACCACCACAGAAGGGATACCCTTGTCCTCGGCGACAGGGTTATCCGCAGGTGCATCTGAAGATGCGACCCTGACCATTTGTCCAACAGATCCCTTTGCATGGAATCTGCCGAAAGGGATTGCTTCGTAAGAAGCTACCATTTTTTCCCAGGACTCTTGTGCATTGATGTACAGACACCTTTCCTGGTTTTAGGAGGTTCCTGACCAGGTCAGATAACTCCTTGGCTTTTTCTTCGGGAAGAAAAACCTTTTTCTGAACTGTGTCCAGAATCATCCCCAGGAACAGCAGACGAGTTGTCGGCATTAATTGGGATTTTGGAATATTCAGAATCCATCCGTGCTGCTTTAGCACCTCTTGAGATAGTGCTAAACCCATCTCTAGCTGTTCTCTGGACCTTGCCCTTATTAGGAGATCGTCCAAGTATGGGATAATTAATACGCCTTTTCTTCGAAGAAGAAATATTATCTCGGCCATTACCTTTGTAAAGACCCGAGGTGCCGTGGACAAACCAAACGGCAGCGTCTGAAACTGATAGTGACAGTTTTGTACAACGAACCTGAGGTACCCCTGGTGTGAGGGGTAATTGGAACGTGGAGATACGCATCCTTGATGTCCAAGGATACCATAAAGTCCCCTTCTTCCAGGTTCGCTATCACTGCTCTGAGTGACTCCATCTTAAACTTGAACTTCTTTATGTACAGGTTCAAGGACTTCAGATTTAGAATAGGCCTTACCGAGCCATCCGGCTTCGGTACCACAAAAAGAGTGGAATAATACCCCTTCCCTTGTTGTAGAAGAGGTACCTTGACTATCACCTGCTGAGAATACAGCTTGTGAATGGCTTCCAAAACCGTCTCCCTTTCTGAGGGGGACGTTGGTAAAGCAGACTTCAGGAAACGGCGAGGTGGTTCTGTCTCTAATTTCAACCTGTACCCCTGAGATATTATCTGCAGGATCCAGGGATTTACCTGCGAGTGAGCCCACTGCGCGCTGTAATTCTTGAGACGACCGCCTACCGCCCCCGAGTCCGCTTGCGAAGCCCCAGCGTCATGCTGAGGCTTTTGTAGAAGCCGGGGAGGGCTTCTGTTCCTGGGAAGGAGCTGCCTGTTGCTGTCTCTTCCCTCGTCCTCTGCCTCGTGGCAGATATGAATAGCCCTTTGCTCTCTTATTTTTAAAGGAACGAAAGGGCTGCGGTTGAAAGGTCGGTGCCTTTTTCTGTTGGGGAGTGACTTGAGGTAGAAAGGTGGATTTCCCGGCCGTAGCCGTGGCCACCAAATCCGATATACCGACCCCAAATAACTCCTCTACGCATCGCCTGTCCACTGTCGTGTCCATAAAGCTCTTCTGGCCGAAATGGACATAGCACTTACCCGTGATGCCAGTGTGCAGATATCTCTCTGTGCATCACGCATATAAAGAAATGCATCCTTTATTTGTTCTAACGACAGTAAAATATTGTCCCTGTCCAGGGTATCAATATTTTCGATCAGGGACTCTGACCAAACTACCCCAGCACTGCACATCCAGGCAGTCGCAATAGCTGGTCGCAGTATAACACCTGCATGTGTGTATATACCTTTTTGGATATTTTCCATCCTCCTATCTGATGGATCTTTAAGTGCGGCCGTCTCAGGAGAGGGTAACGCCACTTGTTTTGATAAGCGTGTTAGCGCTTTGTCCACCCTAGGAGGTGTTTCCCAGCGCTCCCTAACCTCTGGCGGGAAAGGGTATAAATCCAATAACTTCTTTGAAATTAGCAGTTTTTTATCGGGGCACCCCACGCTTCATCACACACGTCATTTAATTCTTCTGATTCGGTAAAAACTACTGGTAGTTTTTTCACACCCCACATAATACCCTGTTTAGTGGTACCTGTAGTATCAGCTAAATGTAACATCTCCTTTATTGCCAAAATCATATAACGTGTGGCCCTACTGGAAAATACGGTTGATTCGTCACCTTCCCACCGGAATCAGTGCCTGTGTCTGGGTCTGTGTCGACCGACTGAGGCAAGGGGCGTTTTACAGCCCCTGACGGTGTTTGAGGCGCCTGGACAGGCACTAATTGAGTGTCCGGCCGCCTCATGTCGGCAAACGACTGCTTAAGCGAGTTGACGCTATCCCGTAATTCCACAAATAAAGGCATCCATTCTGGTGTCGACCCCCTAGGAGGTGACATCCTCATATTTGGCAATTGCTCCGCCTCCACACCAATAACGTCCTCATACATGTCGACACACACGTACCGACACACAGCAGACACACAGGGAATGCTCTATACGAAGACAGGACCCACTAGCCCTTTGGGGAGACAGAGGGAGAGTCTGCCAGCACACACCAAAAAGCGCTATATATGACAGGGATAGCCTTATGATTAAGTGCTCCCTTATAGCTGCTTTTATATTAATATATTGCCCTTTATTTTGCCCCCCCTCTCTGTTATACCCTGTTTCTGTAGTGCAGTGCAGGGGAGAGACCTGGGAGCCTTCCTGACCAGCGGAGCTGTGACAGAAAATGGCGCCGTGTGCTGAGGAGATAGGCCCCGCCCCTTTTTCGGCGGGCTCGTCTCCCGCTATTTAGTACATTTAGGCAGGGGTAAATATCTCCATATAGCCTCTGGGGCTATATGTGAGGTATTTTTAGCCTTTTTAAAGGTTTTCATTTGCCTCCCAGGGCGCCCCCCCCCCAGCGCCCTGCACCCTCAGTGACTGCCGTGTGAAGTGTGCTGAGAGGAAAATGGCGCACAGCTGCAGTGCTGTGCGCTACCTTAAGAAGACTGCAGGAGTCTTCAGCCGCCGATTCTGGACCTGTTCTTGCTTCAGCATCTGTGAGGGGGCCGGCGGCGTGGCTCCGGTGACCATCCAGGCTGTACCTGTGATCGTCCCTCTGGAGCTTCATGTCCAGTAGCCAAGAAGCCAATCCATCCTGCACGCAGGTGAGTTCACTTCTTCTCCCCTCTGTCCCTCGTTGCAGTGATCCTGTTGCCAGCAGGAATCACTGTAAAATAAAAAACCTAAGCTAAACTCTCTAAGCAGCTCTTTATGAGAGCCACCTAGAATTGCACCCTTCTCGGCCGGGCACAAAAATCTAACTGGAGTCTGGAGGAGGGTCATAGGGGGAGGAGCCAGTACACACCACCTGACCTGTAAAAGCTTTACTTTTGTGCCCTGTCTCCTGCGGAGCCGCTATTCCCCATGGTCCTTTCAGGAACCCCAGCATCCACTTAGGACGATAGAGAAAATAAAAATATTTCACACGCCACAAGGGCATTCAAGGGTTAAGGGGGCGGATGGTGTGAAGAGTGCCTAATAAATATATATATATATATATATACACATACATATACACACACACACACACACACACACACACACACACACACAAAAGTCCTCACTTACTCACTGATTCATCACTAATTCTCTTACTTCCCAATATGTTAGGAAGCTGAAATCTAATATAGGTATTCTTCAGGTGGGAAATAGGAAAACTGCGTAATTAGAAGGTATGAACTGGGGGCTGACATTATGACGTCATTACCGATGCCTGGTTTGCGCTGCGTGAACGATAACGCCCAGATGGACAATCGGATAAAAATTTGGATTGCATCCCCAGTGTGTAGAACTACAAAAATGGTCCTGTCAATTTTTACCGTATCTGCTACAGGTGCTCCTCGGGTAACGCCAAGAACCACGCCAAGAACCATGGATTTATATTAACTAACATTAAGATGTCTCAAATTTACATCTCTATATATTTACCAAATTTTTAACAATCATTTACATTTACAACTGTGAAAATCAGAAACTCCCGTGCGAAGAACGGGTAGAACTGCTAGTTTACAATAACAGGTGCAAAATTTGCACTGAACCACATACAATAATCAGTAGTAAGCATTTACCAGTATAGTGCAAGCTAGACAATGACAAGGGTTTCATTGGTTTCTATGGTTTAATGTCTATTTTGCACCTAAATGTAATATTCGTAAAGCTGCCATAGTAGTGTGCACAGAAAACATGTTAAGGGGCAGAACCCTCGCTCATATTTCTGCTGTTATACATAATATATTCATAGCTTTTTTACAGAAGCAAAACTTCTATAATATTTTATTTCTTGCCAAGGAAGTACCTTTTATTAGTAACTTAGTCAGTGGCGCCGGGGAAGGGGGTTGTGTGGGATTCTCTTTACCCAGGCCAGGACCTGTTAGAGGGACCTAGTGGGAGGGTCGTGCCCCCTACACTCCTGTAACAGGCAGCGACGCAGTACTTCATGCAGGGAGAAAGAAGTAACTGCTGCTACAGCAGCCTCTCTCCCAAGCCCAGCATATGCTGCTGTGTGCTTGGCTGTGGAGGGAGGTTGCTGCAGCAGCAGTTAGTCCTCTCTCCCTGAATGATGTGCGGCTGCAGAGGGGAGAGCGTTCGCACCACTCTCCCCTCTATCTGCCCCTGGCTGACCACCAAGCAGCATGCACATAGACTATTTTTTACATTTTTGCACAGAGGGGGCCTGGCCACACCTCCCCTAGTTGGCCGTGGCCACCTAAATCATACCAGGGGCCCGGCAAAGCTGCCAGTGGTACTGACCATAGTAAAATTACTATAGTGTAAATTTGTGGCCATTATATAAAAAAACAGGACAAAATGTACAATTTTCCATCATTATAATGTATCTACTTTCACAAAACTGATCTAGATACTTACTGTACACTTTTTTAGACTGTGTCAATAGGGTGGGTCGAAAAACATGAAAATGACAGTAGAGTTTGGACTTAAAGCCCAAAAGTTACCATTTGGGGTCAATGTCAACTGTGCAAAATTTAAATTCTTACCATCTTAGGGGGTCATTCCGAGTTGATCACTCACTAGCAACTTTTTGCAGTGCTGCGATCAGGTCAAAACTCGGCAAAACTGCGCATGCGTATGCATCGCAATGCGCAGGCACGTCGTACGGGTACAAAGAGGATCGGTGCTGGGTGATGGATTTAACGAAGAATCCATTCGCACAGCCGATCGCAAGGTGATTGACAGAAAGAGGGCGTGTATGGGTGTCAACTGACCGTTTTCTGGGAGTGTTTAGAAAAACGCAGGCGTGTCCAAGCGTTTGCAGGGCGAGTGTCTGACTTCAATTTCAAAAAGACTGAAGTGATCGTAGCGGCTGAGTAAGTCCAGAGCTACTCAGAAACTTAAAAAAAACTTTTTTGTACTGCTCGCCTGCAAAAGCCTTCCCCATAGGCGGCGACTATCTGATCGCAGCGCTGCAAAAAGTTGCTAGCGAGCGATCAACTCTGAATGACCCCCTTAATCTTAATAGTTAATACCTATCTTAATAGTTCTGGCAAGCACCTCAAAGTTTACATTTTTTAGTAACATTTTTTTAAATTACGTGTTTTTGAAGTTTGGTCGGTCCAACCTCAAAGTTGGCCATGGAAGTTATAAAAGAGATCTTTGGGGCTCCCAATGTACGATTAAAAATCGCCATGACCCGAGAATCATTTGTGATTGGTGTGAAAAGGTCATTGAAACTGGCAAAAGTAGTGAAAATCCGAGGATTTTTGAAGAAATCAAGTTGTGTCTTGTGCAGCCTTTAGCTCAATCTATACTTAATGGGTGAGGTATCTGCACTTGGGGTTCCATCCCATGCCCAAACCAACCTCCTTACCTTGTGGGCATATGAACAAAATTGGTTAAAGTCATAGGACCCTTTTCAGGTTGAGTGGCAGATTCTGCTAAAAAGCAGAATTTGCTATTCGGTACGATTGCATGCTGGGGGCCGCCCCAAGTCTCGCCCATCGTCGTGATCACAATCGAATTGCTACTGCATCACTGACCTAGGAATTGCGGACGTCACGCAGCCATCCCTATAACAGTCTGGCCACGTCTCTGTTGGACGGAGCACTCCCTCACAACCCCCCCATGCCTGCCATTGTCAATCAAAATTAGATCGCATCCACCTGAGATTCTATCACATTTTGGCCCCCGGGCACGCTCAGAAGGCTGACATCGCCGAACTGTGTGTTCTGCTGAATGACCTCCATAGTCAGGTTTAAAGAAGACACATAAGTATGCGTAAGGTAAGTATATCATCATAATCAGTGTTTATATTGGGTTGGGGTTTGTTATCAAAATGATGCATTTGTTTCCTTGGAGAGTGGCTCGAATAAAACCAGCTCTTGCTTCAACTGCAACGACTTTGCTGGAAGCATCTGTGACTAGTTGTACAGTGCGCTTAACTGCCTGAGTGTGTTGTAAAGATAAGCCTCAAAGTTCCAGGTCATGGGAACATCTCTTTTCAGAAGCATTTCTTCCAATAATGGTGAGTCAACATAGTTAAGAACCGTAGGAGATTAATTTGCACAAATCCCTGTCAATCATATCAATGTAGCCAGATCACAGTTCAATTTAGGTAGGGGTGGATTGTACTGTGATAGCTGTTGTGATAGCACGTTATCTAGAGGAAAGCAGGGTGCCAAGTACTTCCAAAGAACCATTAGAGAAGAACATTATTCTCGTTAAGAAACCAGGTTCACAATACACTGGACACGTATCACCAAGGTCAGGCTGTAGTGCTGACATATTAGAAACATACTTTGATAAGGAGGCCAGTGGGGTGTGATATATATTCGTGTCGTTGGCTGCGACAGAATGAATACCAACATTGGCATTCGTGGAGGTGTCACCAGACTCCTGGAAAGTAGACTTGGAAGGCCTCTTCAGTAGGTCATCTGCCTTCTGCATTTTAATGAACTGCCACTTCGTCACCTTTTAATCCATGTCGATGATCAAACTTCTGACCCCAAAGGTTTCTCTAGCCCCATCGGGAACCTCCTTAGTGGTTGTGAGGACCTTCCCATTGTGAAATATCATTCTATTGATTGTGAGTTCCCTGACATAGACCTTTCTCTTCTAAGTACTGATAAGCAGTATTTGTTTCGTATTGCTTCTGCCATTAAAGCCAGGGAGGTTCCCGATGATCTCGTCAAGTCTAAGGCAGGTGCCATTAGTCATGCGCGGTGGCTAACAGAATCTTGAGGCTTTATGTGTCCACCCGCCAGGCCAATGCATCTTTAAAATTGCTTGTGAATGTCATCTTGAAGGTTTATATGCTCCAACCTGTTTCCGGATCAAAGTACAATCTTTAATCAAGATGGTGTTCGCCATGTGTGCCAGTTTATCCAATCGTCGAGGTACTTACCAAAGTAGTACAAGACTGTCATCAATAATGTAATGGCCAACAATGCTTATTTTGCCTTACCTGACATTTTATAGGCTATGTTAAAAGATGAAAGAGAATGTACAGGAGCTGGCAGTGAAAAGGGTACTTACTGCCTGCGGGAAACCTGAGACTGATGAGATTAAAAAGTGCCAATGTGGTTTAACAAAAAAAGACGAGCATTTAAAAAATACAAATCTGAGGGGGGTGCGGAGTCATTTCAACACTATAAGGACTGTAACAAAATATGCACAAAAGAAATAAGAGCGGCTAAAGTAGAAACTGAAAAACTAGTAGCAAAGAAAAGCAAAGCGAAACCCCCCCAAAAAAATTTTAAGTACATCAACAGCAAAAGACTAAAGAAGGAGAGTATAGGCCCTTTAAAGGACAAGAGGGGAGTCTTAATTAAAAATGATAATGACATAGCAAACAAACTAAACAAGTTTTTTTCAACGGTATTTACCAAAGAAGACAAAATGCTGGGTCGAACACAAAATCTCAACAAAGATAATGTCCCGCTGCTAAATGCTTATTTGTGGGAGGAGGTAGTCTGTGACCGATTAAAAAAGTTAAAGATTAATAAGTCACCCGGTCCCGATGGAATTCACCTGAGGGTTCTTATGGAGCTGCACGCTGAACTAGCAAGACCTCTATTTTTGATCTTCATGGATTCGGTTAAATCAGGTATGGTTCCCAAAGACTTGCATATAGCGGAGATATTTAAAAAGGGGAGCAAAGCTGAACCAGGTAATTATAGACCAGTTAGTCTTACATCTATAGTGGGGAAAGTATTGGAAGGTATTCTAAGGGACAGTATTCAAAAGTTCCTTGAAGCAAATAAGGTCATTAAAAGGAACCAACATGGATTTGTGAAGGACAGATCATGTCAGACCAACTTACTTGGCCTTTATGAAACAGTAAGTGCGAACCTGGATCAGTGTAAGGAGGTGGATATAATCTTTTTAGACTTTGCCAAAGCTTTCAACACTGTACCACACATGCGTCTTATCTACCAGCTACAAGAAATAGGGCTGGGGAGCATAATATGCACTTGGGTCAGTAATTGGATAGATAATAGGGAGCAGCGCGTTGTGGTCAACGGATCATTTTCAAATTGGACTAAAGTACTAAGTGGTGTGCCACATAGGTCTGTACTTGGACCACTTTTGTTCAACATTTTCATCAACGACCTAACAGTAGGTCTAGAGAGCATGGTATCAATTTTCGCAGACGATACCAAATTGTGTAAGGTTATAAATATGGAGGGGGATGCCGAGTCTCTTCAGAACGACTTAACTAAACTGGAAGCATGGGCAGCTAAATGGAGAATGAGATACAACACAGAGAAGTGTAAGGTAATGCACTGTGGAGGCAAGACCAAAAGTAACACCTACGTACTAAATGGGGTAATATTAGGGGATTCTGTACTGGAAAAAGACTTAGGGGTTCACATAGATAACAAATTAAGCAGCAGTACCTAAAGTAGGAGTGCAGCAAAGAAGGCTAATAAGATATTAGCATGCATAAAAAGGGGAATTGATGCAAGGGACGCGAGTATTATACTCCCATTATATAAACCACTAGTGAGGCCTCATCTTGAATACTGTGTGCAATTTTGGGCACCATATTACAAAAAGGATATCCTGGAGATAGAAAAGGTTCAGAGGCGGGCAACCAAACTAATCAAGGGCATGGAAACGCTGGAATACGAGGAAAGGCTTGCAAGGCTAGGCATGTTTACATTGGAAAAGAGGAGACTAAGAGGGGACATGATCAACATCTACAAATATATAAGGGGTCAATACACAGAGCTTGGGAGGGACCTGTTTTCTATAAGATCAGCACAGAGGACACGTGGTCACTCGCTTAGGTTAGAGGAGAGGAGATTCCGCACACTGAGGCGAAAAGGTTTTTTCACAGTAAAGACAATACGTGTTTGGAATTCCCTGCATGAGAGAGTAGTAATGGCGGACTCAGTCAACACCTTTAAGAATGGGTTAGATAAATTCCTATTGGATAAAGATATTAAGGGTTATGGTGCGTAGGCACGCATTATAGTTAATATAACTAGTCCTAACATAAAAATAACTAGTCCTATAATAAGACTGCAAAGGAGACCACAAATAGGTTGAACTCGATGGACAATTGTCTTTTTTCAACCTTAGTTACTATGTTACTATGTTACGGTTTTAAAAATTGTATTAAGTGTCTACCCACCCAAGTATCGATGCATACAATTGTATATCACAGGGCTGCCCTTTATCACAGGACTGGCTGAAAAATGATGCGTGTCACTTGAAAGACCAATGACAAGCAACAATCAAGTAATTATGCCTTGCGATGGGTGGTATTCATGTGACCGCCGGTCAGTTGACCGACAGTCACATGACCTCCTCCACCAGCCCGACGGGTCACTGTCCCGATGGTCGGCATGCCGACCAACAGGGACTATTTCCACTCGTGGGTGTCCACGACACCCAGAGTGGGAATAGAACCCGTGGCGACCGCAGGTCGCCACCGAGCCCGCAGCGTGGCGAGCGCATCGAGCCCGCAAGGGGCTTGCTGCACTCGCCCCTCCCCGCCGGGATCCCGGCGTCGGTAGGCTGCCGGGATCCCGCCGTCGGTAATCTGACCGGCGGTCAGGAGACCGCCGGTCAGCCGTACTACACCCCTTGCGATTGGTCCTCCTGCTTACACCACCTACATTAGCCATATAGATAGTAAATTAAGTCATGGTAATTTGCTGAGAAGTCATGGGAAATGCAATGCATTAAAAAGACAAGGCTCCAGTAAGGCATAGCTAGATTAAGGTGGGGAGCACGCAGGGCATACTTGACCACAGGCACCCCTGTGTTGGGCACCCCCCCCCCCCAGCTGGAGCACACTGACATCACTAGCTATCCCTCTTGTGCAGCAGCAGAACCAGGCAGCCAGAATGTGAAGACAGTGTGCAGTGCGGGCAAGGAACAAAGAAGTATCAGGTTTTAAGACCTACTGATGGAGATTCCCGACCAGCAAATGGATAGATTGGGAGGGGGGGGGGGAGAAGAACTGTAGGTGGCCCAGGGATCCCAGCATCTCCTCCCTATCTGTATTGAAATACCTTTCTTCTCAAATAAATAGTTCTGCACAGGTGATGCCATTCGTATATTAAGAGGGAATGGTAGCAGTTAGTCTCCCGGCTGTCGGGATCCCGGCAGTCAGGATACAGACGCCAGAATCCCGACAGCCATGGGAAACCCAGCAGTCGGAGTTCCGACCAGGGCCCGGAATCCCCACTTGGGTGGTGGTCCACTCCACCCCAAGGGGTAATACATTAGTGTGGCGAGTGCAGCGAGCCTGCAAGGGGACACACTGTACTCGCCATCGGGATCCCGCCTGGCGGGTTTCTGGTGTCGGTCTTATGACAGTCAGGATCCCGACTGTCGGGATCCCATACTGAATCCAGAGGAAAGACCAGAATCAGAACATTTTGTGCTGTCTGGAATGGGTCCCCTTGAGAGGTATGCACAATCCAATATACCCTCACCCCCGTCCAGGGGGCCCCCTTATCTTAAGTGCCCTGGTTCCCCCCTCCCCCACGGCTTACGCTGGCCCTGCAGCTAGGTTGGAGAATTTTTTATTAAAATGAACCATATAGGTGGGAGTGCTGCTTTGATTTTGACGTTTTTTATCTAGCATTTTTCAGAAAGCCACCTTATTTACCCTCCTATTTGAAAGTATTATTATACACTTGACCAGCTTATTAATACATTATGCCTATAATATTTTAGGGAATAATAAGTCATAAGAGAGGATTTTAAAATCTGCCAGAATCATATGAAGTGAGATAAGAAACAGAACACAGATGATAGTTACTCAGCATTCCAAGAAGCAATTTAAGACAACAAAAAAATTGTCTATCAGTCATCAATTATATCAGTTATCAATCAGTCATCAGTAACATCAGTCACATCAGCTATCAGGTACATCAGCTATGAATACAAAAGCAATGGCTTTATAAAGTATACTTCAATAGGGAGTAGTATGAATAGGTACAATTTAAAATTGAAATTTGTATATGGATTTGATTTGATATTGCTATTTTTTAAAAGCAATGTCTAATTACCTGGGTTTCTGCGGCTCTATTAGTCTGACCGGCAAACATCCTTTCAAACCTAAAAGTAAAAAGTATTTTCAGATATGGTTATCACAAAGAACTAAATGCACAACGCATAATTAAAACCGAGAAACCTTTTAAAATAATTAGAGTAATAAACATTATGTCAGGTATAATTGCAGAGAAGAAAAGTAATTATCTTTGGACAGAAGCAAAATCATGTATCAGTTTTCTCCTAAGAAAAATGCAGGGATTCTGTTATAAAAATGAACTACTAAATAATTTAACATGCAATTCCCAGATGTGTTCTCATACACCAAGCTGCAATACGCCATGTGGCACGAGATGCCCAATGCGGCTGCGCAGCTTCAAGAGACGTAGCATAGTGGAATTTTCCTTAAATTTGTGTCTTACTCACATCACAGACAAAGCAAGGTGAGACTTCTCTCCCCTAAGTCCCACGAAGCAGGGAGACTGTTGCCAGCAGTTCTCCCTGAACATAAAAACCTAACAAAGTCTTTTCACAGAAACTCAGTAGAGCTCCTCAGAGTGTATCCAGTCTCACTGGGCACAGATTCTAAACTGGAGTCTGGAGGAGGGGCATAGAGGGAGGAGCCAGGTCACACCGTTTGAAAGTCTTAAAGTGCCTATGTCTCCTGCGGATCCCGTCTATACCCCATGGTTCTTGAAGTGACCCCAGCATCCTCTAGGACGTATGAGAAATACCACCGACAGTGTACTACAGACACTGGGCTGCAACTTCAACTGCACAGGATTTTGTTTTAACCACTTAACTGTTTTTCCAAAAACCGCTCAGAAAGGGTCGGGGTTTTTTTTATGAGTGAATTAGGTGAAGAACATGAATTTAATCTTGTACAAAATGATGTTATGTAAAAAAACTTTTTTTTCGATGTTTTTTTACAAAGAAGAAAAGAAAAAAATAAGAATTTACTTACCGATAATTCTATTTCTCATAGTCCGTAGTGGATGCTGGGGACTCCGAAAGGACCATGGGGAATAGCGGCTCCGCAGGAGACTGGGCACAAAAGTAAAAGCTTTAGGACTACCTGGTGTGCACTGGCTCCTCCCCCTATGACCCTCCTCCAAGCCTCAGTTAGGATACTGTGCCCGGACGAGCGTACACAATAAGGAAGGATTTTGAATCCCGGGTAAGACTCATACCAGCCACACCAATCACACCGTACAACTTGTGATTTGAACCCAGTTAACAGCATGATAACAGAGGAGCCTCTGAAAAGATGGCTCACAACAATAATAACTATGTACAAGTATTGCAGACAATCCGCACTTGGGATGGGCGCCCAGCATCCACTACGGACTATGAGAAATAGAATTATCGGTAAGTAAATTCTTATTTTCTCTAACGTCCTAGTGGATGCTGGGGACTCCGAAAGGACCATGGGGATTATACCAAAGCTTCCAAACGGGCGGGAGAGTGCGGATGACTCTGCAGCACCGAATGAGAGAACTCCAGGTCCTCCTCAGCCAGGGTATCAAATTTGTAGAATTTTTCAAACGTATTTGCCCCTGACCAAGTAGCTGCTCGGCAAAGTTGTAAAGCCGAGACCCCTCGGGCAGCCGCCCAAGATGAGCCCACTTTCCGTGTGGAATGGGCTTTTACAGATTTTGGCTGTGGCAGGCCTGCCACAGAATGTGCAAGCTGAATTGTACTACAAATCCAACGAGCAATCGTCTGCTTAGAAGCAGGGGCACCCAGCTTGTTGGGTGCATACAGGATAAACAGCGAGTCAGATTTTCTGACTCCAGCCGTCCTGGAAACATATATTTTCAGGGCCCTGACTACGTCCAGCAACTTGGAATCCTCCAAGTCCCTAGTAGCCGCAGGCACCACAATAGGCTGGTTTAAGTGAAATGCTGAAACCACCTTAGGGAGAAATTGAGGACGAGTCCTCAATTCTGCCCTGTCCGTATGAAAAATTAGGTAAGGGCTTTTATAGGATAAAGCCGCCAATTCTGATACACGCCTGGCTGAAGCCAGGGCTAACAGCATTACCACTTTCCATGTGAGATATTTTAAGTCCACAGTGGTGAGTGGTTCAAACCAATGTGATTTTAGGAATCCCAAAACTACATTGAGATCCCAAGGTGCCACTGGAGGCACAAAAGGAGGCTGTATATGCAGTACCCCCTTGACAAACGTCTGAACTTCAGGAACTGAAGCTAGTTCTTTTTGGAAGAATATTGACAGGGCCGAAATTTGAACCTTAATGGACCCTAATTTGAGGCCCATAGACAGTCCTGTTTGCAGGAAATGCAGGAATCGACCCAGTTGAAATTCCTCTGTAGGGGCCTTCCTGGCCTCACACCACGCAACATATTTACGCCAAATACGGTGATAATGTTGCACAGTTACATCCTTCCTGGCTTTGATCAGGGTAGGGATAACTTCATCCGGAATGCCTTTTTCCTTCAGGATCCGGCGTTCAACCGCCATGCCGTCAAACGCAGCCGCGGTAAGTCTTGGAACAGACATGGTCCCTGCTGGAGCAGGTCCTTTCTTAGAGGTAGAGGCCACGGGTCTTCCGTGAGCATCTCTTGAATTTCCGGGTACCAAGTCCTTCTTGGCCAATCCGGAGCCACGAGTATAGTCTTTACACCTCTCCTTCTTATGATTCTCAGTACCTTGGGTATGAGAGGCAGAGGAGGGAACACATATACTGACTGGTACACCCACGGTGTTACCAGAGCGTCCACAGCTATTGCCTGAGGGTCCCTTGACCTGGCGCAATATCTGTCCAGTTTTTTGTTGAGGCGGGACGCCATCATGTCCACCTTTGGTTTTTCCCAACGGTTCACAATCATGTGGAAGACTTCTGGGTGAAGTCCCCACTCCCAAGGGTGAAGATCGTGTCTGCTGAGGAAGTCTGCTTCCCAGTTGTCCACTCCCGGAATGAACACTGCTGACAGTGCTATCACATGATTTTCCGCCCAGCGAAGAATCCTTGCAACTTCCGTCATTGCCCTCCTGCTTCTTGTGCCACCCTGTCTGTTTACGTGGGCGACTGCCGTGATGTTGTCCGACTGGATCAACACCGGCTGACCCTGAAGCAGAGGCCTTGCCTGACTTAGGGCATTGTAAATGGCCCTTAGTTCCAGGATATTTATGTGAAGTGACGTTTCCATGTTTGACCACAAGCCCTGGAAATTTTTTCCCTGTGTGACTGCTCCCCAGCCTCTCAGGCTGGCATCCGTGGTCACCAGGACCCAATCCTGAATGCCGAATCTGCGGCCCTCTAGGAGATGAGCACTCTGTAACCACCACAGGAGAGACACCCTTGTCCTTGGAGACAGGGTTATCCGCTGATGCATTTGAAGATGCGATCCGGACCATTTGTCCAGCAGATCCCACTGAAAAGTTCTTGCGTGGAATCTGCCGAATGGAATCGCTTCGTAAGAAGCCATCATCTTTCCCAGGACCCTTGTGCATTGATGCACTGACACTTGGCCTGGTCTTAGGAGGTTCCTGACTAGGTCGGATAACTCCCTGGCTTTCTCCTCCGGGAGAAACACCTTTTTCTGTACTGTGTCCAGAATCATCCCTAGGAACAGCAGACGTGTCGTCGGAATCAGCTGCGATTTTGGAATATTTAGAATCCATCCGTGCTGTCGTAGTACTACTTGAGATAGTGCTACTCCGATCTCTAACTGTTCTCTGGACCTTGCCCTTATCAGGAGATCGTCCAAGTAAGGGATAATTAAGACGCCTTTTCTTCGAAGAAGAATCATCATTTCGGCCATTACCTTGGTAAAGACCCGGGGTGCCGTGGACAATCCAAACGGCAGCGTCTGAAACTGATAGTGACAGTTCTGTACCACAAACCTGAGGTACCCTTGGTGAGAAGGGCAAATTGGGACATGGAGGTAAGCATCCTTGATGTCCAGAGACACCATATAGTCCCCTTCTTCCAGGTTCGCTATCACTGCTCTGAGTGACTCCATCTTGAACTTGAACCTTTTTATGTAAGTGTTCAAGGATTTCAGATTTAAAATGGGTCTCACCGAGCCGTCCGGCTTCGGTACCACAAACAGCGTGGAATAATACCCCTTTCCCTGTTGTAGGAGGGGTACCTTGATTATCACCTGCTGGGAATACAGCTTGTGAATGGCTTCCAATACCGCCTCCCTGTCGGGGGGAGACGTTGGTAAAGCAGACTTCAGGAACCGGCGAGGGGGAGACGTCTCGAATTCCAATTTGTGAGATACTACCTGCAGGATCCAGGGGTCCACTTGCGAGTGAGCCCACTGCGCGCTGAAATTCTTGAGACGGGCCCCCACCGTGCCTGAGTCCGCTTGTAAGGCCCCAGCGTCATGCTGAGGACTTGGCAGAAGCGGGGGAGGGCTTCTGTTCGTGGGAAGAGGCTGTCTGCTGCAGTCTTTTTCCCCTTCCTCTGCCCCGGGGCAGATATGAGTGGCCTTTTGCCCGCTTGCCCTTATGGGGACGAAAGGACTGAGCCTGAAAAGACGTTATCTTTTTCTGCTGAGAGGTGACCTGGGGTAAAAAGGTGGATTTCCCAGCCGTTGCCGTGGCCACCAGGTCCGATAGACCGACCCCAAATAACTCCTCCCCTTTATACGGCAATACTTCCATATGCCGTTTGGAATCCGCATCACCTGACCACTGTCGCGTCCATAACCCTCTTCTGGCAGAAATGGACATCGCACTTACTCTTGATGCCAGAGTGCAAATATCCCTCTATGCATCTCGCATATATAGAAATGCATCCTTTAAATGCTCTATAGTCAATAATATATTGTCCCTGTCCAGGGTATCAATATTTTCAGTCAGGGAATCCGACCAAGCCACCCCAGCACTGCACATCCAGGCTGAGGCGATTGCTGGTCGCAGTATAATACCAGTATGTGTGTATATACTTTTTAGGATATTTTCCAGCTTCCTATCAGCTGGTTCCTTGAGGGCGGCCGTATCAGGAGACGGTAACGCCACTTGTTTTGATAAGCGTGTGAGCGCCTTATCTACCCTAGGGGGTGTTTCCCAACGCGCCCTAACCTCTGGCGGGAAAGGGTATAATGCCAATAATTTTTTAGAAATTAGCAGTTTTTTTTATCGGGGGAAACCCACGCTTCATCACACACCTCATTTAATTCATCTGATTCAGGAAAAACTACGGGTAGTTTTTTCACACCCCACATAATACCCTTTTTTGTGGTACTTGTAGTATCAGAAATGTTCAAAACCTCCTTCATTGCCGTGATCATGTAACGTGTGGCCCTACTGGAAAATACATTTGTTTCCTCACCGTCGACACTGGAGTCAGTGTCCGTGTCAGTGTCTGTATCGACCTGAGGTAACGGGCGTTTTAGAGCCCCTGACGGTGTTTGAGACGCCTGTACAGGTATTAACTGATTTGCCGGCTGTCTCATGTCGTCAACAGTCTTTTGTAAAGTGCTGACACTATCACGTAATTCTTTCCATAAGACCATCCAGTCAGGTGTCGACTCCCTAGGGGGTGACATCACTAACACAGGCAATTGCTCCGCCTCCACACCATTTTCCTCCTCATACATGTCGACACAACGTACCGACACACAGCACACACACAGGGAAT
This sequence comes from Pseudophryne corroboree, assembly GCF_028390025.1. Taxonomy (NCBI): domain Eukaryota; kingdom Metazoa; phylum Chordata; class Amphibia; order Anura; family Myobatrachidae; genus Pseudophryne; species Pseudophryne corroboree. The sequence goes on along the minus strand of NC_086452.1, from coordinate 333,642,769 downwards.
GCTCTGACAGAGGACAGGACCCCACTAGCCCTTTGGGGAGACAGAGGGAGAGTTTGCCAGCACACACCAGAGCGCTATATATATATAGGGATAACCTTATATAAGTGTTTTTCCCTGATATAGCTGCTGTATATATTTATCTGCCAAATTAGTGCCCCCCCTCTCTTGTTTTACCCTGTTTCTGTAGTTCAGGACTGCAAAGGGGAGTCAGGGAGCCTTCCTCCAACGGAGCTGTGAGGACAAAATGGCGCCAGTGTGCTGAGGAGATAGGCTCCGCCCCCTTCTCGGCGGCCTTTCTCCCGCTTTTTTATGGATAAATTGGCAGGGGTTAAATGCATCCATATAGCCCAGGAGCTATATGTGATGTATTTTTTGCCAAAAAAGGTGTTTTTTTATTGCGTCTCAGGGCGCCCCCCCCCCCAGCGCCCTGCACCCTCAGTGACCGGAGTGTGAAGTGTGCTGAGAGCAATGGCGCACAGCTGCGGTGCTGTGCGCTACCTTATTGAAGACAGGACGTCTTCTGCCGCCGATTTTCCGGACCTCTTCAGTCTTCTGGCTCTGTAAGGGGGCCGGCGGCGCGGCTCTGGGACCCATCCATGGCTGGGCCTGTGATCGTCCCTCTGGAGCTAATGTCCAGTAGCCTAAGAAGCCCAATCCACTCTGCACGCAGGTGAGTTCGCTTCTTCTCCCCTTAGTCCCTCGGTGCAGTGAGCCTGTTGCCAGCAGGTCTCACTGAAAATAAAAAACCTACTTTAAACTTTTACTCTAAGCAGCTCAGGAGAGCCCCTTAGTATGCACCCTTCTCGTTCGGGCACAAAAATCTAACTGAGGCTTGGAGGAGGGTCATAGGGGGAGGAGCCAGTGCACACCAGGTAGTCCTAAAGCTTTTACTTTTGTGCCCAGTCTCCTGCGGAGCCGCTATTCCCCATGGTCCTTTCGGAATCCCCAGCATCCACTAGGACGTTAGAGAAAAGAAGAAGAAGTTTGTTCTCTCCAAGTATCGGAACATTGGACAGCACCATCGGAACATAAAAAACAACTTTCATTTTAATAGCCCAGTCAGCCACCAGGTACACAGGGGGGCTTGGGGGGGGGGGGGTTTATAATTGATACTTCCCCAGTGGCTGCTATTGTCTGCAGCCACTGGGTGGGGGCTCCTGCCATCCAGATTGATCAGTAGTGGGGGAGGATGCGGGAAGGCAGAGGAACCTTTTGGGTGGTCCAACCAGACCGCTCACGTGTGTAATGTTCTCTATTTCAGTTTAATTTCCCACCAGGCCAGACCACTGCTACCACTCATGGCCATTAGTCTGCACTTCATATCAGTCATACTTTCCCAACATCAGTTGTTGTATGGCAGGGCTGACAAAAACATGATCACACAGTGAGGTGTGTAGTGTGATCAGATTTCTGCGTCTAAAGGACACACGGTGATAATGTCATGTCATGGAAACAGGTTTGGCTTTGGTGCAGTGCCTTTGATAACGGCAGGACAGACATTCAAGATAAGCAGTGATCCGGCCGGCCAAGCACGTCCACCACAGACAGGGCCGGTGCTAGGGTGTTCGGCACCCCCCTGCAAACTATAAATTTGCGCCTTCCCTTCCATATTTCACAACACAAAAAAGGGTATTGTCTCACAAATCACATTACACCACACAGTAGTGGCCCTTATTCACGTTATGTAAAACGGTAGTGCCACTTATTCACGTTACACCACACGATAATGCCCCTTATTCATGTTACGCCACACAGTAGTACCCCTTATACACATTATGCCTCACAGTAGTACCCGTTATACACGTTATGCCCCACAGTAGTACCTGTTATACACATTATGCCACACAGTATCCCTTACACCTTACGTCACACACAGTAATGTCCCTTACACATTATGCCTCACACAGTAATGCCCTTAACACACTATGCCACACACACACAGCAATGCCCTTTACATTTTAGGCCACATCTGGCGCTGGTTGTGAGCCACTGCAGATTGGCTGCTGGTGTGCGAGCTCAAATTTGCTCACGGCCTCCAATTAGCTCACGGCCTGCATCAGATTGTGATACAGTGACACACGGCGTCTGGGACAGAACACAGAGGGGGGTGACTGGGACAGAAAACAGGCAGGTTGACTCAATGGCTGGGACAGAATAGAGTGGGGGTGACACATTGACTGGGACAAAAAATCAAGGGGTTGACACAATGGCTGGGATGGAACACCGGGAGGGGGAGGGGGGTGTTTGTGAGGCATAGCTGGGACAAAAAAAAATGAGGGGGTTGTGACACAGTGACAGGATACTGGGATGACACAGTGACAGGATACTGATGGGGGTGACACAGCGACAGGACACTGGGGGGTGACACAGTGACAGGACACAGGGGGGTGACACAGTAACAGGACACAGGGGGTGACACAGTAACAGGACACAGGGGGGTGACACAGTAACAGGAAACAGGGGGTGACAGTGACAGGACACGGGGGTGTGACACAGTGACAGGACACGGGGAGGGTGACACAGTGACAGGACACGGGGAGGGTGACACAGCGACAGGACACAGGGACGGTGACACAGTGACAGGGCAGAGGGAGGGTGACACAGTGACTTTGACAGAACACTGGGGGGGGGGGCGAGAGAGACACAAGGCTGGGACAGAACACAGAGAGGGGGGGGGGGTTACACAGTAAGAAGAGGGCCAAGGACTAGCTCCCCTCACAATTATCAAATTACCAAAGAGTCCCGTACGTCCTCACCTCCCTAAATACAAATGACCTCCCTCTGCCCAGAGATCTAACCTGCTGCTGAGCACTCGGAGCCACGACCACCCCCTTGGGATGCCATGTAACTGGCTCCGGCGCTGCCTGTGCTCACATCGGCAGCCTTGTATAGCTGACGACCAGGAGAGCGATTTTCCTGTAGCGCGCTGACGCTCGCGGCAGTGTGGATTCTGGGGCTCGGGGCTTCCTGGCAGCTGGCCGCAGCAGCAAGATGAGGTGCTGCGGAGTAAGACAGCGTGGAGGTTGCGTGGAAGTATACAGTATGCCGCACAGCTGCCGGCGCCGCTGCCTGTATGATAGGCGCAGCAGCAGCGGGCAGCAAGTCATGTACAAAGTTCGGGTTTCACCGAATCCCCAAAAGCAGGGATGCAGAGCAGGGAGAGCGCCTCTCCTTCCTGGCGCCTCCCTGCACTGCATCCCTTTGCTGAGCGGTTAGCACCGGCACTGACCAGAGATGACAATTTGTAGCACATTGAAGCTTGAGTTAGTGATATTGCTGACAAACTGAACATCTCAGTGGTTATCGTGCACAACATCGATCATCAGCAACTGGGGAACAGGAATATTGTAATGGTAATGCCCATTACACATTATGCCTCACACCACAAATGCCATTACACATTATGCCACACATGGTAATGCCTATTACATAATATGCAACACACCGTAATGCCCGTTACACATTATTCCACACTTCATAATGCCCATTACACAAAATGCCACACACTGTTATGCATATTACACATTATGCCACACAGTTATGCCCCTGTCACCATTTTATTCCCCACACACAATAATGTCCCTTACAAATGATGCTCCACAGTAAGGCTTCCAATTACTTTTAAATTACCTGCTTGTTGTCAGGGGTTTCATGCCCTGGGTTCCATGCTCATTGCTATGGGTTTCATGCTCTATGTTCCATGCTTCTTGCCAAGTGTTTAATGCTCGTTGCCAGGGGTTTCACAGCAAAAGATGAGTTTTCTGCATTTTCTGCTGGTGGCGCTTCTGGGTAACGCTAAGTAGGACCTCTAGGATCTGTCTCCTCCTAGGCGGCGGCCAATTTTGGAGGGACATTTCAGCATATTCCATGCAGACAACTAGATTGCATGTAATCTGCATAAACCCTGGCGGAAGCATTAGTGCCGGCACCCCCAAGCCACCACTTCTGTGACACATTGAGCCGTTTGTGGAGAGTAATCGAAAACAATCTGTGTTGCTGTGAACAGAAATCGTATTGCTGCACACACTCAACCAACCTAACGTGGTAGTTATTATGGTGCTACCATAGGAAGGTACTGGTAATACCACCATACAACCCTGACCTGGCACCAAGTGATTTCCATCTCTTTGGACCATTGAAAAAAAACCTGGGTGATGGGCAATTTGCAACAAATGGTGGAGTTCAGCAAGAAGTCATGGACTGGCTTCAGTAGCTTGACACGGATTTCTTCTATGCTGGCATAGATGACTTGGTGTACAGTTGGTACACATGCTGTACCAAAGCCAAACTATTGCTTAAACATATATGAGTTGAATAAATTTATGCAATGAGAGGTCTTGTTATCTTCTTTATTGAACCACCCTCATACAAATGCCACATATTAAATTGATTAGCACAGTCCAGTTAAGTTTTGTCGCTTCCAGTTATTTTATTTGTGCAAATAAGACGAGTCGCACGGGATCTGGAGTGCCGATTTGGGATGCTTGGTGCGATTACGGCAATGGTGTATTAGGTCACATCTGTACTAACATAGAGGTCCAGAAACACTTGGCATAGCGTGTCTTGGTGGTCATTCCGAGTTGATCGCAGCCAGCAAGTTTTGCCAAGTTTTGACCTGATCGCAGCACTGCAAAAAATAGCTAGCATGCGATCAGGTCGGAATGACCCCCTGAATCACCTCGTAAGAGGCCACCATTTTCTCTAGAAGGCATATGCAGAGATGCACCGAGATCTGGTTTGGCTTCAGGACAGCCCGAACCATTGACTGGATTATCATTGCTTTTTCCAAGGGAAGGAGTACTTTCCGAGACTCTGTGTCCAGTATCATTCCCAGGAAAGGAAGCCTCTGTGTTGGTTCCAGGTTGGTTTGGTAGGTTCAAAATCCACCTGTGATCCAGGAGTAGTCTGGTTGAGAGGCAAATGTTGTCCAACAACCGCTCCCTGGATGGTGCCTTTATCAGAAGATCGTCCAGGTACGGAATTATGTTCACTCCTTGTTTGCCATCACTTTGGTGAACACCCTCGGTGTTGTGGAGAGACCAAATGGCAGGGCCTGGAACTGGTAGTGACAGTCCTGCACTGCAAACCATAGATAAGCCTGATGAGGTGGCCAGACTGGAATATGAAGGTACGCATCCTTGATAGATACCTTAACCATGTGACGACTTTAGACTGATAACCCTTGTACTATATAATTGTCTCACATGAAGAACCAGACAGAACACACTTACTTTTTAATTCTGTCTCGAAATCACGTAACAGTTTCTTTTAAATGGAACACAGTAACTTAGAAGAGTGTCCACGTTTCGCTGCTAAAAACTACAACACCAGACACACTCTATCGAACACTGGATGACGACAACAGCCGGGTAACTTCTGCAGGGTGAATTCACATTTTCCTGTTTGTCGCTAGGTCCTTTACATGTGTCTGCTGCGGTTAGCTGCATCTTAGACGGACATTCTTCTAAGCTGTACCATTGTGGTTTAATTTAAACTAAAACAACTTTCCCTACTTTATGTTGGTGAGGATCATCTATTATTTCCCTTAAGCATTGATGTGAAAGAAACCTTTGATGTGCAGTCGAGATAAAAAAAACACACTTACATTTAGTTTCTATCAGCCTGAAGTTGATACTGTGTTCCACTTAAAAGAAACTGTTACGTAATTTTGAGACAGAACTCGAAAGTAAGTGTGTTCTGTCTGCTTCTCCATGTGAGCCGATATGTAGTACAAGCGTTATCAGTCTAAAGCATAGGTTCTCAAACTCGGTCCTCAGGACCCCACACAGTGCCTGTTTTGCAGGTCTCCTCACAGAATCGCAATTTAAATAGTTAACTCCTCCTGCGGACCTTTTAAAATGTGTCTGTGAGTAATTAATACAGCTGTGCACCTGCAAAACATGCACTGTGTGGGGTCCTGAGGACCGAGTTTGAGAACCTGTGGTCTAAAGTCATCACGTGGTTAAGGTATCGATTCAGTATGTAACTGTTAAAGAAACCATTGGACGCAGTTGGATGGTCTCATTCCTTCTTTGAAAATCTGTACTTTTGGAGCAAGGCACCCTCCTGTATTCCATCTACCAGCAGCATCAGTGGTTTCCAGGAGTGCAGAGAACCAGAGGAAATTTGCTGTTTACGCATCCTTGATATCCAGAGACACTAAGAATTCCCCTTCCTCCAGACCTGAGATCACCGCTCTCAGAGACTCCATCTTGAATTTGAACACTCGTAAGTACGAGTTCAACGATTTGAGGTTCAGAATCGGTCTTTCGATTTTCATTGCAATGTCCATAACATCAGCCATGTTTATAACTTTAGCACACAGTGCATTCTGATGTATAACACAATGGATTCTTGTAAAATCAGGAAAATCTTAATTTTTTTGACACAGTGCAAGAAACCCATTATTCTTGCCAACCATGGCTGGGGCCCCATCAGTAGCACTGCACACTAGTTTGCTAAGAGGAAGACTAGTTTCCTTGGCAAAACTAGCAAAGCCTTTGTAGATGTCTTCACCTCTAGTTTTACCCTTCATAGGGATGAGAGTTAAAAAACTCCTCCTTATAAATCATATCAGGAAATACCATTCTTATAAAAACAATTAATTGAGAAGTATCCACTATATCAGTGGATTCATCAAACTTATGTGTTTTCTCAGCTGGTTCTGTAAGTCATTGCAAATTGCCTCTACTCGTCTCACTGTAGTTTGACTAGATAGTGGAATATCTTTAATTGCTTTCAAGATGTCATCTTTATTTTTAAATGTTTCAAATAAAACATTTCCAGCATTAAGGAAAGCTTCCTTCAACATTTCACTATCCTGGAAAGGTTTCTTATGTTTCACTAAAATATCTGTAATACGGAAAGATGCTTCAGCCGCAGCATGGGACTGCAAAATAGGTTTTGTGAATGTGAGCTGTTGCGCTCCTAAATTGTTTTTCATTTATTTCAGTTTAGTCTTCCTTAATTCACTATTAGGTGGAAAGCCTTGATCATATTTCTGATGCAGACTTGAGTAATGTCTCTGTAAATTCCCCTTCTTCGCCAGACCAACTTTAGCACGGCATATTAAACATATGCATTGTCTTTAAACATTGTAAAAAAAAAAATAATGTTCCCATTCTTCATGAAAATGGTAGTTTTTGGCCTTTTAGAACCACTCATGTTCAGTAAGTGTGTTAAAACTCAATTTATATATAAAAATATATTTTGTAATGAACACTATGGGGTATATGCAATTGCGGTCGAATTCACAAAATTGTCGAAAAACTGGACTTTTTCGCCAAAAAAAAAAAAAAAAAAAAATCGACAATGCAATACAGTACTTTCCGTCAAAAAAACGGACTTTCCAAATTCGACTTTTTGAAATTCGACTTTTGTCAAATTCGACTTTTCTGCAATGGTACAAATGCGGCAATTCGACAAAAGTATATTCAATTGAAGTTTAGAAATTCGACAACAGTGCTTTAAGACAGTAAATTCGTAATTTTCAATCCACCACACTTTGGTGGGTGAAATTAATAAAAAAAAATTAAAACATGTTTTTTTGCTGTTTTTTTTATTGGTAATAGCATATCTATTTATATTAGAAGGGATTAGGTACTTGGTTTGTCTTTTTGGGAGGCACAAGTATTATTTATATATTTTTTAAAATAAGAATTTACTCACCGGTAATTCTATTTCTCGTAGTCCGTAGTGGATGCTGGGAACTCCGTAAGGACCATGGGGAATAGCGGGCTCCGAAGGAGGCTGGGCACTCTAGAAAGATCTTAGACTACCTGGTGTGCACTGGCTCCTCCCACTATGACCCTCCTCCAAGCCTCAGTTAGGATACTGTGCCCGGACGAGCGTACACAATAAGGAAGGATTTTGAATCCCGGGTAAGACTCATACCAGCCACAGCAATCACACCGTACAACTCGTGATATGAAACCCAGTTAACAGTATGAAACAACAGAGCCTCTCAACAGATGGCTCAACAATAACCCGATTTAGTTAACAGTAACTATGTACAAGTATTGCAGATAAACCGCACTTGGGATGGGCGCCCAGCATCCACTACGGACTACGAGAAATAGAATTACCGGTGAGTAAATTCTTATTTTCTCTGACGTCCTAGTGGATGCTGGGAACTCCATAAGGACCATGGGGATTATACCAAAGCTCCCAAACGGGCGGGAGAGTGCGGATGACTCTGCAACACCGAATGAGAGAACTCCAGGTCCTCCTCAGCCAGGGTATCAAATTTATAGAATTTTGCAAATGTGTTTGCCCCTGACCAAGTAGCAGCTCGGCAAAGTTGTAAAGCCGAGACCCCTCGGGCAGCCGCCCAAGATGAGCCCACCTTCCTTGTGGAATGGGCATTGACAGATTTTGGCTGTGGCAGGCCTGCCACAGAATGTGCAAGCTGAATTGTATTACAAATCCAACGAGCAATAGTCTGCTTAGAAGCAGGAGCACCCAGCTTGTTGGGTGCATATAGGATAAACAGCGAGTCAGATTTTCTGACTCTAGCCGTTCTGGAAACATATATTTTCAGTGCCCTGACAACGTCTAGCAACTTGGAGTCCTCCAAGTCCCTAGTAGCCGCAGGCACCACAATAGGCTGGTTCAGGTGAAACGCTGACACCACCTTTGGGAGAAACTGGGGACGAGTCCTCAATTCTGCCCTATCCATATGGAAAATCAGATAAGGGCTTTTACAGGACAAAGCCGCCAATTCTGATACTCGCCTGGCAGAAGCCAAGGCCAATAACATAACCACCTTCCACGTGAGATATTTCAGATCCACGGTTTTTAGTGGTTCAAACCAATGTGATTTTAAGAAACTCAACACCACGTTGAGATCCCAAGGTGCCACAGGGGGCACAAACGGGGGCTGAATATGCAGCACTCCTTTAACAAATGTCTGAACTTCATGTACTGAAGCTAGTTCTTTTTGAAAGAAAATCGACAGAGCCGAGATCTGTACCTTAATGGAGCCCAGTTTTAGGCCCATATTTACTCCTGCTTGCAGGAAATGCAGAAATCGACCTAGTTGAAATTCCTCCGTTGGGGCCTTTTCGGCCTCACACCATGCAACATACTTCCGCCATATGCGGTGATAATGAGTTGCTGTGACCTCTTTCCTGGCTTTAATAAGCGTAGGAATGACTTCCTCCGGAATGCCCTTTTCCTTCAGGATCCGGCGTTCAACCGCCATGCCGTCAAACGCAGCCGCGGTAAGTCTTGGAACAGACAGGGCCCCTGCTGTAGCAGGTCTTGTCTGAGCGGCAGAGACCACGGGTCCTCTGAGATCATCTCTTGAAGTTCCGGGTACCACGCTCTTCTTGGCCAATCCGGAACCACGAGAATTGTGTTTACTCCTCGCTTTCTTATTATTCTCAATACCTTTGGTATGAGAGGTAGAGGAGGGAACACATAAACTGACCGGTACACCCACGGTGTCACTAGAGCGTCCACAGCTATCGCCTGAGGGTCTCTAGACCTGGCGCAATACCTCTCTAGTTTTTTGTTTAGGCGGGACGCCATCATATCCACCTGTGGACGACCCCATTGATTTACAATCATTTGGAAGACTTCTGGATGAAGTCCCCACTCTCCCGGGTGGAGGTCGTGCCTGCTGAGAAAGTCTGCTTCCCAGTTGTCCACTCCCGGGATGAACACTGCTGACAGTGCTAGTACATGATTCTCCGCCCATCTGAGAATTCTTGTGGCTTTGTCACAACTGAGGGCCTGAGCTGACGGAAGGCAGCCTCAGTTGTAGGGGATGAGATGTACTGGAACCTGGGAGGTTGTATCAGACCCCTGGACATGTAAGTAACATGAAGAGAAACCGCCCGAAGGCGTGACCACGACAACTTGAGTAAAAGTCAATGATATTTATTTATGACAAACTCCATGCATCACAGTAGCAGTAAAAAGAAACATAAAAATCAGCAGAGAAATAATAATACAGTTCCTGGGTACTACAGGGTGGCAGGGGCCACAGAGCTCTGGTGGTATGAGACAGTTCTTATTATCTGCAAGTTGGAAAGTCCTTACCAGGCTCAACTGTAGCAATGAGGAAAGCCCAGGGTCGTACCAGCTGGTGTTCCAGGGAAAGCTGGACTGCTGTAGATAAAATGCTGCTGTGGGTACTGGTTAGAACCAGACAGGTGTTGGCACGGAGTGGATACTGGCTGGAACCAGTTAAATAATAAATAAAGCTTGAGAGCGATGCAATATAGATGAAATGTAGAATTTGAGAGCGGAGAAATAATAATACCGGTGGAGAGTGGTAAACTGCAGAAAGGACACCGGCCCTTTAAGAGAAGCTGTACACTGCTGGAAGCTGAGCTGGAAGCAGGTGATGTTGTAGCTGGAAACAGGTGAGTCCAGAATGGATCGGAGAGTCAGGCTACACCGCAGATGGAATGCTGGTGCGGGTCTCTATAGCAGAAGTCTGGAGACAGGAGCTGGAACCTGGAAGACAATCACAGGAGAGAGACAAACTGGAACTAGGTTTGACAACCAAAGCACTGACGCCTTCCTTGCTCAGGCACAACCTATTTATACCTGCAGCAAGGAAGGCATTGGCTAGGCAATTATGCAAATTAATAATACTGACAACGGATTGGTAGGAAAGATCAGCTGACAGAATCCAAGATGGCTGTGCCCATGCAGACACTTGGAGGGAAGTTTGGATTGTAATCCATGTGGTCTGGAAAACAGTAATGGCGGCGCCGGCCACCGGAGACAGGAGACGCCAGGCTGACAGATGCACATCCGACCACGCGGACACAGCGGAGGCCGCGGCTGACGTAATCGCCACTCTGAATGCAGAAGCTCAGGGACGGCGGCGGAGGCCGCGGGAGACGCCATGCCAGATGTATAAGGCGTTACTGTGACTGCGTCCAGAGAGACAGGAGAGGATGCGGGAATGTGCACATCAGGATAACAGATGGGATCCGGTCCTGGAGCGCTGAGCCAGCCTTAGGAGGCATCTGATAGGTAAGAAATGGCGTCCAGATACCCGGATCGTGACAGCACCCCCCCCTGTAGGAGTGGCCCCAGGACACTTCTTTGGCTTTTGAGGAAACTTGGAATGGAATCTCCGGACCAAGGCAGGAGCATGGACATCAGAAGCATTGGACCATGAACGTTCCTCAGGGCCATAACCCTTCCAGTCAATAAGATACTGAAGTTGACCGTAACGGTGACGTGAGTCCAGGATCTTGGCTACTTCATACTCAACGCCTCGTTGAGTTTGGACTTTCGGAGTTGGAGGAAGTGAGGAATGAAACCGATTCAAGATTAGCGGTTTCAACAGGGAAACATGGAATGTCCTGGGTATTTTTAAGAAGGGAGGCAACTGGAGTCTGTAAGCAACAGGATTGATGACTTGTTCAATTTTAAAAGGACCGATGTAGCGAGGTGCAAACTTCATACTGGGAACTCTTAACCTCAAATTCTTCGTGGATAACCATACCCGATCACCCACCTTGAGAGCAGGAACTGCTCGACGCTTCTTATCCGCAAACTTCTTGTACCTGAACGATGCCTTGAGCAGAGCTGATCGTACGCTCTTCCAGATATTGGCAAACTGATGCAAGGTGATATCCACTGCGGGAACAGAAGTTGCTGGAAGCGGTTGGAACTCAGGGACTTTAGGGTGGAATCCAAAGTTGGTGAAGAATGGTGTTGAAGAAGATGAAGAATGATACTGGTTGTTATGACAGAACTCGGCCCAGGGAAGTAATTGAACCCAGTCATCTTGAGAGGAGGACACATAGATGCGGAGGAAGGACTCCAAGTCCTGATTCACCCTCTCAATTTGACCATTGGTCTGAGGATGGTAAGCCGTGGAAAACTTTAGCTTGACTTGGAGGACTTGACATAAACTTCGCCAGAATTTGGCTGTGAATTGAACTCCTCGATCTGAGATAATTTCTTCTGGAAGACCGTGGAGTCGAAAGATCTCTTGTATGAATACTTGAGCCAACTTGGAAACTGACGGAAGACCGGTAAGAGGAATGAAGTGTGCCATCTTGGTGAACCGGTCAACTACCACCCAGATGGTATTAAACTTGTTGCACATGGGCAAATCTGTAATAAAATCCATCGACAAATGGGTCCATGGTCGACGGGGAACAGATAGTGGAACCAGTTGCCCCGCAGGCGACTGGCGGGATACTTTATGTTGAGCACACTTTGGGCAAGATGCAATAAACTCCAAAACGTCCTTTTTCAGAGTTGGCCACCAATAGGACCTAGAGATAAACTCCAGGGTTTTTTGGATACCTGTATGTCCGGCAAAGCGGGAAGCATGGGCCCAATGCATGAGCTTCTTCCTTAGTGTCGGCTTCACAAAACTTTTCCCTGATGGGGGCGTAGAGTCCATCCCTACCGTGGAGAATGCCAACGGATTTATAATAGGATGCTTGTCTGAAGACTCGGACTCATTTTCTTGCTCCCATGAGCGGGAAAGGGCATCGGCCTTGCGATTCTGAGAGCCCGGACAGAACTGGAGTTTAAAGTCGAACCTGGAAAAGAAAAGTGCCCATCTGGCCTGACGAGGGTTGAGACATTGTGCGCCTTTCAGATATAGAAGGTTCTTGTGGTCTGTAAGGATGGTGATTGAATGAGAAGCTCCCTCCAACAGATATCTCCACTCCTCTAGAGCGAGCTTGATGGCTAGCAACTCCTGGTCGCCAATGGCATAGTTGCGCTCCGCTGGGGAGAACTTCCGTGAGAAGAAACTGCAAGGATGTAAATGGCCATCTTTAGCCCTCTGAGATAACACCGCTCCTACTCCAACGGAGGAGGCATCCACCTCTAAGATGAAAGGAGAGTCGATGTCAGGCTGTTTCAGGACAGGCGCAGAGATGAACCTCTGTTTTAAAAGATGAAAAGCTTGCATGGCTTCTTCAGACCACTTGGACGGGTTAGCACCCTTCTTGGTGAAAGCAGTAATAGGCGCCACAATGGTGGAAAAGTCTCGTATAAACTTTCGGTAATAATTGGCGAACCCTAAGAACCTCTGGACCCCTTTGAGGGTTAAGGGTACCGGCCAATTCTGGATTGCTTGTAGTTTCTCAGGATCCATCTCTAGTCCGGAACCGGACACAATGTACCCTAGAAACGGAATGGACTTGACTTCAAAGACGCATTTCTCTAATTTGCAATAGAGATGATTGACACGGAGACGGGACAGAACCTCCTTTACCCAAAAACGATGTTCCTCTAAATTGTTGGCAAAAATGAGGATATCATCTAGATAGACCACGACATGACGGTATAGAATGTCTCTGAAAATCTCATTGACGAAATGCTGGAAGACAGCTGGAGCATTGCTCAATCCGAAGGGCATGACGAGGTACTCATAATGTCCGTCACGGTTGTTAAATGCGGTCTTCCACTCGTCACCCTCACGGATCCGGATGAGATTGTATGCACCTCTCAAGTCCAGCTTTGTAAAGATGGTAGCTCCGCTAACTCTGTCAAAGAGCTCAGTAATCAGGGGTAAAGGATAGCGGTTCTTGATGGTAATGTCGTTCAAACCTCTGTAGTCGATGCACGGCCGCAGACCACCATCTTTCTTTTTTACAAAAAAGAAGCCTGCGCCGGCTGGAGAAGAAGAAGGTCGAATGAACCCCTTTGCTAGGTTCTCTTTAATGTATTCCTCCATAGAATGCGTCTCAGGCAGAGACAACGGATAAGTTCGGCCTCGAGGTGGAACCTTCCCTGGAACGAGATCAATCGGGCAGTCCCATTCTCTATGAGGAGGAAGGATATCAGCAGAAGCTTTACTGAACACATCCGTGAAATCTTGATATGGAGGAGGTGGAACATCAGACGACCTGGGGGAGGAAGAACAGACAGGCAACACTTTAAACAAACATGTCTCAGCACAGGAGGGACCCCATGCCAGAATCTGCGTAGTCGTCCAATCAATTGTAGGATTGTGAAGACGGAGCCATGGAAGGCCCAGGACCACAGGATGTGTGGCTCTTGGAATCACTAAAAGTGACATAAGTTCGGAATGAAGAACTCCCACTCTCAGACGAACTGGTAGAGTCCTTAGAGCAATAACTGTATCAAAAATTTTACTGCCATCCACGGCAGTTAAGGAAAAGGAGGAAGGAAGTCTCTCGGTGGGTAGGGACCACCGTTTAACATAGGCTTCGGTAATAAAGTTCCCAGCTGCTCCGGAATCCAGGAGGGCAATGACGTTCTGATAACGTTGAGCAACTTGAAGCGAGACTGGGAGATTACAATCTTGAGGAGATGGAGAGGAGATCATTACTCCTAGCCGGCCCTCTCCTTGGCGAGCTAGGATTTGGAGTTTCCCGGACGTTTGGGACAGGCATTAATAGTGTGAGACGGAGCTGCACAATACAGACAGAGAGACTCAGAGAGACGTCTTCGGCGCTCAGCAGGAGTTAAACGGGAACGGCCAATTTGCATGGGTTCATCTTTAGTTGGTGACAGTTGGCGAGGAGGAGGAGCAGAAGATTTTGGAGCAGATGATCTTCCACGCTCAGTTGCTCTCTCTCTGAAACGTAAGTCAACTTTCGTACAAAGTGAGATTAGCTCATCTAACTTGGAGGGTAAGTCTCTGGTAGCTAACTCATCTTTAATACGCTCGGATAAACCATGCCAGAATGCAGCATACAGGGCCTCGTCGTTCCATGCCAGTTCAGATGCCAGAATCTGGAACTGTATAAGATATTGTCCTACAGTACGTGATCCCTGGCGTAAACGGAGAATCTCAGACGAAGCTGAAGTTACCCGGCCTGGCTCGTCGAAGATGCGCCTGAATGTTGACACGAATGCAGTGTAAGAAGATAGCAGGGTGTCGGACCTCTCCCATAACGGTGATGCCCAGTCGAGGGCTGAGCCACTGAGAAGAGAGATTATGTAGACAATTTTTGTACGGTCACTGGGAAAATTGCCAGGTTGTAGCTCAAACTGAATCTCACACTGGTTGAGAAATCCCCTGCAGAATCTTGGAGATCCGTCAAATTTTGCTGGCGTTGGAAGATGAAGACGTGGAGCAGAAACGGGTAAGGTGGGTGGGGTTATAGTTGGAGTCACTGTGGTTGACGCCCCAGATGCGCCTGATCCACGGAGAGTTGTCTGAATCCCATCCAGCCGAGTAGAGAGATCCTGGAGACAGCGGATGATGTGGCCCTGTGCAGCCTCCTGATGTTCAAGTCGGGCTGCCAGTTCTTGCATCGGCCTGGCCGCTTGATCCTGGTCTCCGGCTGGATTCATTTGGTCAGTGCTTACTGTCACAACTGAGGGCCTGAGCTGACGGAAGGCAGCCTCAGTTGTAGGGGCTGAGATGTACCGGAACCTGGGAGGTTGTATTAGACCCCTGGACATGTAAGTAACATGAAGAGAAACCGCCCGAAGGCGTGACCACGACAACTTGAGTAAAAGTCAATGATATTTATTTATGACAAACTCCATGCATCACAGTAGCAGTAAAAAGAAACATAAAAATCAGCAGAGAAATAATAATACAGTTCCTGGGTACTACAGGGTGGCAGGGGCCACAGAGCTCTGGTGGTATGAGACAGTTCTTATTATCTGCAAGTTGGAAAGTCCTTACCAGGCTCAACTGTAGCAATGAGGAAAGCCCAGGGTCGTACCAGCTGGTGTTCCAGGGAAAGCTGGACTGCTGTAGATAAAATGCTGCTGTGGGTACTGGTTAGAACCAGACAGGTGTTGGCACGGAGTGGATACTGGCTGGAACCAGTTAAATAATAAATAAAGCTTGAGAGCGATGCAATATAGATGAAATGTAGAATTTGAGAGCGGAGAAATAATAATACCGGTGGAGAGTGGTAAACTGCAGAAAGGACACCGGCCCTTTAAGAGAAGCTGTACACTGCTGGAAGCTGAGCTGGAAGCAGGTGATGTTGTAGCTGGAAACAGGTGAGTACAGAATGGATCGGAGAGTCAGGCTACACCGCAGATGGAATGCTGGTGCGGGTCTCTATAGCAGAAGTCTGGAGACAGGAGCTGGAACCTGGAAGACAATCACAGGAGAGAGACAAACTGGAACTAGGTTTGACAACCAAAGCACTGACGCCTTCCTTGCTCAGGCACAACCTATTTATACCTGCAGCAAGGAAGGCATTGGCTAGGCAATTATGCAAATTAATAATACTGACAACGGATTAGTAGGAAAGATCAGCTGACAGAATCCAAGATGGCTGCGCCAATGCAGACACTTGGAGGGAAGTTTGGATTGTAATCCATGTGGTCTGGAAAACAGTAATGGCGGCGCCGGCCACCGGAGACAGGAGACGCCAGGCTGACAGATGCACATCCGACCACGCGGACACAGCGGAGGCCGCGGCTGACGTAATCGCCACTCTGAATGCAGAAGCTCAGGGACGGCGGCGGAGGCCGCGGGAGACGCCATGCCAGATGTATAAGGCGTTACTGTGACTGCGTCCAGAGAGACAGGAGAGGATGCGGGAATGTGCACATCAGGATAACAGATGGGATCCGGTCCTGGAGCGCTGAGCCAGCCTTAGGAGGCATCTGATAGGTAAAAAATGGCGTCCAGATACCCGGATCGTGACAGGCTTCTGCCATTGCCATCCTGCTTCTTGTGCCGCCCTGTCGATTCACATGGGCGACTGCCGTGATGTTGTCTGACTGGATCAGCACCGGCTGGTGTAGGAGCAGGGATTTTGCTTGACTTAGGGCATTGTAAATGGCCCTTAGTTCCAGAATATTTATGTGAAGGGCAGTCTCCTGACTTGACCATAGTCCTTGGAAGTTTCTTCCCTTTGTGACTGCCCCCCAGCCTCGTAGGCTGGCATCCGTGGTCACCAGGACCCAGTCCTGTATGCCGAATCTGCGGCCCTCCAGAAGATGAGCACTCTGCAGCCACCACAGAAGAGACACCCTGGTTCTTGGGGACAGGGTTATCAAGCGATGCATCCGAAGATGCGATCCGGACCACTTGTCCAACAGGTCCCACTGAAAAATTCTGGCATGGAACCTGCCGAATGGAATTGCTTCGTAAGAAGCTACCATCTTTCCCAGGACCCGCGTGCAGTGATGCACCGATACCTGTTTTGGTTTTAGGAGGTCTCTGACTAGAGAAGACAACTCCCTGGCTTTCTCCTCCGGGAGAAACACTTTTTTCTGGACTGTGTCCAGAATCATTCCCAGGAACATTAGACGTGTCGTGGGGACCAGCTGTGACTTTGGGATATTCAGAATCCAGACGTGCTGGCGCAGCACTTCCTGAGATAGTGCTACTCCCACTAACAACTGTTCCTTGGATCGTGCCTTTATTAGGAGATCGTCCAAGTATGGGATAATTAAAACTCCCTATTTTCGAAGGAGTATCATCATTTCCGCCATAACCTTGGTAAATACCCTCGGTGCCGTGGACAGTCCAAACGGCAGCGTCTGGAATTGGTAATGGCAATCCTGTACCACAAATCTGAGGTACTCCTGGTGAGGATGGTAAATGGGGACATGCAGGTAAGCATCCTTGATGTCCAGGGATACCATGTAATCGCCCTCGTCCAGGCTTGCAATAACCGCCCTGAGCGATTCCATCTTGAACTTGAATTTTTCTATGTATGTGTTCAAGGATTTCAAATTTAAAATGGGTCTCACCGAACCGTCCGGTTTCGGCACCACAAACAGTGTGGAATAGTAACCCCGGCCTTGTTGAAGTAGGGGTACCCTGATTATCACCTGCTGGGAATACAGCTTGTGAATCGCTGCTAGCACCGCCTCCCTGTCTGAGGGAGCAATCGGCAAGGCAGATTTTAGGAACCGGTGGGGTGGAGCCGCCTCGAATTCCAGCTTGTATCCCTGAGATACTATTTGAAGGATCCAGGGATCCACCTGTGAGCGAGCCCACTGATCACTGAAATTCATGAGGCGGGCCCCCACCGTACCTGGCTCCGCCTGTGGAGCCCCACCGTCATGCGGCGGACTTGGAAGAGGAAGCGGGGGAGGACTTTTGTTCCTGGGAACCTGCTGTTTGCTGCAGCCTTTTTCCCCTACCTCTGCCTCTAGACAGAAAAGACCCTCCTTTTCCCCGCTTGTTTTTCTGGGTCCGAAAGGATTGAACCTGATAAAATGGCGCCTTCTTAGGCTGTGAGGGGACATGGGGTAAAAATGCTGACTTCCCAGACGTTGCTGTGGAAACTAGGTCAGAGAGACCATCCCCAAATAATTCCTCCCCTTTATAAGGCAAAACTTCCATGTGCCTTTTGGAATCTGCATCTCCAGTCCACTGGCGAGTCCATAAGCATCTCCTAGCAGAAATGGATAATGCACTTACTTTAGATGCCAGCCGGCAAATTTCCCTCTGTGCATCTCTCATGTATAAGACTGAGTCTTTGATATGGTCAATTGTTAGCAGAATCGTGTCTCTGTCTAATGTGTCAATATTTTCTGACAGTTTATCTGACCACGCAGCGGCAGCACTGCACATCCATGCTGACGCAATAGCTGGTCTAAGTATAATGCCTGAGTGTGTATATACAGACTTCAGGATCGCCTCCTGCTTTCTATCAGCAGGTTCCTTAAGGGCGGCCGTATCCTGGGACGGTAGTGCCACCTTTTTAGACAAACGTGTGAGCGCTTTATCCACCCTAGGGGGTGTTTCCCAACGTAACCTATCCTCTGGCGGGAAAGGGAACGCCATTAGTATCTTCTTAGGAATTACCAATTTCTTATCAGGGGAAGCCCACGCTTCTTCACACACTTCATTTAATTCATCTGACGGGGGAAAAACTACAGGTAGTTTTTTCTCCCCAAACATAATACCCTTTTTTGTGGTACCTGGATGTAAATCAGAAATATTTAACACCTCTTTCATTGCCTTAACGGGCATTAAATTTGACTCATCGTCGTCGACACTGGTGTCAGTATCCGTGTCGACATCTACTTGTGCCATCTGAGATAGCGGGCGTTTCAGAGCCCCTGATGACTTTTGAGACACCTGGACAGGCACGAGCTGAAGACTCGGCTGTCCCACAGTCGGCATGTCGTCAAATTTTTTATGTAAGGAGTCTATACGTGCACTCATTTCCTGCCATAAACTCATCCACTCAGGTGTCTGCCCCCCAGGGGGTGACATCCCTGCTAAAGGCATCTGGCTCCACATCATTATCCTCCTCAAACATGTCGACACAGCCGTACCGACACACTCCACACACACAGGGAATGCTCAAACAGAGGACAGGACCCACAAAAAGCCCTTTGGGGGGACAGAGTAAGAGTATGCCAGCACACACCAGAGCGCTATATATATACAGGGACTAACTGAGTTATGTCCCTAATAGCTGCTTTTCAATAAAATATATATACTGCCAAATTTAATGCCCCCCCTCTCTTTTCCCTCTTACTGGTACTGTAGATTGCAGGGAAGAGCCAGGGAGCTTCCTTCCAGCAGGAGCTGTGAGGGAAAAATGGCGCCAGTGTGCTGAGGAGATAGGCTCCGCCCCTTTTTCGCGGCCTATTCTCCCGCTTTTTATGGAATTCTGGCAGGGGTATTTACCTCATATATAGCCCCTGGGGCTATATATTGAGGTATTTTAGCCAGCCAAGGTGTTTTTATTGCTGCCTCAGGGAGCCCCCCCCCAGCGCCCTGCACCCTCAGTGACCGGAGTGTGAAGTGTGTGAGAGGAGCAATGGCGCACAGCTGCAGTGCTGTGCGCTACCTTGGTGAAGACAGAGTCTTCATGCCGCCGATTTTCCGGACCATCTTCTTGCTTCTGGCTCTGTAAGGGGGACGGCGGCGCGGCTCCGGGACCGAACATCAAGGCTGGGCCTGCGGTCGATCCCTCTGGAGCTAATGGTGTCCAGTAGCCTAAGAAGCCCAATCCGGCTGCAAGCAGGCGAGTTCACTTTTTCTCCCCTTAGTCCCTCGCTGCAGTGAGCCTGTTGCCAGCAGGTCTCACTGAAAATAAAAAAATCTAAGACTATTACTTTCTAAGAGCTCAGGAGAGCCCCTAGTGTGCATCCAACCTCGGCCGGGCACGAAATCTAACTGGGGCTTGGAGGAGGGTCATAGTGGGAGGAGCCAGTGCACACCAGGTAGTCTAAGATCTTTCTAGAGTGCGCAGCCTCCTTCGGAGCCCGCTATTCCCCATGGTCCTTACGGAGTTCCCAGCATCCACTAGGACGTCAGAGAAAATATTTTTTACCTTTTTTTTTTTTTTTTTAGATGGAATGGTAAAATCCCAGAAAAAAATGGTGTGGGGTCCCCCCTCCAAAGCATAACCAGCCTCGGGCTCTTCGAGCCGGTCCTGGTTCTAAAAATCCGGGGAAAAAGTGGACAGGGAATCCCCCGTATTTTTAAAACCAGCACCGGGCTCTGCGCCTGGTGCTGGTGCAAATAATACGGGGGACAAAAAGAGTAGGGGTCCCCCGTATTTTTTACACCAGCATCGGGCTCCACTAGCTGGACAGATAATGCCACAGCCGGGGGTCACTTTTATACAGCGCCCTGCGGCCGTGTCATTAAATATCCAACTAGTCACCCCTGGCCGGGGTACCCTGGGGGAGTGGGGACCCCTTCAATCAAGGGGTCGTCCCCCCAGCCACCCAAGGGCCAGGGGTGAAGCCCGAGGCTGTCCCCCCCATCCAAGGGCTGCAGATGGGAGGCTGATAGCCTTGAGAAAATGTAAAGAATATTGTTTTTTTCCTGTAGTACTACAAGTCCCAGCAAGCCTCCCCCGCAAGCTGGTACTTGGAGAACCACAAGTACCAGCATGCGGGAGAAAAACGGGCCCGCTGGTACCTGTAGTACTACTGGAAAAAAAATACCCAAATAAAAACAGGAGACACACACCTTGAGAGTAAAACTTTATTACACACCTGCCGACACACACATACTTACCTATGTTGACCCGCCGACTGCCACGTCTCCTAATCCGACGATCCGGGGTACCTGTGAATCAAATTATACTCACCTCAATCCAGTGTCCAGATATAAATCCACGTACTTGGCAAAAAAACAAACCGCATTTACCCGAACCAGCGGACTGAAAGGGGTCCCATGTTTACACACCAGACCCCTTTCCCCGAATGCCGGGACACCACGTGACTGCTGTCACCGAGGTCCCTTCAGCCAATCAGCGAGCGCAACGTCATGGCACTCTGCTGATTGGCTGGACGTCTGAGCTGTCAGACAGCGCCTCGCAAAGCCTCTCCATTATACTCAATGGTGGGAACTTTGCGTCAGCGGTGAGGTCACCCGCGGTCAGCGGCTGACCGCGGGTAACCCCACCGCTGACGGCAAAGTTCCCACCATTGAAAGTAATGGAGGGAGCTGTGCGATGCGCTGTCTGAGGTCACACGCGCATACAGCCAATCAGGTGTACCCCGGCCAGGGGTGACTAGTTGGATATTTAATGCCACGGCCGCAGGGCGCTGTATAAAAGTGACCCCCGGCTGTGGCATTATCTGTCCAGCTAGTGGAGCCCGATGCTGGTGTAAAAATACGGGGGACCCCTACTCTTTTTGTCCCCCGTATTTTTTGCACCAGCGCCAGGCGCAGAGCCCGGTGCTGGTTTTAAAAAGACGGGGGATCCCCTGTCCATTTTTCCCCCGGATTTTTAGAACCAGGACCAGCTCGAAGAGCCCGAGGCTGGTTATGCTTTGGAGGGGGAACCCCACGCCATTTTTTTCTGAGTTTTTTCCCGTTTTTACACGTTTTTAAAAAAACGGAACAAATCCGTCAAATCGGCCGTTTTTCGGCAGCGGGACTGTCGAATCCGTTTTTTATTGCATATGGTCAATTTCGGCACCCACTTGCCGAAATTAGACTGTCGAATTGAAAAACGGCCGATAATTTGCCGCGATTCGCCGCTAATTGCATATACCCCTATAACAGGATAAGAAGGTACACAGATCCCTGTGTTTTCAGATAAATTACAGCCAGCAGGAAGTACACAGATCCCTGTTTTTAAGATAAATTACAGCAGTTCACAGATCCCTGTGTTTAAGAAAAATTATAGCCAGGAGTACAGATCCCTGTGTTTAAGAAAAATTATAGCCAGGAGTACAGATCCCTGTGTTTAAGAAAAATTATAGCCAGGAGTACAGATCCCTGTGTTTAAGAAAAATTATAGCCAGCAGTACAGATCCCTGTGTTTTTAAGATAAATTAAAGCCAGCAGTACAGATCCCTGTGTTTAAGATAAATTACAGCCAGGACTACAGATCTCTGCATTTTTAAGATAAATTACAGCCAGCAGTACATAGATCCCTGCGTTTTTAAGATAAAGTACAGCCAGCAGTACAGATCCCTGCGTTTTTAAGATAAATTACAGCCAGCAGTACAGATCCCTGCGTTTTTAAGATAAATTACAGCCAGCAGTACACAGATCCCTGCGTTTTTAAGATAAATTACAGCCAGCAGTACAGATCTCTCTGTTTTTAAGATAAATTACAGCCAGCAGTACAGATTCCTGCGTTTTTAACATAAATTACAGCCAGCAGTACACAGATCCCTGTGTTTAAGATAAATTACAGCCAGCAGTACAGATCCCTGTGTTTAAGATAAATTACAGCCAGCAGTACACAGATCCCTGTGTTTTTAGGATAAATTACAGCCAGCAGTACACAGATCCCTGTGTTTAAGATAAATTACAGCCAGCAGTACAGATCCCTGTGTTTAAGATAAATTACAGCCAGCAGTACACAGATCCCTGTGTTTTTAGGATAAATTACAGCCAGCAGTACACAGATCCCTGTGTTTAAGATAAATTACAGCCAGCAGTACAGAGCCCTATTTTTAAGATAAATTACAGCCAACAGTACACAGATCCCTGTGTTTAAATTACAGCACAAGATTTCTGTTCATTATGTAACAAAAACCCCTCCAATATTTTTTTATATCAAACAGTGAGATCTCTTTACAGGTCTGCTCACTGTCAGTGTTGAAAAGAAATGGTCAGCGCGCTCTGGGGGTGTGAATAAAAGGGATAAAGAAGATGGAGAGGGGTATCTTAGTTCTACTGTGGGATTTGTCGTTAATATGTGTGTTCACTGGGTATAAATGACAGTTGTGAGACAGAATGGGTTGTGTAAATTTATTGATAGTTTATAAATGTAAGTCCCTCTTCAGGTGTATCATGCGGACCACGCTTTCTGAGTGTACCCTCCTGAATGGTACACTTGTGCTTAGACCCTCACAGTCAATATGTCCAATTACCACTATCAGGTGTATCTTGCAGACCACCCTTTATTTGTACACCCTCCTATTGGTATACTCTACTCAGAAGGACCCCAGCTGGGGTTAATGTCAGGATTATTATTGGTAATCCTAGAAAAAGGCACTTATGCTGAAACGCGTTGGAGACCTGACATACACCCCAATACAGACGTTTACTCCTATACTACAGATACCCTTCCCCGGCCGGAGAAGGGGAACACACGGATCCTGCCAATACATCGTCCGCTCACGTGACTTTGCACGTGACGCCGGCACCAAGAAGTAGCAGACGGGACCTGTAAGCAGGAGAAAGATAACAGCGCCTGTGACTGAGACGGGGACCGGAGCTACAGCCAAGACCCACGGAGGCAGCGCAGGACGGGACTGCAGACACCGGCGGCAGGCGCGCCAGCTTGCCCCTGGCGGTGAGACCTACACAGCCCCGCACCCGCCACCTCCAGCTGAGTACACCCGCCAGAGTCTGACAGGCGGGACGCCGCAAACTGTCCCACTCACTAAGCAAACAGAGACCAAACAGAAGCACATAGGCACACCACACCTATGGTAAAGGTGACCCATACCAGGGTACACCTGACATTAACCCCAGCTGGGTTCCATCTGAGTGGAGTATACCAATAGGAGGGTATACAAATAAAGGGTGGTCTGCAAGATACACTCGATAGTGGTAATTGGACATATTGACTGTGAGGGTCTAAGCACAAGTGTACCATTTAGGAGGGTACACTCAGAAAGCGTGATCTGCATGATACACCTGAAGAGGGACTTACAATTATAAACTATCAATAAATTTACACAACCCATTCTGTCTCACAACTGTCATTTATACCCAGTGAACACACATATTAACGACAAATCCCACAGTAGAACTAAGATACCCCTCTCCCCCTTCTTTATCCCTTTTATTCACCCCCCGAGAGCGCGCTGACCATTTGTTTTCAATTATCTGCAAAAGGAGGAGCAGCGCTAACCTCAACTTCTCCCAGTGAGCGCTATCTCTCTCCATTCTAAAATACTTCACCGTCAGTGTTAACAGCAAATGGCGGGCAGTAAGGAAAGCTGACGCAGGGACACTACGGAGACATGTGAGATCAAAATCCAATAGGCTGGCGCTGGACCACATGACCGGGACAGTGGCCAATAGAAACCACCCGCCCTGACTTCCAATCATGGCCCAGGCCTGCCAATTTAGCCGTTTCCGGAGGTGGAGGGGGAGTGTTGGAGGCAGAGGGGGAGTGTCTGACACACATCACGGCTACAGATGGGAGTGTGTTATTATTATTATATACATCAACGTATATAATAATAATAATGACACACTACTCATCGCTGTCAGCTGCAGCACCACACTGCGCACACCTGCGGCAGCACAAGGGTTAACCACCCTTTCGTTGCAGCTGCGGCATACATGTACATGGGGGTGACAGTTACCCGGCACACTGCCGCTACATCTGCTCCCCGGCTTTACTGCTCACCGCCGCTGCCTCTGCTCCCTGGCTCTCCTGCACACCTCGCCGCTGCCTCTGCCCTCTGGCTCTCCTAAACATCGCCGCTGCCTTGGTCCCCGGCTCTCCCGCTCCCGTCGCTGCTGCCTCGGCTCCACGGCTCTCTGCTGCACCTCGTCGCTGCTGCTGCCTTGGCTCCCCGGCTCCCCCTGCTACAGCGCGTATGGGTTTGTCTGGACGGGCGGCTGTGTGTGGACAGGCAGATGATCGCGATTGACTGTTTGGCCACCACTGCTGTAAGGTTATACTTGCCTCTTGAGAAACTAGTAAGCCTGATTTGAAGAATCTGTGAGGTGGGAGCTCCTGGAACTCCAGTCTGTAGCCCTGGGATATAAGGTCTATGACCCAGGAATCCTGGCACAATCTTGTCCACATATGACTGAAGAATTTTAGCCAGGCTCCCACTCGACAGTCTTCCAGGCATCGCAGTCCACTGTCATGCGGAAGGTTTTGAGGAAGCAGAGCCTGCACTCTGTTCCTGTGAACCGGCAGTAGCTGGTTTCCGTGGTTTACCTCTAGCACCTCTGGCGAAGGCAGAGGAACCTCTGGCCTTGCCCCTAAACTTGGCCATCCGAAAGGACTGTAAGCTGGATCCTGAATAAGCCTTCCTAGCTGGGGGAGCTGCAGAAGGTAGGTATGTGGACTTACCCGCAGTAGCTTTGAAGATCCATTTGTCTAGTTCATCTCCAAATAAGGCCTCACCTGTGAAAGGTAGGCTTTCCACGCCTTTCCTGGAGTCCGCATCCGCAATCCACTGGCGTAGCCATAAACCCCTGTATGCAGACACTGCCATAGCTGTAGTGCGTGCATTAAGCAAGCCTATTTCTTTTATGGCTTCCACCATAAAAGTTCTGTAAAGCTGTATACAAAAATTTGAGCGTATCATCAATTTTGCGATCAGTCGCGTCTTTTAGGGAGGATGCACCCGGGACAGGCAATACAATTTTCCATGAGAGCCTGGAGACCGATGCATCCACTACCGGTGGATTCTCCCATTTTTTCCTATCCTCAGGAGGAAAAGGAAAAGATGATAACAACCGTTTAAGGATTTGACATTTCTTATCTGGATTAACCCACGGTTCTTCAAACAGGGTATTTAGTTCCTTTGACATAGAGTCAGTGGCTGAGGATTTCTTCTTTATATTAAAATAAGATAACTCACTCTCCTCTGTCACCTTATCAGGGATATTCAGAACTTTTCTAATAGCTTCTATGAGAACCTCTATTCCCTGCGACAGAGTAACCTCCCCCACCTCTGAGTCCACCTCACCCTCCTCCATTTCTGACCCCTCATCATCAGAGTCAGACTGTAGGATATGGGCCAAAGTAAATTTTTGCGGACAAATGGCAGGGGACTGAGACGCTGATTTGGGTACTGAGTCCTTATTCATAAACTCAGTCATAGACTGTCTTAAGTATTGCATCTCTTTCTCATTCCAAGATAACTTAGTAGAAATAGAGGAAATCATTCCCCTAATGGAGTTTAGCCATGCTGGTTCTGCCCCACTAGCCTGGGAAGGGATACTAAACTGAGTACACACTAGTGAACCCCCTGGAGAAGAGGAACACTGCACCTTACATGAAACACACTCTTTGCATGACATACTCTAACAGTGGCAGTACACAGACACACACACACACAGGAAAAGGTTAATTACACAATTAACCCACAAAGGGACCTTCCAGGGAGACACAGAGAGAGTATGGAACCAGTACATTGTGTCCTAATTGCTAATGCCAAGCTTAGCCGGGTCGCAGACTAAGTACCTAGATTAGGGACTTAGTACACTAATAATCGCTCCCCCCTGCTATGATCCCCTGGTACCGCTGAGGCAATCTGGAGTCTCTCCGGAGGAGCTGCGCGTCCCTGTCAGTCAGCATCTGTGTCAGCAGCAGTAGGGAAAATGGCACCTGTGAGCTGCTGGATCCGCTCATAGTATTAACGCGCGGTCATCCCGCTCTTCTTTATACTGGCTGTATGTGTCTATGTGCATAAAATGGAGACAGACTCCTATTATGGCTTTGTTGCCAGTCTGGGTACTGTGTCCGCTGTTCAGCGTCTGTGTCTGTACACAGTCAGGAGACGCAGTCCGCCCCGTTTAGAAGCCGTGCGTCTCCGTACCCTCATGCCGCCATAATGTTCGGCGACCCGCTAACCGGGACGCCGGCTTAGTACTCACCACTCTTCATTATTCTGGCTCTGTTAGGCGTGCTGCGGGAATGTACGCTCGCCGTGGTGGGGCTTTCGAATAGTTCCCTCAGGAGCTAGCGTCCTGTCAGCGGGTCTGGGACTCCAGGTCGACAACAAAAAGGTCGACGCCAATTGGTCAACACACCTTAGGTCGACATGGACAAAAGGTCGACATGGAAAAAGATCGACGTGAGTTTATTTTTTTGTGTCGTTTTCTTCGTAGAGTGACCGGGAACCCCAATTAGTGCACCGTGTCCCCTCGGGCGTTCCAATCGTAGTCCATGTGGATCGTTAAGTATGAAAAGGTTCCAAAAAAGAAAAAAAATTGTGAAAAACTCATGTCGACCTTTTTCCATGTCGACCCTGTTCATGTCGACCCTTTGTCCAGGTCGACAATTTGTCCATGTCGACCTAAGGTGTGTCGACCAATTGGCGTCGACCTTTGGTGTGTCGACCTGGAGTCCAGATACCCTGTCAGCGGGGAACGGGACCATTAACCCTGAGAGAAGTTTGGCCGTTCTACCCCCTAAGTTCCACGAAGCAGGCAGGCTGGTTCCATCCAGTCCTGACTGAACATAAACTTAGAAAATAAATGCAGAAAACTCTTCAGGAGCTTCCAGAGACGTGATGAGCTACTCCGGGCACATTGTCTAAACGGAGTCTGGTAGGAGGGGCATACATGCACACATGCATTATCTGAACATTTCAGGACTGTCCACCAGAGTAATACTTCAGCTATTAGACAGCTTTGCGGTATTAAAAATGAAAGGAAATTGGAGATGTAAAAATATACCTGGTCAATTGGCGAAAAAGGAGATGCAATTGATCTATGAATTTGGTACGTTGAAACCGGGAGGTATCAACTCCGATTTTGAGGTTAAATGGTTTTTATAAATTTAAAAAAAATACCTTTTACCCCGCTTATCTAATCTGCAGCCCTCCTTTAATAACTTCACATATTTTATATTTTAAGATGTATGAACAAAGTTTTTATTTAAATTATATATAGATTATATTTAAATGTCATTTATTTGCTTATTTAAGATGGTTACATGTAATTTTATCCTGGTTGATGACTCACTTTCTGTCTAATATTAAAATATCCTTTGTAGGTAAATGTAAACAATCAGAATTTACCACTGACGTCACCGGAAGTGACGTTACGCTTTGAAACCTATCGGATCCCTAATTACTATTAAAAGGACATTTTAAAGATGAAATCTTTAATGGTGGATTTAGGAGAACCACACAGTGGGATATCTAAATGAGTGTATGATACATTCACACGCGCTACGCGGCGCCGGAGTTAGCGGTGATGGACAGAGGCACCGGTCTCCATAGCAACGGAAACCGGAAGTGACGTTACGCCGTGTAGCGCCGGAGCTCGGACTAGAAGGAAATACAAACTGGGCGCCATGACAACAAGCCCGCCCATTATAGTATTCTCAGATTAGGATTGGAGCTTCCATGACGATAGGGACGCCTACAGCAGAGGACCATGGGACTGGTAGTTTTTTCATGTATAGGGTCCAGCTGGGCGATTAGGATTCCCATTGGTGCTGCATGTATTTAAATAGCAGTCTGAATGAGGAGGTCAGCATTCAGACTTTTTGAACCTTGACAAAGACCCCAGCTCGGGGTGGAAACGCGTTGGTTACCTTCTGACAAGCCTAAGGACGGACTTAAGGACCAGTATCCAGTAAGACCTAACGTGTGTGTGGTGGGACTATCCGGAAATCCCTATACCATCTTCCATGCGCTTTTAGAACTGTCTAACAACAGTTCTGAGTGATCTGGTAATTAGCCTGTCTTTCCTTTGCTGCTTGCAGTGATCTGTGCAATATCTGACCTTTTGTATTTTAAAGATGTGTGTTATATATGTATGCTATTAAAATGGTATTTCACTATATGCACTTTATATTTATATTTTTATGATACTTCAATACGAGTGACGGAAGCCTGTGAAATAAGCACCAGCAGGAATAAGAAGCGCTAGTTAAGTCTCAGTCTCTATAATTTTACTGTTGTGCACTGTGTTGGTGAGGGGTGAAAGAAACCTCTAGGAGGCTTTGAGACATTACCAGCTGCTAAAAGTATTGCGCACAAACTATTCCTAATTTTCTCAGTATCACTATTTGTTTTTCCTTCTTTGTGAATAGATTGTGCTGCACAGTATGTTCAAATTAAGAGATAATCGGAAATCCACATTCGATTACGTGTTTAGAGAGGAAGGGGATTCCACAGTGCTTATAGATGAAAATTTGGAAGGATTGATGAAAAAAATGGAGGGGGTCCTATTAAGGGAAAGCAGAATCTGGTGGGAGACCGTCACACTGGAAAGATACCTCTCCCACCAGATTATCCCTAGAGGACTACTCATTCAGAAAAATGCTACATTTTCCTCTTCCAATGAGACTTTTTCATCAGAATGGAAAAATATATTGAAAACATGCTCGTTTTCTTTGATGAATTTAATTATTATGGATAGGAAGCAAGAATTAGTAAAATTGGAGTCAGAAATTGCCAATTATAGGACTTTAATGAATCCATTTAAAGATCTACAGGAATTTAAGGAGCTGGAAAAAAGGATAGAAAACAGTCTGAAAAAGAATGAGAAAATACTTATAGAAAGAAAAGTTAGAAAATTCAATAGAGATAAGAAATGTGAGTTATCAGGAGACCAGGAACAGAATACAGAAGGAGAGGAGGATGATGAAGTTGAAGAGAGGGGGTTAGAGAGGTCACCTCAGATACACACCCAATTATTTAATAAGAGGAGAACGAACTATCCCGAACAAGAAAGGAGGGGATTAAATTGGGGGAGAGGATATCCTGTCAAAAATTATAAGAATTATTCAAGGCAGGATAATAATCAGAGAATGAGAACACCTCAATATAGAGAAAATAGACCAAGGGATTTTAAGGAGGATAAAAGGGAATGGAGACCAAAAAACTATACCAATAGGAGGGACTGGTCTAGAAATAGAAATGACAATTACAACGGAGAAGTTGAAAGGAGAAGAAATACCCCGATCAGAACTGGTATACAGAATAGATATAGATTACTGGAGGAACAACCACAGTCCCCGGTTCCTTTTTTATCCAGAGAGAGGAATCAGAGGTACCCAAGGTAAGAAAGAGAGGAACTAGAGGGGGGAAACTGAAAAAGAAGATATCCAAGAAGAAAAAGACAAAAATTAGAAACAGAAGAGGAGGGAAATTACCCAGGAACATGGAAGAAATACCCGTCACAGAAACGAAAGTCAAGATTTTAATTTAAGTACTCATACCCTGGCAAGAGAGGAGATTTCACTCCTAGAAAAAAGGCCTGAAATACGCACCTGCGCTTCCTTTAAATAAATTCAGTACATTTGTAGATTTGCACAAATTTGTTAGAAAAATCTGCATTAAGAAATTCTTTTTAATGAAAGAAGACGGTGCTCCATTGAGTTTACCAGCAGCCACAGATACCCCTTTTAAACCAAAATCTGTTTTTAATCCACTGCATGTAAAAGGCAATTTTATAGAAACTTTTCTAAAACTTGTGTCGGACGACATTCAAACGATGGAAACGAAAGTCTCCAGGCCGAATCTGACATTCAAGGAACGAGGAGCATTAAAAAACTTAAGTACAAATGAGGATCTGGTGATCAAACCTACCGATAAGGGGGGAGGGGTGGTCATTATGACAAGGGAGGACTACGAAAATGAGGTACTTAGACAATTAGGGGATGGGATCACGTACTGTAAATTGAGATCAGACCCCACCGAAAAAATCCAAAAAGCCCTAACCAAATTAGTGGTGGAGTATCATTGGAAGGGAACCCTGAAAGAAAGAGAAATGAAATTTATTTGTATCACAGAACCTACTATACCGGTAATATATGTCCTACCGAAGATCCATAAGGACCCGGTGAAACCCCCAGGACGCCCAATTGTGTCAGGGATAGATTCGATCACCTCAAACCTGTCAGAATTTATCGATTATTTCTTACAACCGTTGGTTTCGAAAAGTAAGGCACACCTGAAAGATACAAGAGATTTCTTGAAGTTGATGAGCGATTTACAATGGGAGGAGGGAATGATACTAGTCACGGCAGACGTCCGATCATTATACACGATTATAGAGCACAGTGTAGGCCTGAAGTCAATACAAATGGTCCTTAATAACAGCGGACTGGAAAAGGACCTTCAGGAATTCATATACCAGTGGGTTAATTTTATTCTAGAGAACAATTACTTCTCCTTTAAGGGTATTTTTTATCTCCAATGTGTAGGCACGGCGATGGGCACCAGGTTCGCTCCAAGTTATGCTAACATCTTCATGGGGCAGTGGGAGGAGGAGAATATCTGGAACCACTGTCCCTTCGGAGTGAACCTGGTTCTGTGGAGACGTTACATCGACGATGTCTTCTTTGTGTGGAAAGGGGGAGAAACCTTGCTAGATGAGTTTTTTACATACCTTAATGGTAATGATTTGAATATTTTTTTCACTTTTGAGAAGAGTTCTAGCATTATTAATTTTCTTGATGTGACAGTATATGTAGAGAATGGAAAGTTAAACACCATGAATTTCAAAAAACCTACTGACTCCGGGGCCTATATCAACGCAAAGAGTTGCCATCACCCAGACTGGCTGGGTTCAATTCTTGGGGGCCTATTTAGGCGGCTCAAAAGGAACTGCACCCAAGAAGAGAAATACGTGGTACAGGCAGAAGAAATGCAACTCAGATTTGAGGCATCTGGCTATAATAAAGAAAAAGTTGCAGATGCCAAGAATAGAGTAGCAGGAATAGATCGAGAACTTCTGTTACAATCTAAGAACAGTGCTGAAAAGAAAAATAATTCTAATTTTGAATGGGCTTTTATAACCTCATATAATAGTCAGTATAGGAGTATTGAGAAAACCCTGGTCAAACATTGGGGGATACATAAAAAGGACCCGATAATTGGGGAATTGGTCACAAATAAGCCCAAGTGTATTTTTAGAAAAGCACCAAATTTAAAAACCAGCCTCGTTAAAAGTGCCCATCCTCTGAAAAAAGCCATGAGTACAATAAAATCAAAAGGTTTTTTTCGTTGTGGCCTCTGTTTAGGGTGTAGAGGAATCCAGTCAAAGACTAGTAAAATTACGGAGGTCACCATCAACAAACGAGACTGGAAAATAACGGACTTTATTACATGCAACTCTTCTAATGTTATTTATGCGATAGAATGCACATGCGGCCTTTGGTATAGAGGCCGCACTTCGAGAGCATTGAAAATCCGTATTAGCGAGCACCTGAGAAACATTGGAAATGGCCTGAGTACACATGCATTATCTGAACATTTCAGGACTGTCCACCAGAGTAATACTTCAGCTATTAGACAGTTTTGCGGTATTAAACATGTGAAAGGAAATTGGAGATGTAAAAATATACCTGGTCAATTGGCAAAAAAGGAGATGCAATTGATCTATGAATTTGGTACGTTAAAACTGGGAGGTATCAACTCCGATTTTGAGGTTAAATGTTTTTTATAAATTTAAAAAAAATACCTTTTACCCCGCTTATCTAATCTGCAGCCCTCCTTTAATAACTTCACATATTTTATATTTTAAGATGTATGAACAAAGTTTTTATTTACATTATATATAGATTTTATTTAAATGTCATTTATTTGCTTATTTAAGATGGTTACATGTAATTTTATCCTGGTTGATGACTCACTTTCTGTCTAATATTAAAATATCCTTTGTAGGTAAATGTAAACAATCAGAATTTACCACTGACGTCACCGGAAGTGACGTTACGCTTTGAAACCTATCGGATCCCTAATTACTATCAAAAGGACATTTTAAAGATTAAATCTTTAATGGTGGATTTAGGAGAACCACACAGTGGGATATCTAAATGAGTGTATGATACATTCACACGCGCTACGCGGCGCCGGAGTTAGCGGTGATGGACAGAGGCACCGGTCTCCATAGCAACGGAAACCGGAAGTGACGTTACG
Organism: Pseudophryne corroboree; assembly: GCF_028390025.1. Classification (NCBI taxonomy): domain Eukaryota; kingdom Metazoa; phylum Chordata; class Amphibia; order Anura; family Myobatrachidae; genus Pseudophryne; species Pseudophryne corroboree. The sequence goes on along the minus strand of NC_086452.1, from coordinate 333,609,868 downwards.
CCGTGTAGCGCCGGAGCTCGGACTAGAAGGAAATACAAACTGGGCGCCATGACAACGAGCCCCCCCATTATAGGATTCTCAGATTAGGATTGGAGCTTCCATGACGATAGGGACGCCTACAGCAGAGGACCATGGGACTGGTAGTTTTTTCATGTATAGGGTCCAGCTGGGCGATTAGGATTCCCATTGGTGCTGCATGTATTTAAATAGCAGTCTGAATGAGGAGGTCAGCATTCAGACTTTTTGAACCTTGACAAAGACCCCAGCTCGGGGTGGAAACGCGTTGGTTACCTTCTGACAAGCCTAAGGACGGACTTAAGGACCAGTATCCAGTAAGACCTAACGTGTGTGTGGTGGGACTATCCGGAAATCCCTATACCATCTTCCATGCGCTTTTAGAACAGTCTAACAACAGTTCTGAGTGATCTGGTAATTAGCCTGTCTTTCCTTTGCTGCTTGCAGTGATCTGTGCAATATCTGACCTTTTGTATTTTAAAGATGTGTGTTATATATGTATGCTATTAAAATGGTATTTCACTATATGCACTTTATATTTATATTTTTATGATACTTCAATACGAGTGACGGAAGCCTGTGAAATAAGCACCAGCAGGAATAAGAAGCGCTAGTTAAGTCTCAGTCTCTATAATTTTACTGTTGTGCACTGTGTTGGTGAGGGGTGAAAGAAACCTCTAGGAGGCTTTGAGACATTACCAGCTGCTAAAAGTATTGCGCACAAACTATTCCTAATTTTCTCAGTATCACTCCGGGCACATTGTCTAAACGGAGTCTGGTAGGAGGGGCATAGAGGGAGGAGCCAGCACACCTAATCAAACTTCTATAATGCCCATGGCTCCTAGTGGACCCGTCTATACCCCATGGTACTAAATGGATTCCCAGTATCACCTAGGACATAAGAGAAAGTCATTATTTGCGGGTGAACAGCACAGGTCCTACCAGCAGGTGATAACTGTCACAGGCACTAGTTGGCTGTTTGTAAATGATCCCCTGACATAAACGGTGCTGTAGTCATCACTAAGTTTATGCTTTTGTGAATGTGTTGAAGCAAAGCATACAAGAAGCACAGAGCTTTTTTTGCTGTATTGGAGAGGTCTTTGTAATATAATTGAGGTTTAGTAGCAAAAGTGATTGTTGCACATATCAATATTTTGCAGGATGGACATAAGTGGGAACTTAAGGGTCTGCCTTGTGTGCCTGTCATAAACTAGACATACTGTATATCTCTGCATCAGGTCCATGTATTGCAATGCATACAATTTAACTTTTACATAACACCACTAAAATATTGGATAAACTCATATATGGTAATTAGTGGATAGTGACAGTTCTTTTAAGTGTGCTCCAGCAAGAGTTTTTCTTTTTGTGTCTTTGCATTCCTCTCTATGAGTACATACAACTTTTGGAAGAACGACCAACATACTTATATATAGTACTGTATAAGTGAACCCTAACAACCCTCTAGATCAGTGGTTACCAAACTCTGTTACAGTTTTAGAGATATCCATGGCTCAGCGCAGATGGTTAAATCAAGTTAACCAAGGTACTAATTATGTAAGTCACCCGTAGCCAAGCATGGTATACGTTACCATGGTACTGTACCTCTGCTCTAGGTAGCTGGCTACATTTAAAATATAATTACTGGTTATTTCATATTTTTTCCTCTGCAGAATCAACTCAAACCCCACTACACTATTCAAATTCAAGGAATAAGGACCTCTTTCTTACATGTTCCTTAAAAGAACAATTAAACCTGAAAAATTGATCACTACCTTCTATGAAAAAGCCAGGGGTGTAATTCCCAGAGGCAATGGAGATCTCCTAAAGGGGCACCTGTATGTATGAGATGTGGTGAATATGCCGGCATACCGGCAGTCGAAATACCGACGCCGGAATCTCAACAACTATTGGAATCCCGACGTCGGCACTCCGAAAAGGGGCAGGAGACTGACACCGGCATCCCAACCATTGCAACAGCCGGCGGGTTAGGCTTAGGGATGGGAAGGTTGGAGGGGGGGGTTAGGTTTAGTCTCCACCCTGGGAGTTAGGGCTAGGCACACCAGAGGAAGGGGGGGCTAGGTTTAGGCATCTGGGATGTGGAATTAGGTTTAGGCACCTCCGGGGGCTGGATAGGGTCAGGCACTAAGGGGGGAAGGTTAGGTTTTGGGCTGCAGGACTAGAGGGTTATGGTTAGGGGGGTAGAGTAGATGGGGAAATACCCTGAACTCACCCCTGTCAGGATTTCTTTCTTCGGGATCCCAGCGTTGGTATTATTCACGCCGAGATCCCATGCGCCGGCAATTAATCCTGATTCCACATGTACAGCAGCACCTGTGTGGTTCACAGTAGGATCCAAGTGTGACAAGATATTCTGCTTGAGGGTTTTGAATCATTTTAACAATATTTTAGTCCACAGTGGAGTAATTACCAGATTTGCAATAATTGCTTTCCACACAGAGCTATATGACCAGGTGATCAGTCATACAGATGGTGCAATGGTTAGCATTACTGTGTGTGGTTTGTATATTCTCCCTATACTTGAGTGGCTTTCCTCAGTGGATTCCTCCAACAATCCAAAAATATACTGGTAGGTTAATTGGCTCCAAACTAAATTAGCCCTAGTGTGAATGTGTGTGCATGTACATGTGGTAGGGAATATAGACTGTAAGCTCTACTGGGGTAGGGACTGATGTGAATGGGCAAATATTCTCTGTAAAGCGCTGCGGAAAATGTGCGTGCTATATAAATAACTGGTAATAAATAATAGAATAAAAAATTTGAAAATGACAGCGGCAAGTGACCTTCCTTTTGACATTCAGAGCTGTTAACAAGTCTCCATCCCATTTGCATGCTGGAGTATCTGGCATTAGAAGTGGAAAAAACTATATAGCTGATATCTATGCGTCCATCCTTGCATCACTTTGAAACCTTTTGGACTACTAACCTGAATGTATTTTGGCCAGTATTTGTTCTTCCTATTATCAATGTCTTTTTATTATTATTATTTCTATGAACAACTTAAAACTAAAATATTTCTGGAATAACAAGAGAGACTCATAGTTTTATTATATGCTCCTAGTAAGTGACCTTGTATTAAAAATTGCAGTACTAAGACTTTATAAAGTATGCCTTTGTAATAATGTAATTATGGCTAAAATGAGCAATCTATTGTGAGGTTAATGAATGTGGATTGGAGTGTGAATGAAACAGTTTACGCAACAGTCTCTATGATTTCCAAAATGACATGGCGACAGGGTGATAAGAACGCAATTTGGCATTTTAAATATTTTCAACTCAACCGGCATTACCTTATCTTATACAAAATAAAGAATAACTGGTATTCAGAAAGGCACGTAGAACAAAAGACGTTTCAAAATAAAAATGGAATCATTTGAATTACAATAAATTGCAAATTAGTTCCTGGGAATAAAGGGACAAAAGCAAATACTGTATGAAGTGTCCTTAAAACGCTTTATTTGTAATATATTTATTTTCTTGTTCATTATTCAAATCGCTGCAAGTGTAGCAAATATAAAGCGCCATCAATCAGCACAGCAGGCACACAAATCTCTGCCTGCATCTATCAAATCTGGCACATAAGAAAACATGTTAATACATTAAAACATCGGGAGCGAAAAACGTCTGTTGTGCTGACAGTACTATAGATTTGCTGCGCTTTCAGCGATTTGAATGTTTCATCATGTCTATCCTGTATTTTTGGGGGGAAATCAAATTGGCCGCCCCCCCAAAAAAAAACTATACCTGCGTGTTTTCGGGAGAAACAGCCTCGTTTTCAGTCATAGGCAGGAGAAACATAATCCCCGATAAACCACAGCTTGCGCTGGCTTATCGGGGATAACTGAATAGCCCTGGGTGTGGCAAGTACATGCAGTCACTGACCGCGGGTAATTGAATTCCCCCCTTAATCTTACAAATAATGGTAAACTTAATATATTTATCCTAATATAAGTGGATGATTTGGTTGTTCTATAGGTCAAAGTTGTGCAAGAAACTTTCTACAAAATCTGTCCTTTCGAATACAGAATTGTTATTATTAATCGGGCCCAAGATGCGTAGTAATTACCTCTCATGACGAAGGAAAACATTGTTAAGGTTGTCGTTCACTATTAGAAGCTCTTCTGTGAGTTGCTCATGGGTCACGCGAGGTATAAGGTCCAGGACTCTCTGCTGCATGGATCGGCATGTACTGTTCAATTCCTGGGAACAAAACAAGAAAGGCTCGCTGAGCGTACAGTGACAGGAATTAATGTGGCCCATTAACATAGCACAGCAAAGGAAATTGGTCTCTCAAGGACTGGTAAATAGTATATCCACACAGTGTATCTACTATGTAACCGGACACGTTGCAAAACACAAATATTAACTCCTTCATAAATGTTTATACTCGCTAAATAAGGTCATTTTTTTTCTGAAACTTTACAAAAAGTTACCAAAGCTAACAGGTTGAAAGTAATAAATATTAACTACCCACCCTATATGATTACATCACTTAATGTTATTGCATTGTAGTCTAGAGTATGCTGCTTTTAAGTTGAAATACATGCAGTGACATCTGCAGCTAATACTCAGGCACTTCCCCATATTTTACATTGTAGTGGCATCAATAACTATAACTAAAATTATGCAACCGCTTCCAATAATAGCATTACAATCTCTGTTCTGTTTGAATACTCACTATATTTTGACACACATTTTATATATATATATATATGAAACGAAATAGAGGAGATGGCGCCAAGGGAGTTATATCAACGCCCTACCTAAAAACGGACCCTTACAGTACTCTCCGGATAAATTACGTCAGATAACAAATACTAACATAAAAATTTATTAAAACAACATATAAACCCGACACAAATGTTCATAAGTATACAGAGTTGATACATTTACATTTGTCGCACAATTTGAACAATCAGTTTGTAGTGATGAGGAAAAAGCGTAGATATATCACTACGATTTCCTCCTTCTCCTTATTGTAGATTCGGAGGTAACATCAGATAATAGATAGATAAATAACCCAACGCGTTTCGTCTTGTTCCAAGACTTCATCAGGGGTAAAATCTCTTCATTTCAGAACATATTGTCAGCACATAAAAGGTCATTCAAAGATGTATGAACAACGTTTCAATATTTCAATGGGACTTGATTGATACAGCGAGGACCATACCTCATATATCATCAGCTTGAGTCTGACATTCAGATATTCGAATATGGGGAAGATTCATATGTGTATAGAATCTAACTGGTTCGCAAGCATAAGGAACCTCGTCGGTCAGCAGCTTGAACCTGACACTCAGAGACTCAGGAGTGAAGGCAATTCAAATGGGTATAATGTCTAACCAATTTAGAACACGTGGTAGACCCTCCAGTGGTGCAGTGCTGACAGCCAAGTCTCTGTATAATGAGGCAGCCAAGTCTCTGTATATATATATATATATATTTATTTATTAATTATATATGCCCATACACACACACATATACATACAAACACACATACACACACACACACACACACATACACAGGTAAATAGGGATGTTGTGAATATCCTGGCTCTCAGAGTGGTCTATTCAGGAAGCAGTGAAAACTGTGGAGAAGTGAACCAGTGGAGAAGTTGCCCATGGTAACCAATCACAACTGAAGTGACATTTATCATTTGCATACTATATAACTGTATGGAGCAGCTGATTGGTTGCCATGGGCAACTTCTCCACAGGCTTGCTTATCCACTCTTTTCACTGCTTCATGAAAAAAACCCCAGAATGCAGACTGTGGCATCCTGACGTTCAGAATCCCAATGGCAAGTATCGGGGTTATGTTTAGAGTTAGGCACTAGGGGGATGGTTAGTGTTAGGCTGCGGGAGGGGTAGGTTAGGGATAGTATTAGGATTAAAATGCTTACTAAAATCCATCACTGTCGGCTATTCTGACAGTCGGGATCCAGTGCACTTGGATATCGATACCAACCCAGATAAGTATACACATATGTAATTTAGGTGTCATCCCATCATGTATATCAAGTCAGAGGCAGTGCACACTCCAGTGTACCCACCATTACACTCTAAGCACATTTGTTCTCCCACTTGTCTGACTGCGAGGAGCAGCACTGATTACAGGATATTGGTGGTGGCATTCTGCTTATTCCACCAGATCAAAATATAATAGCTACAATCCCCCCATTTTTCCTAGCAAAAGCCCCATCCCTGATGTTCAGAACAAAACGCACCTTACAGGAGTTCCTGGAAAACACAGCTTTTAGTTGGCAGTACCTTACTATTGTCAATGCTCCATACTGCCGATATGGGGAAGAAGTGCCCTTGTTTATTCACCTAATATACTAGATTCTATCGTATAGAGAATGTCCCACTACGTCACTTTAAGCCCCATCCTGGTAAGCAAGCTGTACATTGAATGCTATACATTTTACCATCCTGTACTTTGGGGGTAATTCTGAGTTGATCGCAGCAGGAACTTTGTTAGCAGTTGGGCAAAACCATGTGCACTGCAGGGGGGGCAGATATAACATTTGCAGAGAGAGTTAGATTTGGGTGGGTTATTTTGTTTCTGTGCAGGGTAAATACTGGCTGCTTTATTTTTACACTGCAACTTAGATTGCAGATTGAACACACCCCACCCAAATCTAACTCTCTCTGCACATGTTAAATCTGCCTCCCCTGCAGTGCACATGGTTTTGCCCAACTTCTAACAAAGTTCCTGCTGCGATCAACTCGGAATTACCCCCTTTATACGCAATAATAAGCAGTGGGATAAAAAATAAATGTACACGTTCACATTTTCCTTTTGGCTATCAGTTCTTTGGTGAAACAGAAGTATCTGCAACTGGGTTAAGCATCAAAATCAGTGCCCAAGTTGGCCACACACACAGATGACCAAATTGGATGAGATCTGCTACTGGGGATCAAAAATGAACCAACCATCAATAATGAACGTCTGTATGGTTTATTATTGGTATCACAGTTACTTTGGGGCCACATAAGTTGTGATATTGCACTTTATAGCAGCAGATAAGACAACTTGTGTAGCCATCATAAAAGATCATCAATATTCAGCATGAAAGCCCCTGCTGCAGTTGTAGATCACAGTCTGAATCCTCGTAAAGATAAAAACATGTATATAAAATGAGATTATTGCTTCCATGTCTCCTACCTGCAGCAACTCCAAATCAGACTGTTTCGCTTTCTGCGGCACCAATTCAGTCAGCATCTCCGACATGACTTTTACATTCCCGTTCACTATTTCCAGCTCACTGCGAAGCTTCTCTAACTGCCAGAAAAATAACACGTACAAATCATAGTTTAGGCAGACAAGTCACATAACCTCACTGTCATTTACGTTAAAGTGCTCACAAGAATAATAATAAAAGGGAGAATTTATAGATAAATGTACAATATTCATATTGCAGGAATTTTGAGACAGAGTATTTTTACCCCCTAAGCACTCCTGTGGGCAATGGGCCCTGTTCCATTTACAGTATGCTGGGCCAACAGTTTATGGACTCTGTTGTTGGTTTACATTGGGCCACCGTGTATTCCTGTTGTATGTACACTGAGCCACAACATAATGAGCTTTGTAATATAGGGGGTAATTCTGAGTTGATCGCAGCAGAAAGTTTGTTAGCAATTGGGCAAAACCATGTGCACTGCAGGGGGAACAGATATAACATTTGCAGAGGAGAGTTAGATTTGGGTGGGTTATTTTTGTTTCTGTGCAGGGTAAATACAGGCTGCTTTATTTTTACACTGCAATTTATATTTCAGTTTGAACACACCCCACCCAAATCTAACTCTCTGCACATTTTATATCTGCCTCCCCTGCAGTGCACATGGTTTTGCCCAACTGCTTTCAAAATTGCTGCTGCAATCAACTCAGAATTAGGCCCAGATAATGAAATAAATGTCTCTAATGTTACTAGTATAGATAGACCAGTACTTTGGACTGCACAGGTAACTGTAACGCCTGGTTTTATCATTACTATGGGGTCTATTCAATGCATGTCGGATCCTTACCGACGGAAAGGATCAGACAATGCAGCATCTGATCGGTTGCTATGGGCAACATCACCAGTTCTCTGTTTTAGAAGCTTTAGTAAATTTACCCCGTAATGTTTTAGAAGCAGAGTTGAGGACTCTAAAAAACAAGGCTCCTTGCTAGGAGCATGAAAAGAATAAAAAACGGGGACCACACACTTTAAGTAAATCACCAGCAAAATGGAAGTCTTCCCAGCAATCACTGTTATTCCTGATTAATAGTATATGTTTGTACCTCAAGAGAACATCCAAAACCACCATAACCTTTGTGAAAAACTGTTCACCAGTTACCAAGCCAAAAGAAATAGCCTGAAACTGAAAGTGATAATCTGAGAAGTCCTTGCTGACTGTGCCACACTGGAACATGTAAGCAAACTTGACATCCACATATACTGTACAAGGAATTTGTCCCGTTCCATGTTGATGATCCATATTGAGCTTATTCACCAAAATATAGGCAGTCACACTTGAGGATCAAATGGGCCAAAATAATTCACATGGCTTTGGGAATCAAATAAGTTTTCAATAGAACCCTGACACCCTCTGTTCCACAGGAACCACATTTATTTTATATACTTGTTTATCACTATTTCTGATGATTATAAGGGATTCTCGAGCTAAAACAAAAACTGTAATTTATGCAAATTGGTTAAATCCGTGATTTAAACAATTTGTCCAAACAACATGTTTTGTCCATTTTCTGATGTTTGGGAGGAAATGGTCGACAGTAATTTGCGCTCATCCATTACCAGATTTTCATTCCAACCAGCCAGATCTGGCAGATGATCTGCCAGAAAATTGTATAGTGTATGCCCACTTTAGGGATACAGTTGCGTTTGCTTTGATAATTTTTTTTTGTGGTCTAATTTTTAATTCTAATTAACTAGTCACAGGGACAGGGAAAATATCAGTGTACTTGCATCAGAAATGAATAAAATAAGCATCTGCACCCTTACCCAGCGTGTGCAAGTAGTTATAGAAATCTTCTATCACTTTAGGCAAGTTCTGTGACCTCCTTTCATAGTAAAAAACAAAAACAAAAAATAGTAGCACTGCCTAGGTGTAAATTTACTAAGGGCATCTTCTGCAAGCTGCTGCTTCTTGGCAGGTTTGATACACTGCATTTTGCTTTTTAATATTCATGCCATTTTAAAGTTTTGGGTCAAAGCATATGCTTAGTAAATCACCCCTTAAGTGGTAATTGTACTAAGGATTGCAATTGTAAAGCTGTTTGCAGCAGCTTTGCGATTGCAATCCTTAGCAATGCAAATGCAGGAGATGGTACATACCACCTCCTCCCTGCATTTGCGATCGCATCTGTGATGAACATCGCAACCATCAGTCACGATGTTCATCTACGATGGCAGGCTGAGTAAGCCTGAGCTTACTCAAAGCTTGCCGTCACAGGGTGGCCTTGCGGGGCCAAGGAAACTGCATCCACGATGCAGTCCTGGGCCTCACCACTTCTGGAAAACGGGAGTGACACGCCACCATTTTCAGCAACACCGGCTGCCCCCACCCCGCGAACACCTCTGCCTGTCAATCAGCAGGACACGATCATCGGGGAAATGCAGTAAGGATTACATAAGCGAGTAGAATGTACGGGTTCAGTAAGAGTTACCATCGGCCGGGATGCTGGCTGTCAATATTCTGACAATGGCATCCTGGCTGCCAGTATGCCGGCAGCGGAGTGAGCGCAAAGAGTCCCCTCACCCCCTTAGTCACTACTCATGTACATATTATATCACAGTTAGAACTTTAGCTAGTTGTTCACCTGATCTTACTGTATGCCCGGTACTTAAATTGTGATCATCCCCACTACCACCCCTTAAGGTGCCCATACACTAGATGATATTATGAGCGATTTGGCCATTTACGATTGATCGGAACTACAAATCGTTCATAATAGTGCATATCGTTCAGTGTCTATGAACAATAACGATCATGATGCGGGGTCCCTCTGATTATTGGTCTGAGCTTCTGATCTTCCTTGCTGCTGGGAAGATCTGAAGCCATCATCAACAACAGCATGCTCCTGGATGTAGCCACTCCCAGATCTTAAGATATATCATGTGTATTGTACTATATTGTTTGCCCAGGACTGCCGGGGGAGTTCAAGTGAAATCGTCAACGAGAAATCATAATTCACAGGTCATCTAGTGTATGGGCACCTTTAGAGACGGAGACTCCAGTTACCTGTTCAGCTGTAGGGACAATAGGAGCATCTACTGGCGCTCCCAATGGGCTGCTGTAAGGGGGCGGTGCAGGACGACTCAGTGATCCTCCTCTATGAAGTGCCTCAGAGGGTGGGCACTCTGGTCGTGGGACAGGTTCAGGTTTGATGAAACTCTGAGGATGAAATCAATGCATAACATTACATGACACAGGTACAATCCATTAGGATTTATTTAAGTAGAAAATCTTTATAATCCAAAGCGGGTGAGAAGTACTCAAAAGCACAAAATAATCTGTAATCTTTCTCACTATTACATAATACTTGTACATCTTGTAATTATTGTTCCTTAGAGTGGAAAGGTCACCCACATACAAAATCCTTTGAGTTACAAAGAAAGGAATGCAACCTACACTCCTACAGTATCGTCTCTCCTAAAGGTAAGGCATATTTGTTTCTATAGCAACAGTACGCATGGATGTATTTACCATACAGGCAAACTAGCCACACACATGGGATAGAACTGTTCATCATGCAGACAAATCGAATAAATTGTTTCAACAGAAATCAAATGTATTGAAGTCACGCACAACATGCTGCAGCCCTTCATCCAGTATGCAGTATGTGTTCATTATATCTGTCTGTATCCATTATGCCTGGTGTGCATAATGCATACTGCGAGGGAGTAGTGAGGGAGTGCACTGTACAGGTGCTAACCTTTCCTGTCTGCATGTCTTCAACACATTTTCAGTCCAATAATCTCAACGCAAGTCTACAAGTCTTAAGGCCATTTCACATCCAAAATGGACTTTACCACTTACACCAGAGAGAGTCTAAACTACATTATGGTTTAATGCTATGATTACATGAACCAATCCGCTCTCTTTCCCCTTCTAATACTATGTTTCTATATTTGTACATGTAGGGCAGAAATGCCTCTAGCTTTTTTCCACTGTAACTCATTTAACTACTCAGAAGAACTGTATTATCCATTAAGGAGTAGCACACTGCTGACTGAATTGGGATTTTGCGGTTGTCCCTGCATACCACAAACTTCTCCTCCACTGAATGTATAGCAGTGCCAAGTACAGATGTCACACAGCAGGTACCATGCTTTGTAGGACACTGTATTTCAAGCATCCAACAGACGCAAGGAGAAATGGTTTACACAAGTATGCCAAGCGCCATCTATGTCCTTTGTTAATGAGGCGCCTGAAGCAATACAACCGCCTTAAGTTACAGATGTGACGTCATACACTGCTGCCACATTTGCGCCAAACAGTCCTTCTTGGCAGGTCCCATGAGACTCGCTTTGGAACGTCTTATTCACACATCTTAGTCGCACAACTTAAACAATCGGATGTGACAAAACTGCTGACATTTGTTCATCGGTGTGCAAGGAGTCTGAAACTGGAGACAAAGTGCTACGATGCATCGGTCGTGTCTTTTTCATGGCAAGCTCCGCTGTGCTTCACCTTTGACTTTGTACTAATTTCTGTATGGTCAAAATCCCCTCGTGGGCTTACTGCGCTCGCCACAGGTTATATTTCCACTCGGGTGGTGGTGGTCGGGATTCTGACTGTCAACATTCAACCGCCTGTTGGCATTCCGGTGTCGAGGTTCTGAACGCCGGGATCCCTACAGGCGGTATATTAACTGCATACCAAATATATGGTTACATGTATTGAAAGATATATACATATTTTTAATTTCTTGTGCAAACACTATTTTAATCACTGTATCAAGTGGAAGAACTAATCAAAATGTCACAAGTCTAGCCATCTCCTTACCGGCTGTGGTGTGTGAATAGGAGAAAGTGTGTCTAAATTAGTCATCGGAAACTCCAGTCCCTTCCGTCTCAGGTCCTCGTACACTGCGACCACTCCTGTCAGGTCTGGAGAGCTGCGGAAAGCATCAGCCCAGGCCTATGCCAAGAAGAGGAGGCAGAAAGGTGTAAGGGGAGCAGGTAAGGACAAATATTATTTTAATATATCTATATACATACACACACCACTCAGCCATAACACAGGGCCATGAGCGCCTAAGGTTCATTGCTGCACATGGAGAGCGAAGGCTAGCCTTTCTGGTCAGAACACACAGAAAAGCTACTGCAGCTTACACTGTTGAAAAACTTAATGCTAGCTATGATAGAAAGCTGTCAGAACATACAGAGCACAGCAGCTGCTGTTTATGGGCTGCATAGATGCAGACCAATCGGACTACCCATACAGTCCACTGCTAATACAAGGGAAAGAATGCCATCTGCAGTGGTGCATATCTTCACACAGGACTGAGAAGAACACCTAATATGGATATAGATATTGCTTCCATATTGTGAGAAATAGGGGGTGCTATCAAAGACTATTTAGGAATTCAATTTCTTTTCTCCAAGTCTACATCCAGACAGAAAGTGCCTACAACAGGCACGTGAGTGTCAGAACTGGACCATGAAGCTATGGATGAAGTTGGCCTGGCCTGATGAATCATGTTTTGGGTTGTTTTTTGCATCATTTTTGTGTGGCCAGGTGTGTGTGCGTTGTTTATCTAGGGAAAAGATGGCACCAAGATGCACTATGGGAAGAAGGCAAGACAAGGGAGGCAGCAAGATGCTCTGGTGCGTAACATTGGGTCCTGCCATTCATTTGGATGTTACTTTGATACATGGCACCTACGTAAACATTGTTGCAAGTGGCCTCTTTCAGCAGAAAAAAATGTGCCCAGTTTCACTGTAAGAATTGGTCAGGAATGGTTGGAGGAACATGATAAAGTTCAAAGTGTTGGCTTGGCCTCCAAATCTCCCAGATCTCAGGGGGTCATTCCAAATTGATTGCTCACTAGCAACTTTTTGCAGCGCTGCGATCAGATGGTCGCCGCCTATGGGGGAGTGTATTTTCGCTTTGCAAGTGTGCGAACGCTTTTGCAGCCGAGCAGCACAAAAAAGTTTTTTGCAGTTTCTGAGTAGCTCTGGACTTACTCAGCCGATGCGATCACTTCAGTCTTTTTGGTCCCGGAATTAACGTCAGACACCCGCCCTGCAAACGCTTGGACACGCCTGCGTTTTTCCAACCACTCCCTGAAAATGTTCAGTTGACACCCATAAATGCCCTCTTTCTGTCCATCCCCTTGCGATCGGCTGTGCGAATGGATTCTTCGTTAAATCCATCGCCCAGCACCAATCCGCTTTGTACCCGTACGATGCACCTGCGCATTGCGGTGCATACGCAGTTTTGCCAAGTTTTAACCTGATCGCAGCGCTGCAAAAAGTTGCTAGCGAGCGATCAACTCGGAATGACCCCCTCAACCTGATCAAACATCTGTGGGATGTGCTGGTAAAACAGGTCCAAGCTATGGCGGCCCCACCTCACAAAAGGATCTGCTGCTAATGTCTTGGTAACAGATACCACAGGACACCTTCAGAGGTATATATAGCTCTCTCAAACATACCTGTACTTCCACATGCACGTCTTGTGGATTATTATACTGCCTCAGCTCCTTACAGTATAAATAAAAATATACCATTTACATAGTTACAATATATTCCATAGTGACCATACACTTCAATATTTTAATTGGGCATATACTGCATATGCTCAGCCTACTAAACATGCAGTCTCTGCACAAACAGATAAATCTGGATTATAGTCCCAGAGTGGAAGCAAAAAAGGCAAACAAATCTATAAAATAAAAACCTACAAGCTCCACAATTTCCAGTAACTCTTTGCTGCCACCAAGTGGAAACCATAGAAAGTTGTCCATGTGTATAGAAAGAACTGAATGAAGCCTTATGAGCAATTCTGGTGCACATTGGTGGTCATTCCGAGTTGTTCGATAGCTGCATTCGTTCGCTGTGCAGCAATTAAGCAAAAAAAAAACGGCACGTATGCGGCGCAATGCGCACGCGCGACGTACTAATACAACGAACGATGCAGTTTCACACAGGGTCTAGCGAAGCTTTTCAGTCGCACTGCTGGCCGCAGAGTGATTGACATGAAGTGGGCGTTTCTGGGTGTCAACTGACCGTTTTCAGGGAGTGTTCGAAAAAACGCAGGAGTGCCAGGGAAAACGCAGGCGTGGCTGGGCGAACACAGGGCGTGTTTGTGACGTCAAAACTGGAACTGAACAGTCTGAAGTCATCGCAAGCGCTGAGTAGGTACTGAGCTACTCTAAAACTTCACAAAATACTTTGCCGCTGCTCTGCGATCCTTTCGTTCGCTCTTCTGCTAAGCTAAAATACACTCCCAGTGGGAGGCGGCATAGCGTTTGCACGGCTGCTAAAAACTGCTAGCGAGCGAACAACTCGGAATGACCACCATTGATCTTACATGCGAAGATATTTGTAGTACAGTATGTTGCTGGAAAAAATAAGATTTTACTTACCGATAAATCTATTTCTCGTAGTCCGTAGTGGATGCTGGGGACTCCGTCAGGACAATGGGGATTAGCGGCTCCGCAGGAGACAGGGCACAAAAATAAAGCTTTAGGATCAGGTGGTGTGCACTGGCTCCTCCCCCTATGACCCTCCTCCAAGCCTCAGTTAGGATACTGTGCCCGGACGAGCGTACACAATAAGGAAGGATTTTGAATCCCGGGTAAGACTCATACCAGCCACACCAATCACACCGTACAACTTGTGATCTGAACCCAGTTAACAGTATGACAACGTAGGAGCCTCTTAACAGACGGCTCACAACAATAACAACCCGATTTTTTTGTAACAATAACTATGTACAAGTATTGCAGACAATCTGCACTTGGGATGGGCGCCCAGCATCCACTACGGACTACGAGAAATAGAATTATCGGTAAGTAAAATCTTAATTTTCTCTAACGTCCTAGTGGATGCTGGGGACTCCGTCAGGACCATGGGGATTATACCAAAGCTCCCAAACGGGCGGGAGAGTGCGGATGACTCTGCAGCACCGAATGAGAGAACTCCAGGTCCTCTTTAGCCAGGGTATCAAATTTGTAGAATTTTACAAACGTGTTCTCCCCCGACCACGTAGCTGCTCGGCAGAGTTGTAATGCCGAGACCCCTCGGGCAGCCGCCCAGGATGAGCCCACCTTCCTTGTGGAATGGGCCTTGACAGATTTAGGCTGTGGCAGGCCTGCCACAGAATGTGCAAGTTGAATTGTGCTACAAATCCAACGAGCAATCGTCTGCTTAGAAGCAGGAGCACCCAGCTTGTTGGGTGCATACAGTATAAACAGCGAGTCAGATTTTCTGACTCCAGCCGTCCTTGAAATATATATTTTCAATGCCCTGACAACGTCCAGCAACTTGGAATCCTCCAAATCGCTAGTAGCCGCAGGCACCACAATAGGCTGGTTCAGGTGAAACGCTGACACCACCTTAGGCAGAAAATGAGGACGCGTCCGCAGTTCTGCCCTGTCCGAATGGAAAATCAGATATGGGCTTTTATACGATAAAGCCGCCAATTCTGACACTCTCCTGGCTGAAGCCAGAGCCAGTAGCATGGTTACTTTCCATGTAAGATATTTCAAATCCGCCGATTTGAGTGGCTCAAACCAATGGAATTTGAGAAAATCCAAAACTACATTAAGGTCCCACGGAGCCACTGGGGGCACAACCGGGGGCTGTATATGTAGTACTCCTTTTACAAAAGTCTGGACTTCAGGAACTGAAGCCAATTCTTTCTGGAAGAAAATCGACAGGGCCGAAATTTGAACCTTAATGGACCCCAACTTGAGGCCCATAGACAATCCTGTTTGCAGGAAATGTAGGAATCGACCCAATTGAAATTCCTCCGTGGGGGCCTTCCTGGCCTCACACCACGCAACATATTTTCTCCAAATGCGGTGATAATGTTGTGCAGTCACCTCCTTCCTGGCTTTAACCAGTGTAGGAATGACCTCTTCTGGAATGCCTTTTTCCCTTAGAATTCGGCGTTCAACCGCCACGCCGTCAAACGCAGCCGCGGTAAGTCTTGGAATAGACACGGTCCCTGCTGAATCAGGTCCCGTCTTAGAGGTAGAGGCCACGGATTTTCCGTGAGCATCTCCTGAAGTTCCGGGTACCAAGTTCTTCTTGGCCAATCCGGAGCCACGAGTATCGTTCTTACTCCCCTTTGCCGTATAATTCTCAGTACTTTGGGTATGAGAGGCAGAGGAGGAAACACATACACTGACTGGAACACCCACGGTGTTACCAGAGCGTCCACAGCTATTGCCTGAGGGTCTCTTGACCTGGCGCAATACCTGTCCAGTTTTTTGTTGAGGCGAGACGCCATCATATCCACCTTTGGTTTTTCCCAACGGTTCACAATCATGTGGAAGACTTCTGGATGAAGTCCCCACTCTCCCGGGTGTAGATCGTGTCTGCTGAGGAAGTCTGCTTCCCAGTTGTCCACTCCCGGAATGAACACTGCTGACAGTGCTATCACATGATCTTCCGCCCAGCGAAGAATCCTTGCAGCTTCTGCCATTGCTCTCCTGCTTCTTGTGCCGCCCTGTCTGTTTACGTGGGCGACTGCCGTGATGTTGTCTGACTGGATCAACACCGGCTGACCCCGAAGCAGGGGTTTTGCCAGGCTTAGAGCATTGTAAATCGCTCTTAGCTCCAGTATATTTATGTGAAGAGACATCTCCAGGCTTGACCATACTCCCTGGAAGTTTCTTCCCTGTGTGACCGCTCCCCAGCCTCTCAGACTGGCATCCGTGGTCACCAGGACCCAGTCCTGTATGCCGAATCTGCGGCCTTCTAACAGATGAGCACTCTGCAACCACCACAGAAGAGACACCCTTGTCCGTGGCGATAAGGTTATCCGCTGATGCATCTGCAGATGCGATCCGGACCATTTGTCCAGCAGATCCCACTGAAAAGTTCGTGCGTGGAATCTGCCGAATGGGGTTGCTTCGTAAGAAGCCACCATCTTTCCCAGGACTCTTGTGCATTGATGCACAGACACTTTTCCTGGTTTTAGGAGGTTCCTGACAAGTTCGGATAACTCCTTGGCTTTCTCCTCCGGAAGAAACACCTTTTTCTGAACCGTGTCCAGAATCATTCCCAGGAACAGCAGACGTGTTGTCGGGGTCAACTGAGATTTTGGGAAATTCAGAATCCACCCGTGTTGTTGCAGCACTACTTGGGTTAGTGCTACTCCGTCCTCCAGCTGTTCTCTGGACCTTGCCCTTATCAGGAGATCGTCCAAGTAAGGGATAATTAATACGCCTCTTCTTCGCAGAAGAATCATCATTTCGGCCATTACCTTGGTAAAGACCCGAGGTGCCGTGGACAATCCAAACGGCAGCGTCTGAAACGGATAATGACAGTTTTGCACCACGAACCTGAGGTACCCTTGATGTGAAGGGCAAATTGGGACATGCAGGTAAGCATCTTTTATGTCCAGGGACACCATAAAGTCCCCTTCTTCCAGATTCGCTATCACTGCTCTGAGTGATTCCATCTTGAACTTGAATTTTTGTATGTACAGGTTCAAAGATTTCAGATTTAGAATAGGTCTTACCGAGCCGTCCGGCTTCGGTACCACAAATAGCGTGGAGTAATACCCCTTTCCCTGTTGTAGGAGGGGTACCTTGACTATCACCTGCTGAGAAAACAGCTTGTGAATGGCTTCCAATACCATCGCCCTGTCTGAGGGAGACGTTGGCAAAGCAGACTTTAGGAACCGGCGAGGGGGAGACTTCTCGAATTCCAACCTGTAACCCTGAGATACTACCTGCAGGATCCAGGGGTCCACCTGTGAGCAAGCCCACTGCGCGCTGAAATTCTTGAGTCGACCCCCCACCGCTCCTGAGTCCGCTTGTAAAGCCCCAGCGTCATGCTGAGGGCTTTGCAGAGCCCGCGGAGGGCTTCTGTTCCTGGGAAGTGGCTGCTTGCTGCCCTCTCTTACCCTTTCCTCTGCCTCGGGGCAGATATGACTGTCCTTTTGCCCGCTTGTTCTTATAGGACCGAAAGGACTGCGGCTGAAAAGACGGTGTCTTTTTCTGTTGGGAGGGGGTCTGAGGTAAAAAGGTGGATTTCCCGGCAGTTGCCGTGGCCACCAAATCCGATAGACCGACGCCAAATAATTCCTCCCCTTTATACGGCAATACTTCCATATGCCGTTTGGAATCCGCATCACCTGACCACTGTCGTGTCCATAAACTTCTTCTGGCAGATATGGACATCGCACTTACTCTCGATGCCAGAGTGCAAATATCCCTCTGAGCATCTCGCATATAAAGAAAAGCATCCTTTAATTGCTCTAAAGTCTGTAAAATACTGTCCCTATCCAGGGTATCAATATTTTCAGTCAGGGAATCCGACCAGACCACCCCAGCACTGCACATCCAGGCTGAGGCGATGGCTGGTCGCAGTATAACACCAGTATGTGTGTATATACTTTTTAGAGTAGTTTCCAGCCTCCTATCAGCTGGATCCTTGAGGGCGGCCGTATCAGGAGACGGTAACGCCACTTGTTTTGATAAGCGTGTGAGCGCCTTATCCACCTTAGGGGGTGTTTCCCAGCGCGCCCTAACCTCTGGCGGGAAAGGGTATAATGCCAATAACTTTTTAGAAATTAGCCCTTTTCTATCTGGGTTAACCCACGCTTCATCACATACATCATTCAATTCCTCTGATTCAGGAAAAACTACAGGTAGTTTTTTCACCCCCCACATAATACCCCTTTTTGTGGTACTTGTAGTATCAGAGATATGCAAAGTCTCCTTCATTGCCGTGATCATATAACGTGTGGCCCTACTGGAAAATACGTTTGTTTCTTCACCGTCGACACTAGATTCAGTGTCCGTGTCTGGGTCTGTATCGACCGACTGAGGTAAAGGGCGTTTTACAGCCCTAACGGTGTCTGAGACGCCTGGGCAGGTACCAACTGGTTTGACGGCCGTCTCATGTCGTCAACTGATTTTTGTAATGTGCTGACATTATCACGTAATTCCATAAACAAAGCCATCCATTCCGGTGTCGACTCCCTAGGGGGTGACATCACCATTACCGGCAATTGCTCTGCCTCCACACCAACATCGTCCTCATACATGTCGACACACACGTACCGACACACAGCAGACACACAGGGAATGCTCTATTGAAGACAGGACCCCACTAGCCCTTTGGGGAGACAGAGGGAGAGTTTGCCAGCACACACCCAAGCGCTATAATATATATGGGAACAACCCTATATAAGTGTTGTATCCCTATAGCAGCTTAAATATATTAATATCGCCAAAAAAAGTGCCCCCCCTCTCTGTTTTACCCTGTTTCTGTAGTGCAGTGCAGGGGAGAGTCCTGGGAGCCTTCCTCACAGCGGAGCTGAGCAGGAAAATGGCGCTGTGTGCTGAGGAGAATAAGCCCCGCCCCCTATTTCGGCGGGCTCTTCTCCGGAATCTGTGAGATCTGGCAGGGGTTAAATACATCCATATAGCCTCAAAGGGCTATATGTGATGTATTTTTTAGCCATAAAAAGGTATTATATATTGCTGCCCAGGGCGCCCCCCCAACGCCCTGCACCCTCCGTGACCGCTGTGTGAAGTGTGCTGACAACAATGGCGCACAGCTGCAGTGCTGTGCGCTACCTCAGGAAGACTGAAAAGTCTTCTGCCGCCTGCTTCTGGACCTCTTCCATCTTCGGCATCTGCAAGGGGGGGTCGGCGGCGCGGCTCCGGGACGAACCCCAGGGTGAGACCTGTGTTCCGACTCCCTCTGGAGCTAATGGTGTCCAGTAGCCTAAGAAGCCAATCCATCCTGCACGCAGGTGAGTTCACTTCTCTCCCCTAAGTCCCTCGATGCAGTGAGCCTGTTGCCAGCAGGACTCACTGAAAATAAAAAACCTAAAAACTTTTTCTAAGCAGCTCTTTAGGAGAGCCACCTAGATTGCACCCTGCTCGGACGGGCACAAAAACCTAACTGAGGCTTGGAGGAGGGTCATAGGGGGAGGAGCCAGTGCACACCACCTGATCCTAAAGCTTTATTTTTGTGCCCTGTCTCCTGCGGAGCCGCTAATCCCCATGGTCCTGACGGAGTCCCCAGCATCCACTAGGACGTTAGAGAAATATAATTAAGAGGGAAACTGTAAGACGCACTCATGATGTGTACTGGGGAAGGAAGCTACAGTTAAAGACGCAAAAATGATGGTACTGGACAGGTACATTGGATCTTAGAGAGGAAGACTATGACTTATTGCAATTACTGCCACTAGCCATGTGACTATTGACCAAACAGGAGGATTTTTTTACATGTGGACAGAAATGCTGGTTCACCACCAGTTTCTTCTGGTGTTCTTTATCCACTAAGGGGTATATTTACTAAAGTGCAGGTTTTTAGAAGTGGAGATTCAGATTCTACTTTTCATTTATCTAGCACCTTCTAGAAGATAATATCTAGAATCTGATTGGTTGCTAGGGGCATGGTACGGTATGGTAAGACACAAGAGCAGGCCTGGCCAACCTGTGGCTCTCCAGCTGTTGTAAAACTACAAGTCCCATCATGCCTTTCCACAGTTTTGCTATTAGGGAATGCTAAAACTGTGGCAGGGCATGCTGGGATGTGTAGTTTCACAACATCTGGAGAGCCACAGGTTGGCCAGGCCTGCACAAGAGGATCCACAGCATGCACAGCTTCACTGATGGGTGGCAATTGCTCCACTTATGAAAACTACAGTGCTGGCTACGGGTGTGATAAGGGATCCCGGTGGTCGGGATGCCGACGGTCACATGACCAACACCGGCACCCCGACCGTAAGAATGCCTACAAGGGACAGGACCACTGGTTTAGGTGATCCTAATGTATTACTTTATACACAGTTCCCAGCGGCTGATGCCATTTGTTCTTCATTTGCATATTGTGGCTTAATATTATTATAATTTATTTAGATGCTGCAAAAAGGGTTTCACGGCAGCACAGACAGGGGATGTGACATAACACAAAAATGACATTAGCAAAACTGTTACAGACAGGTTCACATGTTTATAAATATACATAATGGCAAACCAGAAATAACATAATATAGAGAAAAATCAAAGGCGAGAGAGCCTTATTCATGAGAGCTTACGTTCTAGAAGGAATGCAGATACACCTTGAATTAATGGAAGTCAGGATGGGAGAGCTCTTCACCATCACTGGACCTAGTTTTCGGCAGTGTGTAGGGAATCATTGTCTGGTGATAACACCAATCACCAGACAAGCATTTCTGTGGGGGTTCTCCGCTTTCAAACAATTGTACCCCATGTCACTAGATGCTAGGGTGGGTTAGATGGGGGACCCTGCACTACATTTTTTTTTTCTACAGTGCAGGATACGATCAGCATTATGGGTCCCTGTGATCAGGTCACAATAGTGAGACCTCTTTTCTATGTATCAGAATATTTAAACCCTATTGGAAGTGTGGTTACTGAGAACTGGATGTTTTAGCTAAATCTACCTGACTGGCAGGTGACTGATTTCTAAAAATGTGAATGCGCCTATAGAGTATTATCAATAGCCATGGGCACTGTGAGTGCTGATCTTGGTGGAACTGTTCCCAGCTCTGAAATCAAACCCAGTATGTAACATTTTCACATAAACTGCAGATTTCTCTTACTAATCACAGAAACCTAGTAAAAAAACAAACTATATCTACATGATGTACATCCTTACCTGTATCAAATTGAGCACTTTATCATGAACTATGGCAGGTGGATTGTTTTTGGGGAGGATTGTCTTTACAAGCACACCTTCAACAAATTCCTGGCTCGCTACTAAAACGTGAAATCGGTGTCCACAATTCTTCACACAAGTTTCAAGTGCCTGGGGGACAGATTTATGAAGTAAGTAGGTTAGTTCTGCAGCCACATCTAGAGACAATCAATAAGACATAAGGCTCTGTTTATCAAAAAGTTGGGGTAACTAGAAGTATGTATTACTACTGCAATACAGATTTTAGTTTCGCAAATCAATAACACGGAGCTCCTTTCGGAGCGCCAGAGAAAATCCTGCTGCTAAGAGTATTCTCCTCTGCACTGCTACCTTAAAATAGCCAGAGAGGTGTTCCTGCAGGATGCACACTAAACTTTGATCCGAAAGGGATCTTGCAAAACCTCTCTAAGTTTGCAAATTCCCTATAGATGGCTACAGCGGGGCGTCATCCAGTGATGAAAAGCAGTAAGCCTCCTTTCCCACGGTGATCTATGAGGATGAAGGTAATCAGCACTAGATAAATCTATTATTGCACCAGTGTTAACGTGTTCTGAACTGAGAAAGTTGAGAAAAGCCCCTTTTCCAAGAGAAAGGGATTTTGGGCATAATTCAGGTTGGATCGCTATTGTGACCGAAATTGCAATTTTCTCAATCCTGCTTCTGCTAAAAATCGCATGTGATGAGCCGCGCAGAAACGTAACGGACGCCCACTGATACAAATGCAAAATTGCAATGCATATGCAGAAATAGAGTACCATCGACAACTGCAGTTGACCCAGGACTACTCAAAATAATGAGAATGCAGTCGCACCGGTGCCATGGTTTTAGTGGCAATCCATTGCAACTGACGTGAAATACACGCCCTGAAAACGTCCATGAGACGCCTACGTTTTTTCAACCACACCCCACAAATGCCATGTAAACACCCACAAACGGTCACTACCTGTCAAATTGCGATCACTTTTCACTAAATTGCTATCACAAATTAGCCTTTGTGCATGCGCGGTGCATTTGCAGCGCATGTGCAGTCTGTCGATAATCGCCCGATATGCGATTTTGCAACTGAAGTTTAATTAGGCCCTTTACCAACTTAATAAATAGACCCCACAGACACATTAATTATATTATAAAATGACTTTAAACAGGCAATGTTTTAGTGAACATTATTACATACAGCAGTCTGCCAAATAGTGTACAGCCCAGTTTGTTCCAGCGGAGATATATTGGTGAGCATGATCCAGATACACAGCTAGAATGTAGATGCAGCAATCCAGATTTATAGAATAGCTATTGAGAAACATATTAAAAACCACAAAACCAGTTGCACTGTCTAGTTGTCTGCTGTAATTATTATAAATTGAACGTGATAAACATAGAAAAATGCCTTAATTTTGCACCAATGCCCCTGAATTGTGGGCGCAGTGCACATTAAGTTTGTCACCTATAATCTGCTCTCAGTAGAGACAAGGCGCAGACTATGGGTAATTCTCAGTATGTGCGCTGTTAATATTACAGCAAAGTCCAGAACTGCACCTTCCATTAGATTAAATACTTCAGTTTTTCTCAAAAAAATTTATTTTCTCATAGGCTGTAGTGGATACTGGAGAATGTGCTTTAGTACCGTGGGGTATAGATCGGGTCCACTGGAGCCTGGCACTTTAAGAAATCTTTAGTGTGTGCTGGCTCCTCCCCTCTATGCCCCTCCTACCAGTCTCAGTCTAGGAAAAACTGTGCTCGAGGAGACGGGCATACCATGAAAGAAGGAAACATATACACATATAGAAACAGCGGTGAAGCAACGAGCCAATACACAACCATAATAGAATAGGAGTGCTAACCGGAACAGAGGATAGCAACACCAACCACAAAAAAGGATAGCAAAGCTAACCCAACCTGGAAAAGGAACCGCAACAACGGACCAACCAGAAACACTTCCGCCAGGTAAGCAGAATTCAAAGCACTAAGGGGGGCGCACAGTATCCACTACGGACTACGAGAAAAGGAATTACCGGTAGGTATTAAATTCCTATTTTCTCGAATGTCATAGTGGATACTGGGGAATGTATTTTAGTACCGTGAGGAAGTCCCAAAGCAATGGACGGGAAAGTGCTGAGACCCCTGCAAAACCGCCTGACCAAACTGAAGGTCATCCCTGGCCAAGGTGTCGAACCTACAGAACTTTACAAACGTGTTTGAACCAGACCAAGTAGCTGCTCGGCACAACTGTAAGGCCGAGACACCCCGGGCAGCCGCCCAGGAAGAACCCGCTGATCTCGTGGAGTGGGCCTGAATAGACATCGGCAAAGGCAGAGCCGCCGAAGTATAGGCTTGTTGAATGGTCAGCCTGAGCCAACGAGCAATGGACTGCTTAGAAGCCGGATGACCAATCTTCGTGGTATCATAAAGAACAAACAGCGAGTCATATTTCTGATGACGAGCAGTCCTCTTGACAAAAATCTTCAGAGCCCTCACCACGTCCAAGGACTCTGGGGCAACTGAAGCGTCGGCCAACACCGGAACCACAATAGGTTGATTCACATGAAAAGTTGACACCATTTTCGGAAAAAACTGAGGCCGATCCTGAGTTCCGCCCTATCCTCATGAAATATCAAGTACGGGCTCTTACAGTATAAGGCCCCCAATTCAGAGACACGTCTTGCAGATGCCAACGCCAGCAACATGACAGTCTTCCAAGTGAGAAACTTCAACTTGTCACAGCTGAGATTGTTTGTGAACCCGAACTAGTACTGGACACTGGGTTCGGTCTTAAGCGCAGTGGACAGAATCGGGCTGGCTTTATGAATGATCTGCTCATCCAGACGTGGCAGTCAGGCAGTATACGCTATGAGGAAAGGTGACCAGCTATGGGTACTAGAACACCGGTAGTGCAATGGGTAGCTTGGTTGTCACCAAATGGAGAGTCACGTGAGGACTGGTGAGTTGACGGATTGCTGAGAGGATCAGCAATACAGGAAAGTCACAGATCACTTGGAACCAGTGTGATAGCTGTCGACGAGGCTGAGGACAACAGCAATGACTGTAGGCGAAGCTGAGAGCATCAGCAGTAACTGTAGACGTAGCTGAGAACATCAGCAATGACTGCAGAGGAAGCTGAGGGCATCAGCAATACTTGTAGATGAGGCTGAGGTGGTCGACAATACTTGTAGGCGAAGCTGAGGACGTCAGCAATACTTGTACACAAAGCCGAGGATGTCGGCAATGCTTGTAGCAGAAGCTGAGGACGTCCGCAATACGGGTCTCCAGATGCTGGGCAACTAAGATAGCGCAATTGGGATTCCATATGCGGTGCAGTGCTGTGTCGGCACTGCTGGTTTCCCAGTAGCTGTGATGCAGTGGTTCTGCACAATGGATACTGCAATGTTGTAGACAGCAGTGGCAGGTTTTCTGGATACTATGGTGCACTAACTAACTGGAAGTTGGCAAGAACCAGCAGAGTCTCTATTGCTGCAGGGGATATTGGGTAGTCCCTCTGGATCACTGGAGGACTTCCAGCGAGTCCGGCAATGCCAGGATACAGTGGCAGCGATGGCCCTTTAAATCATCCAGGGAGCCAGGCAGTGCAGGTGGGATTGTAACTTGCACAGAGTATTACCAACAGGAGATTCTGGAGCTCACTCCAGGCTGAGAGACCCCAAAGTACTGAAAACTTGCTAGTGCTTGAGACCTGGAACTTATACCCAGTACTTACAGCTGAGTTGATGAGCGGCTCACATGATGCGGAAGTGAATCTGGATTGGACCCTGGAAGGTCAGCTGACCAGGAAAGGTCATGGCAACGTCCATAGCTGGTTTTGGAGCGAACTCCGGTGTGGTGTGTGCATAGACAGGCAATAATGGCTGCAGGTCCTGAGAGCACAGGAAGGTATATCTGGTAACCACTGGACTTGTGGATGCTGGCACGGAAGTATAGGACAGCATGAGAATCCTCAATGATTGCTATGCAGGCACACCATGCAGAGACTTGCAGAGTTCGGAATTCACACAGGACGTTAATCAATACAGATGAACTCGTTAGCAGAGACTGAGCTCAGTACACAGAGAACTCATGATACGGGTGAGCTCCTTGTCCTAGCCAGCAGAAAACATGCAGGTTACATGACTGATGGCAGAGGTAAGTCACCAAATGATATGGTTTTAGTCAGGATTGTGATACAATTCCACCCTTTGTAAGGGTTCAAACCAGTCCGACTTAAGAAAGGACAAAACCACATTGAGATCCCACGGAGCTGTGGGAGGTACGAAGGGCGGTTGCATATGAAGAACTCCTTTTAGGAATGTCTGTACTTCAGGCAACATCGCAAGTTGTTTCTGGAAGAAGATAGAAAGCGCTGAAATCTGTACTTTGACGAAGCCTAACCATAGACCCATATCCACACACGCGTGTAGGAATAGTAGAAAACGACCAAGTCGAAATTCCATGGGAAAATCCTTACTACCTTCACACCAAGAAACATATTTTTTCCAAATACGGTGGTAATGTTTCGACGTAACCACTTTCTGGGCCTTTACCATAGTGGAAATAACCCTTGAAGGAAGACCTTTTCTGGCTAGAATCTCCCTCCAAGGCGTCAAACGTAGCCGCTGTAAGTCTGGATAGACGAATGGTGCTTGCTGAAGAAGGTCCTTTAGAAGCGGCAGAGGCCAGGGTTCTTCCAGAGACATGGTCAGGAGGTCTGCATACCAGACCCGCCGAGGCCAATCCGGGGCAATTAGAATTGCCTGAATGCTTTCCCTTTTGAGTCTTTTTAGAACTCTTGGAATGAACGGGATTAGAGGAAACAGGTAAACAAACTGGTAAGTCCCTGGCATCGTCAGCGCATCCACTGCTACAGCCTGCGCATCCCTCGTTCTGGAACTGTAACGGCATAGCTTCTTGTTGAGATGAGAAGCCATCAGGCCTATCTGTGGACACCCCCCACCGGTGAATCAATTGTTGAAACACCAGAGGATGAAAGACCCATTCCCTAGGATGGAGGTTGTGCCCGCTGAAGAAGTCCGCCTCCCAGTTGTCCACTTCTGGAATAAATACGGCTGATGTGGCCCTTGCGTTGGCCTCCGCCCAGAGGAGTATTTTTGACACTTCTCGCATTCCTGCTCTAGCTTGATCCTGGAGAAGAGCGGAAGCTTGTAGAAGGGCATTGTAAATCGCCCTGATTTACAGGACGTTTATTGGTAGTGCAGATTCCTGATTCAACCATTTCCCCTGGAACTGGGCCCCTTAGGTCACAGCACCCCAACCCCTGAGGCTGGTATCCTTTGTCAGTAAGATCCAAGACTGGGTACTGAAACTCCAGCCTACCACCAGGTGAGGCATTTGTAGCCACCACAACAGGGAAATCAGAGCTCTGGGTGATAGGGTTACACTCTGATGCATGTGCAGATGAGACCCCGACCACTTATCCAGCAAATCCAGCTGAAACGGACGGGCATGAAATCTCCTGTACTGTATGCACTATATGAGGCCACCATCTTGCCCAGCAAGCGAATGCAAAGGTGAATTGAGACCTTGCGGGTCCGGAGTACTGAGCGGACCATAGCCTGGATGCTCAAGGCCTTGTCCATTGGAAGAAACACCTTCTGAGACACTGTGTCCAGTATCATTCCCAGGAACTGAACTCGTTGGGATGATTCCAGGTGAGATTTCCGAAAATTCAAGATCCACCCATGATCCGTAAGCAGAGGAGTCGTCAGGTCGATGCTTTGTAGCAGACGTTCACTGGACATTACTTTTATTAGGAGATCGTTCAAATAGGGTACTATGTTGACTCCCATTTTGCGCAGTTGCAGCATCATCTCCGCCATGACCTTTGTGAACAACCTTGGAGCTGTGGAGAGACCAAAGGGTAAGGCCTGAAACTGGAAGTGCCTGTCCAAGATGGCAAACCTGAGGTAAGCCTGATGAGGGGGCCACATAGGGATGTGCAGGTAAGCATCCTTGATGTCTAGGGGCACTACAAACTCCCCTTCCTCCAGACCGGACACCACTGCCCGCAGGGATTCCACCTTGAATTTGAATACCCGCAGATAAGGGTTTAAAGCATTCAGATTCAAGATGGGCCGCACCGAACCGTCCGGTTTTGGTATGAAGGAGGCACTGGAACCACAACTCCTGTTTGTAAAAGCTTTTGAATGGCCTCCTGCAAGGTAACTCTTGCTATGGGTGAAGCTGGCAAGCCCGACCTGAAGAATCTGTGCGGAGGAAGCAATTGAAATTCCAGCCGGTATCCTTGGGAGATGAGGAACCTCACCCAAGGATCCCGGAAGGACTCCGCCCATACATAGGTAAAGTGTTGAAGGCGAGCACCTACCTGAAAGTCGCCTTGCTGCTGGGGCCAACCGTCACGAGGAGGGCTTCATGGCAGAGGATCCGGAGGTCTGGTCCAGGGATGCAGCAGCTGCTGGTTTCCGGGACTTACCGCGAGATCCTCTAACAGCGTTGGAGGCCCCTCGGCCTCTGCCTCTGAACCTTGCCACACAAAAGGACTGCAAAGAAGGCCCCAAGTAGGGACATCTAGCAGGTGGAGCAGCCAACAGCAGATAGATAGACTTACACGCCGTCGCCTGAGAGATCCACTTGTTCAACTCTTCACCAAATAGTGCATTTCCTGTAAAGGGAAGATTCTCCACACCCTTTTGGAATCAGCATCCGCTGTGGCTGCGATCTCGACCCACAGCCACAGGGCTCTGCGTGCCGAGACCGCCATAGCAGTGGTACGTCCATTAATCGGACATAATTCCTTAACAGCCTCGCTCATAAAGTGTGCAGCATCCTGGATATGCTGCAGCAGCATAATGATTTCCTCCTGAGGCAGGGAGTTAAAACCATTTATTATATCATCAGACCATTTGTCCACTGCCCTTGAAATCCAACCACAAACTCTAGTGGGATGCTGAGCCACGCCCGCCGCCGTATATAGTGCATTGAGAGTGGTCTTAATCTTACAGTCAGCCTTACGTGACAGCCTGGACACAAGTATCAACTGATGGGGGGTTTTCCCATCTTAAGCAGGGAAGGGAAAAGATGATAACTTCTGAGGAGTTTTGAATTTCCTATCAGGATTGACCCACGCCTCCTTGGCCAGGGAGTTTAATTACTCAGATATAGTAAAAGTGGCTGAGGATTTAGGTTTTACATTAAAATACAATTCCTCTACTGGTTCTGCTGCCTTATCGGGTAGGTTAAGAACCTCCTTAATAGCAAGCTTCCACCCCCGGGGACAGATAGCTGTCCTCCTCTATATAAACTTCTGTTTCATCTAAGTCTGGTAGTTCAGAATCAGAATCAGACTGGAGTACCTGTGGAAGTGAACTTTTACGTAACACCAACAGAGGGGGCTAAGGAGCATGTCTGCGAACTGCAGCCTTAGCCATATTATCGACAGATTGTTTTAGTACCTGTCGTTCTTCCCTAGCTGCAGCTAGTTCTGTATTTATATTATGAATCATGCCTTTAAATGATTCCAACCAGTCAGGTGCCTGCGTACTAATACCCTGAGACGATCCCTCAGAGGAAGATGTAAAGGTACAAAAAGTACACATAGCCTTATCGGCAGACATTTTGCACACAGAGTGAAAACAACATACAGTGTAGTGATAAACACAAAGTGAAAACACACACACACACACACACACACACACACACACACACACACACACACACACACACACACAGCCCCTGGAGGGACACAGAGAGAGTGGAGACCAGCACACCATACACAGCAAAGCAGTACTCTTCTGTGTAAACTCTGATTACTTTTGCTTTGGAGCAGCGGCGCTAACGTTGATATGCTCCCCCCTTTCCTATGAACCCCCTGGTACCAGTACAGTAGTCTGTGCAGCCGGGTTTGTGTGGAGGAGCAGCGTGTATGCAGCCTTGTTGATCCGCAGCAGCAGGAAATGGCACCTTTCCCGCCTCTGGTCCCACTCTTCGGGAAGCCCCGCCCCCTTAATGGCACGGTCCCGTCTACAATTATACTGGCATTATCAGTGAAGCAGCGCAATATTAGATGCTGTGCACCCCTAGTGGAAGTATAACAACCCCTTTCAGCCAGTGTAGTCCGCGTCGGGCATCGCAGCTCGTGGCCCATGACCCCACATCTGTCATGCCGCCAATAGTCACCGGGGACCCACTAATCGGGACCCCGGTGTTAACACTCACCGCACCTGCGTCTCTTCGGCATCTGTTAGGAGGTGGCGGCTAGCTGCCAACGTGTTACACACAGTGTGCTGTGTGAAACGGTGCCTCAGGAGCTTAATGTCCTGTCAGCTGGGATTACGTACCATTAACCCCTCAGGATGTTGGTTCAGTTCTCCCCCCCCCCCCCCCCCCCCCCTAAGTCCCACGATGCAGGTAGACTGGTTGCCAACCAGTACTACCAGTGGCGTAACTAGAAATGTTTCTCCCTCAAGCCAAAACATTCTCTGGCGCACCCCACCCCATAAGTGGCACTAGTAAAGTGATGAATCTGCGCGCGCCACAAAAAAGGGCAGTGGCCTTGCTGAAATGGGCGTGGCTTTGCATAAAGGGGCGTGGCATTGCAGGAAAAGACTACCTTATACCCCAGTTTTGCAACCTGCACGCCCAGACGTTGGCCACCACACAAAAAAATAATAATCCTGATTCATGCCCCTTACATTATTTGTCATTTTTCCTCCTTATAGTAATGCCCAGTGTACATTATGGCACATACTGCAATGGCCCTTAGACATTATGCCACACACAATAATGCCCATGACACAATATGCCACACACCATAATGCTCCCGATACATTATGCCACACACCGTAATGCCTGACACATTATGACACGCATCGCAATGCCCGTTATACATTATGCTACACACTGCAATGCCCCTGATACATTATACCACAATGCCCGTGATATAGTATGCCACACGCCGTAAGGCCAGTGACACATTATGACACACACGCAATGTCCGTGATACATTATGCCACACACCGCAATGCCCATAACACATTAAGCCCTATAGTAAGGCTTCTAATTATTTTTAAATGACCTGCTCGTTGCCAGGGGTTTCATGCACAGTGTCAGGGGTTTTCATGCTCAGGGTGTCATGCTCGTTGCCAGGGGTTTCAAGCGGTAGGTGTTATGCTTGTTGCCAGAGGTATCATGTGCTGGGTTTCAAGCTTGTTGCCAGGGGGTAATATTCGTTGCCAGGGGTTTCATGCACTGGGTGTCACGCTTGTTGCTAGGGGGTAATGCTTGTTGCCAGGGATTTCATGATCTGGGTGTTGCGCTTGTAACCAGGGGGTAATGCTTATTGCTAGGGCTGTGCTCCCACTGCCACATATGCCCCCAGTGCCACATATACCCCCACAGTGCCAGATACACATATGTCCCCCAGTGCCACTACACATATACCCCCAGTGCCAAATATGCCCCCCCAGTACCAGGTACACATATACCCCCAGTACCAGGTACACACCCTCCCGAGTCCCCGGGCTCCCCCGCTGCTGTTCGTTTTGGGAAGGAGCCGGAGGGCACAGTGCGCGCCTCTCCTGTGTATCCCTCCTGTGACTCCAGCTGCGTGTCTGTAAAATGAGGTGCCGGTTCGTGAGCCAATCAGAGCACACAGGAGAGACGTTCGCTGTGCCCTCCGTGTCCTTCCCAAAACAGCAGCAATCAGTGGCGGCGGCGCCGCCCCCGCAGCCCTGCGCTTCCAAGCGACCACAGTGGCTGCGGGGCCCTAGTTACGCCACTGAGTACTACCTGAAAATAACAAACTAAAATAAAGATTTGAAGAAAACTCTAGAGCTCCAGAGGAATGTACCCAGCTCCTTGGGCACATTTTCTAAACTGAGTCTGGTAGGAGGGGCATAGAGGGGAGGAGCCAGCACACACTAAAGGTTTCTTAAAGTGCCAGGCTCCAGTGGACCCGATCTATACCCCACGGTACTAAAGTACATTCTCCAGTACCCACTAGGACATTAGAGAAATACTGTTCACTTTATGACTTTAATTATTGACAAGAGCCAGGGGACAATGGGACTGTTTTACTACAATGTCACATCAATGCTGTGTGTGTGTGTGGGGGGAGGGGGGGTGTTGTGTGTGTCGCAATATGGGGCTCATTAAAAGAACAGGACAAGACCCAAAGACTGACAACTCCAAGTACGTGCAAAACTCTAGTTATTTTACAAATACACACCTTGCAAGGTAAGTTTTACAGCTAGAAATACTGAAAATCATGGTTACTATTCATGTTGTGCTGTCTTTTTATTTGCCTGCAACAGCCTTAAAAGTGTGACTTAAGAAGGCACTGCGCAATCTTTCCGAAAACCATTTCAGTATTTACATTACAATGTGAGAGCACATTACAGTGCTGACTCCAGGAAAAGACAGGGGTTCCACCGCACTCTGGAATAAAATACTTATGGATAGGAGATCAGATAAGATTGACCTGTTAAGACTAATTAGTTGGTATCACCGTATTCCTAAATTCCAAGTACAATGATTACATAATCTCCCTACCCAATAAATGATACACTAACTTTATTATACTGAATGCATTATTTTCCTGGGAAGAGGATACACAGTGCTATTCACCAATTTTACTCTGCTAGGAAGAATTCATTCTTTTTATTACGCTCTGGCCTCAAAAGAATATAAACATGATTGGGACAATTTTGTGTGAGGAGGCCTACAGCTGTGTGCCTTATTAAAAGAGATTTTACACTTTGATTAGTCTCGTTACCATACCCCTCCCAATTATAGTACCCTAGAACTGGCATATAGCTGGGACCCATAGGGCTGAAACACACGCGCCGGCTTTTACCGGCCGGGAAAAAGCCGGATGGCTTTTTCCCGTGCTGGTATTGTAGTTATCAGTGTAAGGTGTAGGGGCCTTTCACACTGCGCGGCCCCGGCCTGGAAGGTCCGGCTGCCGTGCCGTCTTTGAAGGCAGTGGACCGTGTGTGTGAAGGGGAGCTTTCACACACCACGGTTTTTTTCCAAGCCGTGTCTGCTGCTGCGCATGCGCACAGCATCACACATAGCTTAAAGCCGTTGTGTGTGAAAGACTCTACAGGATGGCAAAAAGCCGGACAAAGTTTGTCCGGCTTTTTGCCATCCGGGAGAAACCGCCGCGTGTGTTACTGCCCTTACAGATCACCTCTACTGCTGCTAGATTCTCACTATCAGGAGACATTGGCTCTAACTGAAAAACTAAAGGGACCCATACATTAGAGGAGAACTGCGGTAATTCCCCATTCTCCTGATGCGTGGGTCCGGGAATTTGGGAAATCCAACATGTTGGAAATCCATCCTTGATTTAGCCGATTCTGACCAAAAAAACTATTCGTATTGGCGAGTCAGGGATTTTTGACAATTTGTTTTTTGCTAATTCCGTGAAGGATTGCTAGTTGGCAACGTGGAACTGGGTTGTAGAGATGTATTAGCACTGCTGGGTCATATTTTTCCTACTGTATCATTAGATGTCCTCGTTATATGCTAGTGCCAAGACACTGCTAAATAGAGCAATGCTGGGCGGGAACTATTACTGGACAGGGCTATAATACAGGGGATATCTTAAATGGAAACCCCTTTAATATAACTTTGGTTAGGCAAAGTCATTGCACATTGATTCCAAGTCAAAGGGGCCCTACTCACTGGCCGACCCGCCGCCGAGCTGCCCGACGGCGGATACGGCCGACGAGCGACCCGGCGGCGGGGGGGGCAGTGACGGGGGGAGTGAAGTTTCTTCACTCCCCCCGTCACGCGGCTGCATTGAAGTGCAGGCAAATATGGACGAGATCGTCCATATTGGCCTGCATGCACAGCCGACGGGAGACCAGCGATGAACGAGCGCGGGGCCGCGCATCGTTCATCGCTGGAGTCTCCACACTGAAAGATATGAACAAGTTCTCGTTCATTTATGAACGAGATCGTTCATATCTTTCAAAAAATCGGCCAGTGTGTAGGGCCTAAAACAGTAGTTAACAGCAAATATTATGTACAGTCCTCTCATTCATTCACGTTTGTAAACAAGAAATTACGCATATTTTTTTTTCAACTTGTAAACCAGATTACAAATATCAGGCATAGATCATTTAGCACTGCATACTTATCCTGAAAACAACATTGTTTTATCAATGCAAAATCATTCCTCAAATATTGCAAGTCACACACATGTATATAGTCTCTCCTGCTTACTCACCGTTAGGGCAAGCATCACCTCTTGGAAGTTCTTATTTCCCACAATCCTCTTTTTCAGAGCTCTTATCGCATCTCTAGGGCTGCAGAAGGAGAGGAGAATTTGAGACATTTAAGAACGGTGAATGTGAGAAAGTAACATACATACATACAACTTCAGTGTTTGTGATAATTACCCTTCTTCTGTCTCATTGATAATATCACAGATTTCCATGTTCAGAGCCCAATCTTCAGAACGCAGGGACCCATCTGTAGCTTTCTCTGTAAGATTCAAAACAAGGAAAGTCTAAGGCAGGTTACACACTTGACGATATGCAACAGATATATCGTCTGAACCGGCAGATGGAACGATATATCATTCCCATCATCCAGTGTGTATGTACTATATATCGATGTACTGTCCCGCGGGTCTACAACAATGTCCAATATCTTTAGTTCCAGCCTTCAAATCTAAAGATATTGGACAAGACTGCACACACCTGGATGTGGGTGGATGCAGTCACTGACGATATCGGTGATTATACCGTTCAGTGTGTATGTCCCATATCGTTTGCCTTGACGATGTTGCATCTTATGCGCATCGTCAAGTGTGTACCCAGCCTTAATCACAAGTGTACTGTGTATCAGAAATCTCTTTCCCCCAGAAACATGTGTGACAAGTTAATTTTCAGGTTTTAGGCACACAATATAATAAAAGACAAACACATCAAAGTTCCTATAACTACTAGTTAGCACAGTGTAGAAGTACATTTATTATTAAATACACATTTATTTTCTTCTGATCATAGACATAGTGGTTGGTGAAAACTTATACCAAACAGAAGTCAGCTTTCTAACAAAGGATAGTAAGTATTAGGCAATCTTAATACTGTGCCAGGCCTTCAGGATGCAAAAGGACAGTGAGAAAAGTATAATCCAAGGGTAGGCAACCCATGCCATCCCACTGAGATGCTGTGGAACTAGAAAATCCCAGCATGCGCTAAAAGCAAACTATGACAAGGCATGCTGGGATGTATAGTTTCACAACTTCTGCTGTGCCACAGGGTGCCTAGCTGTGGTATAATCTGCGGATATGGAATGTATGGATACAGATAAAGCAACATACGTAGGTCTCTGTATATCATTATCTGCCTTCTGCAACGTCACCATTTGAGGATTGTGAGCAACTCTCTAAAATACTTCTCCAGATATGGGATGTCCAGGCACCATGGTGATGCATCACATTCCATAGTACCCGAAGGTCTTTCCCTTGGCAGATATAGCTAGACATTTAAATAAAATGGTTAAAGCACTTTGAAGGCCAGTCTGACCCATGGACGGATTGGCCATAGGGCTCACCAGGAAGATTCCTGGAAGGCCGACGTGTCTGTGGAGACTGTTTTGTGTGTTGTCATATGGCCCCACCCCCATATGACAGGCAGCTCACCGCACTCAGGGCCTAATTCAGACCGAATCGCAGCAGCATAATCTTTCTCTAAAGGGAGAAACCAGTGCACTGCAGGTGGGGCAGATATTACATCTGCAGAGAGAGTAAAGAGCCCCATAGACTAGAACGATAATGCCCGATTTCGACCTTTCGGTCCGATATATCGGATGCACTCATGATATATCGTAATTGCATGGAATCGTATCGAAAAAGGTGTGTTTTTTGTGCCTACGCTATATCTCATGCAATATAACGTAGGAAGTTTGACTGGCATTCTCAGGTCACTCCCATCAGCAGCAGCAACGACGCAGCAGAAGAGCTCAGATATATCCGATTTGATCTTTGCCCCAAGTATGCATTTAATCCACACTTTTCACCAATATCACTGTCCACCTGGCACACTGTCCACCAATGTAATCACACTGTCCACCAATGCAATCACACTGTCCACCAATGCAATCACACTGTCCACCAATGTATTCTAAATTATTGTTCACATTTTATTCATTTCTATGGGACAAAGTCATTTTAAAACCCCCTAATGGCCATGTTTTCTCCATCACTGTACCTCAATGCTGCACCTTGTGTTTCTGTGGCCCCAAAGTCCTATTAACCCTCTAATGGCCATGTGTTTTCTCCGCCACTGTACCCCAATGCTGCACCATTGATATTTGTGTAATGAGGAAACCATTTCCAAAAATCAACTTTATTTTAAAACCATATATTATCCAAATTTAAACATTTACCATATAACCAGTTACCTTAAATAAAACCAATTTGAAACAGAAAATATATAACCGTTTTTGCACCACTTTTTCTTCCATTATAGATATGTTTCTGGATCAAGACAAAGACTTCATCACCGGCCATGAATGTCTGTGGAAGATCAAAGCCAAGGGGTATTCGAATAAAGGGCCTAATTTAGAGTTGATCGCAGCAGCAAATTTGTTAGCAGTTGGGCAAAACCATGTGCACTGCAGCGGGGACAGATATAACATGTGTAGAGAGAGTTAGATTTGGGTGTGGTGTGTTGAAACTGAAATCTAAATTGCAGTGTAAAAAATAAGATTTTACTCACCGGTAAATCTATTTCTCGTAGTCCGTAGTGGATGCTGGGACTCCGTAAGGACCATGGGGAATAGTGGCTCCGCAGGAGACTGGGCACAACTAAAGAAAGCTTTAGGACTACCTGGTGTGCACTGGCTCCTCCCTCTATGACCCTCCTCCAGACCTCAGTTAGGATACTGTGCCCGGAAGAGCTGACACAATAAGGAAAGGATTTTGAATCCCGGGTAAGACTCATACCAGCCACACCAATCACACCGTATAAATTGTGATACTATACCCAGTTAACAGTATGAAATATAACTGAGCCTCTCAACAGATGGCTCAACAATAACCCTTTAGTTAGGCAATAACTATATACAAGTATTGCAGAAAATCCGCACTTGGGATGGGCTCCCAGCATCCACTACGGACTACGAGAAATAGATTTACCGGTGAGTAAAATCTTATTTTCTCTGACGTCCTAAGTGGATGCTGGGACTCCGTAAGGACCATGGGGATTATACCAAAGCTCCCAAACGGGCGGGAGAGTGCGGATGACTCTGCAGCACCGAATGAGCAAACTCTAGGTCCTCCTCAGCCAGGGTATCAAACTTGTAGACTCTTGCAAAAGTGTTTGAACCCGACCAAGTAACAGCTCGGCAAAATTGTAAAGCCGAGACCCCTCGGGCAGCCGCCCAAGAAGAGCCCCTTTCCTCGTGGAATGGGCTTTTACAGATTTAGGGTGCGGCAGTCCAGCCGCAGAATGTGCAAGTTGAATCATGCTACCGATCCAGCGAGCAATAGTCTGCTTAGAAGCAGGAGCACCCAGCTTGTTGGGTACATATAGGATAAATAGCGAGTCAGTTTTCCTGACTCCAGCCGCCTGGAAACATATATTTTTCAGGGCCCTGACTACGTCCAGTAACTTGGAATCCTCCAAGTCCCAAGTAGCCGCAGGCACCACAATAGGTTGGTTCACATGAAACACTGATACCACCTTAGGAAGGAATTGGGAATGAGTCCTCAATTCCGCCCTATCCATATAAAAAAATCAGATAAGGGCTTTTGCATGATAAAGCCGCCAATTCTGATACACGCCTGGCCGACGCCAAGGCCAACAGCATGACCACTTTCCACGTGAGGTATTTTAGCTCCACGGATTTAAGTGGCTCAACCCAATGCGACTTCAGGAAATCCAACACCACGTTGAGATCCCACGGTGCCACTGGAGGCACAACGGGGGCTGACTATGCAGCACTCCCTTAACAAAAGTCTGAACTTCAGGCAGTGAAGCCAGTTCTATTTTGGAAGAAAATCGATAGAGCCGAAATCTGGACCTTAATGGAACCCAATTTTAGGCCCATAGTCACCCCTGACTGTAGGAAGTGCAGAAATCGACCTAGCTGAAATTCCTCCGTTGGGGCCTTCCTGGCCTCACAGCACGCAACATATTTTCGCCATATGCGGTGATAATGGTTTGCGCTCACTTCTTTCCTAGCTTTAATTAGCGTAGGGATAACTTCCTCCGGAATGCCCTTTTCCTTCAGGATCCGGCGTTCAACCGCAATGCCGTCAAACGCAGCCGCGGTACGTCTTGGAACAGACAGGCCCCCTGCTGCAGCAGGTCCTGTCTGAGCGGCAGAGGCCATGGGTCCTCTGAGATCATTTCTTGGAGTTCTGGGTACCAAGCTCTTCTTGGCCAATCCGGAACAATGAGTATAGTTCTTACTCCTCTCCTTCTTATTATTCTCATTACCCTGGGTATGAGAGGCAGAGAAGGGAACACATACACCGACTGGTACACCCACGGTGTTACCAGAGCGTCCCCAGCTATCGCCTGAGGGTCCCTTGACCTGGCCCAATATCTTTTTAGCTTTTTATTGAGGCGGGACGCCATCCTGTCCACCTGTGGCCTTTCCCAACGGTGTACAATCATTTGGAAGACTTCTGAATGAAGTCCCCACTCTCCCGGGTGGAGGTCGTGTCTGCTGAGAAAGACTGCTTCCCAGTTGTCCACCCCGGGAATGAACACTGCTGACAGTGCTAACACATGATTTTCCGCCCATCGGAGAATCCTTGTGGCTTCTGCCATCGCCATCCTGCTTCTTGTGCCGCCCTGTCGGTTTACATGAGCGACCGCCGTGATGTTGTCTGACTGGATCAGCACCGGCCGGTGTTGAAGCAGGGTCTAGCCTGACTTAGGGCATTGTAAATGGCCCTTAGTTCCAGAATATTTATGTGTAGGGAAGTCTCCTTACTTGTCCATAGTCCTTGGAAGTTCCTTCCCTGTGTGACTGCCCCCCAGCCTCGAAGGCTGGCATCCGTGGTCACCAGGACCCAGTCCTGTATGCCGAATCTGCGGCCCTCTAGAAGATGAGCACTCTGCAGCCACCACAACAGCGACACCCTGGCCCTTGGAGACAGGGTTATCCGCCGATGCATCTGAAGATGCGACCCGGACCACTTGTCCAACAGATCCCACTGGAAGATCCTTGCATGGAACCTGCCGAATGGAATCTCTTCGTAAGAAGCTACCATCTTTCCCAGGGCTCGCGTGCATTGATGCACCGACACCTGTATTTGTATTAGGAGGTCTCTGTCTAGAGACGACAACTCCTTGGACCTCTCCTCCGGGAGAAACCCTTTTTTCTTGTTCTGTGTCCAGAACCATACCCAGGAACAGTAGACGCGTCGTAGGAACCAGCTGCGACTTTGGAATATTCAGAATCCAGCCGTGCTGTTGTAGCACTTCCCGAGATAGTGCTACTCCGACGAACAACTGCTCCCTGGACCTCGCCTTTATAAGGAGATCGTCCAAGTACGGGATAAATATTTCGGCCATTACCTTGGTAAATACCCTCGGTGCCGGGGACAGACCAACGGCAACGTCTGGAATTGGTAATGACAAACCTGTACCACAATTGTGAGGTACTCCTGGTGAGGAGGGTAAATAGGGACATGCAGGTAAGCATCCATGATGTCCAGTGATACCATGAAATTCTCCAGGCTTGCAATAATCGCCCTGAGCGATTCCATTTCAAACTTGAACCTTCGTATGTAAGTGTTCAAGGAGTTCAATTTTAGAATGGGTCTCACCGAACCGTCTGGTTTCGGTACCACAAACATTTTGGAATAGTAACCCCGGCCTTGTTGAAGGAGGGGTACCTTGATTTCACCTGCAGGAAGTACAGCTTGTGAATTGCCGCCAGTACTACCTCCCTTTCTCCGAAGGCAGCAGGCAAGGCTGATGTGAGGTAACGGCGAGGGGGAGTCGCCTCGAACTCCAGCTTGTATCCCTGTGATACTACTTGCAGAACCTAGGGATCCACCTGTGGGCAAGCCCACTGGTCCCTGAAGTTCCCGAGACGCGCCCCCACCGCACCTGTCTTCATGCGGTGGACTCAGAGGAAGCGGGGGAAGATTTTTGATCCTGGGAACCGGCTGTCTGGTGCAGCTTTTTCCTTCTTCCCTTGTCTCTGTGCAGAAAGGAAGCGCCTTTGACCCGCTTGCTTTTCTGAAGCCGAAAGGACTGTACCTGAAAATACGGTGCTTTCTTAGGCTGTGAGGAAACCTGAGGTAAAAAATTTTCTTCCCAGCTGTTGCTGTGGATACGAGGTCCCAGAGACCATCCCCAAACAATTCCTATAAGGCAGAATTTCCATGTGCCTTTTAAAGTCAGCATCACCCGTCCACTGCCGGGTCTCTAATACCCTCCTGGCAGAATGGACATTGCCTTAATTTTGGATGCCAGCCGGCAAATATCCCTCTGTGCATCCCTCATATATAAGACGACGTCTTTAATATGCTCTATGTTAGCAAAATATTATCTCTGTCTAGTGTATTAATATTGACAGGGTATCAGACCACGCTGCAGCAGCGCTATTCATGCTGAGGCAATTGCAGGTCTCAGTATAGTACCCGAGTGTGTATATACAGACTTCAGGATAGCCTCCTTTTTATCAGCAGGCTCCTTCAAAGTGGCCGTATCCTAAGACGGCAGTGCCACCCTTTATGACAAACGTGTGAGCGCCTTATCCACCCTAGGGGATATCTCCCAACGTGACCTATCCTCTGGCGGGAAAGGGTACGCCATCAGTAACTTTTTAGAAATTACCAGTTTCTTATCGGGGGAACCCACGCTTCTTTACACACTTCATTCACTCATCTGATGGGGGAACAAAACACTGGCTGCTTTTTCTCCCCAAACATAAAACCCCTTTTATGTGGTACTTGGGTTCATGTCAGAAATGTGTAACACCTTTTTCATTGCCGAGATCATGCAACGGATGTTCCTAGTGGATTGTGTATATGTCTCAATCTCGTCGACACTGGAGACTAACTCCGTGTCGACATCTGTGTCTCCCATCTGAGATAACGGGCGTTTTTTGAGCCCCTGATGGCCTTTGAGACGCCTGGGCAGGCGCGGGCTGAGAAGCCGGCTGTCCCACAGCTGTTACGTCATCCAGCCTTTTATGTAAGGAGTTGACATTGTCGGTTAATACCTTCCACCTATCCATCCACTCTCATGTCGGCCCCACAGGGGGCGACATCCCATTTATCGGCCTCTGCTCCGCCTCCACGTAACCTTCCTCATCCAACATGTCGACACAGCCGTACCGACACACCGCACACACACAGGGAATGCTCTGACTGAGGACAGGATCCCACAAAGTCCTTTGGGGAGACAGAGAGAGGAGTATGCCAGCACACACCAGAGCGCTATATAATGCAGGGATTAACACTATAACTGAGTGATTTTTCCCCCAATAGCTGCTTGTATACACATATTGCGCCTAAATTTAGTGCCCCCCCTCTCTTTTTAACCCTTTGAGCCTGAAAACTACAGGGGAGAGCCTGGGGAGCTGTCTTCCAGCTGCACTGTGAAGAAAAAATGGCGCCAGTGTGCTGAGGGAGTTAGCCCCGCCCCTTTTCCGGCGGACTTCTCCCGCTTTTTCTGGAATTCTGGCAGGGGTATTTTTACACCTATATAGCCTTCCTGACTATATATGGTGTAGATTTGCCAAACAAAGGTGTATTATATTGCCCTCAGGGCGCCCCCCCCCCAGCGCCCTGCACCCATCAGTGACCGGAGTGTGAGGTGTGCATGAGGAGCAATGGCGCACAGCTGCAGTGCTGTGCGCTACCTTGTTGAAGACAGAAGTCTTCTGCCGCCGATTTTCCGGAACACTTCTTGCTTCTGGCTCTGTAAGGGGGCCGGCGGCGCGGCTCCGGGACCGAACGATCGAGGTCGGGTCCTGTGTTCGATCCCTCTGGAGCTAATGGTGTCCAGTAGCCTAAGAAGCCCAAGCTACCACCAGTTAGGTAGGTTCGCTTCTTCTCCCCTTAGTCCCTCGCTGCAGTGAGTCTGTTGCCAGCAGATCTCACTGTAAAATAAAAAACCTAAAATATACTTTCTTTCTAGGAGCTCAGGAGAGCCCCTAGTGTGCATCCAGCTCAGCCGGGCACAAGATTCTAACTGAGGTCTGGAGGAGGGTCATAGAGGGAGGAGCCAGTGCACACCAGGTAGTCCTAAAGCTTTCTTTAGTTGTGCCCAGTCTCCTGCGGAGCCGCTATTCCCCATGGTCCTTACGGAGTCCCAGCATCCACTTAGGACGTCAGAGAAATAAAGCAGCCATTATTTACCCTGCACATAAACAAAATAACCCACCCAAATCTAATGGTGCGTACACACGGTGAGATATTTTCTTACGATTATTACTATATAGTAATCGTAAGAAAAGTTTGTGCAGATCGCAAGGTGAAAAGTCACCTTGCGATCCCGATTCGATGCCAATGCGCGGTCGGCATCGCAAGCCTAGATAGACTGTGCAGGCAAGTCAATTTTGAATATCTCTATAGAAGGGATAGTCAAAATTGACACTTAGCCAAAATCGCACAGTCAGTATCGCAAGCACACTCATTATGTGCTTGCGATGCCGACCTAGCCCCTGTCGCATAGTGAGAATCGGGCATAGCCCGATTCTCACCATGTGTATGGGCCTTAACTCTCTCTGCAAATGTTATATCTGAACCCCTGCAGTGCACATGGTTTTGCCCAACTGCTAACAGATTTGCTGCTGCGATCAACTCTGTATTACCTCCAAAGTGCAGCAGAATGCGTCCTTGGAGGAGCTAGTAGAGTACTCT
Organism: Pseudophryne corroboree; assembly: GCF_028390025.1. Taxonomy (NCBI): domain Eukaryota; kingdom Metazoa; phylum Chordata; class Amphibia; order Anura; family Myobatrachidae; genus Pseudophryne; species Pseudophryne corroboree. The sequence continues at coordinate 333,567,148 of NC_086452.1, read as the reverse complement.
GCAGACCCTGTGTGTCCAATGCTGACAAGGACTGGTTAAAGAAAAAGATCCAGAACCTGTGTACTGTGTTCTTCAAAGAACACAGAAAAATGGAACAGTCCAAAAGGTTCCTCCCAGGTTTACAAGACCTCGCTCTGGTACTACCCCTTACTGGAGTTTGTCCTGAACCAGGAGGCTACCCGGACAGGTTTCACCTCCCTCCCTCGGACTGTCACACAAGATCTTAAAGAAGTGAACTATCTTTGTCAGCATGTGTAAGTATATTTAATACATTTTTTTAAGTTTTTGCAAGTTCCATCAGTCCAACACAGTATACTTAAATGTGGCTCTTCTGCCAATCGACTGCACCTACTCTGTTAAAATAGGCCAGGTACTCATCCCTGACCTGTTTTGCCCATATACTCGCCCTAGAATGGAGTGCAGGTGGTTCCACAGAGGGAAATGGTGGTCTCCAGTGGGTGTTATAGGTCTCCTGGCACTGCTCTGGGCAGTGTCCCATGCTGGGTGGTTTTTCTGCACAAATAGGTATGCAGGACACAGCACGAAGTCACCACCCAATCTATCTTGTCCACCTGCAAAATTGATAGCTGTTAGGAATATCCGGAAGCGGCTAGATAGGATACCAAAAGTGTTCTCTACAATTCGGCGTGCCCGGGATAGCCTATAATTGTAGATCCGCTTCTCCCTTGTCAGCTGCCTTTGGAGGACGGCTTCATAATGTTCTCGTGGAGTGCGAATGCCTCATCAGCAACAAAAACAAAATTGAGGCCGTGTTTGGTTTGCTCCCTAGATGGCAAGTTCAGGGTCTTTGTGGTGAGCCGCTCGTAGAAGGTGGTATTCTTCAGTGAGCCACCGTCTGATGCACATCCATTTTTGCCAACGTCAATGAAGATGAATTCATAGTTTGCATTCACACTGCATTGTCCCCATCCATTTTGCTATTCCATCTCTGAAGTACAGCAACTCTGTCATCCAGTGATGCTGCCATGGCTACACAGTATGGTATACTTCTTGTGCTGTCCATGTCGGGCCAATTCTACAAAATTGTACAGGGCCACTTTTAATTCCCAATCCGTCCCTGGTCTCAGACACAACTGCAGCAAAAGAAGCAAGGAAGGCCGCAATTGTGTACAATCAGGTCCTATGAGAAGCGATCCCACCGCTCCCCCATTAGGGCTGCTTCCATAAATTTCCTGGGCTGGTTGTCCATCCCAATCCACCCCTGCGTTCTGAGCGAATGACCAGGAGTTAAGCAGATCTTTAAAGCATTTATTTTGTTAAATTAAATTTATCCCAATGTAAATGTTCATATAGGTATCTCATTTCCCACCCTGCATTTCAGCACTCTCTGCCTACATTTCCAGTTGCAATCCTTCATACAGCAGTGGCATTCATTGGCGTTTCTACCATGGGTGCAATGTGTGCGGTGTACACGGGCCCCTGGGTCCAGGGGGGCCACACCGCACACACTGCACCCATGTTGTGTTAAAACTTACCTTCCGGAGTCCTGCGACGGGCGCTGAAGCCACAGCCGTCGCGGCAAAAAATCCATTACAAAATGGCCACAGCGCATGCGCAGTAGCAAATTAGTCTCTGGAACATGGAGGGCACATTGCCGGAGCCTACTGCGCCGTGGAGAGTAGGGGGCACACCCGGAGTATGCACACGAGCCCCCTCCTCTCATAAAATGCCCCTGGTGGCGTTGCAACTTGTCATCAACTAGCTTGCACAGCAACCTTACCAGTTTCATTAACACTTCATAAAACACCCTTATATTAATAAATCCTGCTTAGCAAACACAAGGTACTCAAATGTCAGTGAAGCTAGACAGGCTGCAATGCAAGCCTGCACCTAGCAACTCAATGAGCCGAGCATCTCAAAGCTGGGAGCACCAGAGGTAGTGGTGCAGGTGGTGGGTAAGTACAAATCTTACTGAGCAAAACTAAAAGTGGATAAATAAATGGGGCCAGATGGGATACACCCAAGGATACTAAAAGAGCTAAAAGATGTGTTGGCGGCACCATTAACAGAATTATTTAACCAGTCACTAAATACAGGAGCAATTCTAGAGGACTGGAAAAGAGCGAATGTAGTTCCAATGTACAAAAGTAGAAGCAAGGAAGATGCAAGTAATTACAGACCAGTAAGCCTTACATCAGTAGTAGGGAAAGTAATGGAAAAACTATTAAAAGAAAGAGTTGTGGAATATCTTAATTCAAACAACTTACAGGATCCAAAACAGCATGGATTTACAGCATGGATTTACTGGTGGGAGATCATGGCAAACAAATCTTATTGACTTTTTTGACTCTGATGAAAATAACAGATCAAGCAAGAGCTGTAGATGTAGCATATCTAGACTTTAGTAAGGAATTTGACACTGTCCCACATCGCAGACTGCTAAATAAACTTGAAAGCGTGGTGGTGGATTATAAAACAGGTAAATGGATAAGAACCTGGTTGCAGGATAGAAAACAGACAGTTGTAGTAAATGGAGTGCAATCTATGGAGGGAAATGTTACCAGAGTAGTACCCCAGGGATCTGTACTTGGACCAGTTACAAGTTCTTTTTAATATCTTTGTTGGTGACATTGCAAATGGTATTGAAGGGAAAGTATTGCCTTTTTGCAGATGATACAAAGATTTGCAACAGGGTAGACACACCAGGAGGAGTAAAACAAATGATTGAGGACCTAGCTAGCCTTGAGAAATAGTCAAGAACGTGGCAACTACAGTTTAATGCTAAAAAATGCAAAATCATGCACTTGGGTCTCAAAAACACAAAGGCTAAATATAGTATCAAGGGTACTATAATGGAAACTACTGAGGAGGACAGAGATTTAGGAGTCACTATTTCAAGTGACTTAAAATCTGGACAGCAATGCAAAAAAGCAATGAGAAAGGCAAGTCAGATGCTTGGTTGCATAGCGAGAGGAATCAGTAGCAGGAAAAAAAGAAGTAATAATGCCACTGTATAGGTCATTGGTACGGCCTCATTTGGAATACTGTGTCCAGTTCTGGAGACCATGGGGGTCATTCAGAGTTGATCGCTAGCTGAAAATGTTTGCAGCACAGAGATTAGGCAAAAAAGTGGCACTTCTGCGCATGTGTATGCGGCGCAATGCGCAACGTACTTTCACAACAGCCGATGCTTTTTTACACAAGGTCTAGCAACGCTTTTCAGTCACACTGCCGGCCGCTGAGTGATTGACAGTAAAGGGGCGTTTCTGGGAGGTAACTGACTGTTTTCAGGGAGTGTGCTGAAAAAATAGGATTTTAAACCTACCGGTAAATCTATTTCTCCTAGTCCGTAGAGGATGCTGGGGACTCCGTAAGGACCATGGGGGTATAGACGGGCTCCGCAGGAGATAGGGCACCTAAAAAGAACTGTTACTATGGGTGTACACTGGCTCCTCCCTCTATGCCCCTCCTCCAGACCTCAGTTAGAGAACTGTGCCCAGAGGAGATGGACAATACAAGGCGGGATTTAGAAATCCAAGGGCAAGATTCATACCAGCCCACACCAATCATACCATGTAACCTGGATCATACATAACCAGTTAACCGTATGAACAATAACAGTAACGGTCCAAGACCGATTTCAACTGTAACAGAACCCTTATGTAAGCAACAACTATATACAAGTCTTGCAGAGTTTCCGCACTGGAACGGGCGCCCAGCATCCTCTACGGACTAGGAGAAATAGATTTACCGGTAGGTTTAAAATCTTATTTTCTCTTACGTCCTAGAGGATGCTGGGGACTCCGTAAGGACCATAGGGTTTATACCAAAGCATCCAATCGGGTGGGAGAGTGCGTATGACTCTGCAGCACCGACTGAGCAAACGCTAGGTCCTCATCAGCCAGGGTATCAAACTTGTAGAATTTAGCAAAAGTGTTTGACCCCGACCAAGTCGCCGCTCGGCAAAGCTGTAATGCCGAGACGCCTCGGGCAGCCGCCCAAGAAGAACTCACCTTCCTAGTGGAATGGGCCTCAACCGAATTCGGTACCGGCAATCCAGCCGTAGAATGAGCCTGCTGAATCGTATTACAGATCCAGCGAGCAATAGTCTGCTTTGAAGCAGGTGCGCCAATCTTATTAGCAGCATACAGGACAAACAGAGCCTCTGTTTTCCTAATTCTAGCCGTCCTGGCTACATAAATCTTTAAGGCCCTGACTACGTCTAGGGATCTGGAATCCTCCAGGTCACTTGCAGCCACAGGCACCACAATAGGTTGATTCATATGGAATGAAGAAACCACTTTAGGCAAAAATTGCGGACGAGTCCTCAATTCAGCTCGATCCACATGAAAAACAAAGTAGGGGCTCTTGTGTGACAAAGCCGCCAATTCTGACACTCGCCTTGCTGATGCTAAGGCCAACAACATGACCACCTTCCAGGTAAGAAATTTCAACTCAACCTTGTTAAGCGGTTCAAACCAGTGTGATTTTAGGAACTGCAACACCACGTTCAGGTCCCATGGTGCCACTGGAGGCACAAAAGGGGGCTGGATGTGCAGCACTCCCTTTACAAACGTCTGGACTTCTGGAAGAGAAGCCAATTCCTTCTGAAAGAAAATCGAGAGGGCCGAAATCTGTACCTTAACAGAGCCTAATTTCAGGCCCATATCCACTCCTGTCTGTAGGAAGTGGAGAAAACGACCCAGAGGAAAATCTTCCGTAGGTGCATTCTTGGTCTCACACCAAGACACATACTTTCGCCAGATACGGCGATAGTGCTTTACCGTCACCTCCTTCCTAGCCTTTATTAAAGTAGGGATGACCTCTTCCGGAATCCCCTTTTTCGCTAGGATTCGGCGTTCAACCGCCATGCCGTCAAACGTAACCGCGGTAAGTCTTGAAATACACAGGGCCCCTGTTGCAACAGGTCTTCCCTCAGAGGAAGAGGCCAGGGATCTTCTGTGAGCATCTCTTGTAGATCCGAGTACCAGGCCCTTCGAGGCAGTCTGGGACAACGAGTATCGACTGTACTCTTCTTCGTCTTATGATCCTCAACACTTTTGTGATGAGAGGAAGAGGAGGAAACACGTAGACCGATTTGAACACCAACGGTGTTACCAGAGCGTCTACTGCTACTGCCTGAGGGTCCCGAGACCTGGCACAATACCTCCGAAGCTTTTTGTTGAGGCGTGACGCCATCATGTCTATTTGAGGAGTTCCCCAAAGACGCGTTACGTCTGCCAAGACTTCTTGATGAAGTCCCCACTCTCCTGGATGGAGATCGTGTCTGCTGAGGAAGTCTGCTTCCCAGAAGACAGCCGACAGAGCGCTTACGTGATTTTCCGCCCAGCGAAGAATCCTGGTGGCTTCCGCCATCGCGACTCTGCTTCTTGTCCCGCCTTGGCGGTTCACATGAGCCACTGCTGTGACATTGTCTGATTGAATCAGAACCGGTAGGTTTCGAAGAAGACTCTCCGCTTGTCAAAGGCCGTTGTAAATGGCCCTGAGTTCCAACACATTGATGTGTAGACAGGACTCCTGGTCTGACCACAGTCCCTGAAAATTTCTTCCTTGTGTGACTGCTCCCCAATCCTCGGAGGCTCGCATCCGTGGTAACCAGGATCCAATCCTGAATTCCGAACCTGCGACCCTCCAGCAGGTGAGTACTTTGCAACCACCACAGGAGAGACACCCTGGCCCCTGGGGACAGAGTTATTTTCAGATGTAAGTGCAGATGGGAAAAGTCCTTGCATGGAACCTTCCGAAGGGAATGGCCTCATAGGCCGCCACCATTTTTCCCAGAACTCAAGTGCATTGGTGAACTGACACCCTTTTCGTTTTTAGCAGGTTTCTGACCATGTTCTGGATGTCCTGGGCTTTCTCCAGTGGGAGAAAGACCTACATTTGTTCCGTATCCAGTATCATACCTAGAAACGTTAGTCGAGTTGTCGGAATCAACTGTGACTTCGGTAGATTTAGAATCCAACCGTGTTGCTGGAGCACTCTCAGAGAGAGCGCCACACTGCTCAGCAATTTCTCTCTGGATCTCGCTTTTATTAGGAGATCGTCCAAGTATGGGATAATTGTGACTCCATGCTTGCGCAGGACCACCATCATTTCCGCCATTATCTTGGTGAAAATCCTCGAGGCCGTGGAAAGCCCAAACGGCAACGTCTGAAATTGGTAATGACAATCCTGTACAGCGAATCTCAGGTATTCCTGATGGGGGGAATATATGGGGACATGAAGATACGCATCCTTTATGTCCAGAGACACCATAAACTCCCCCTCCTCCATATTGGCTATTATCGCTCTGAGTGATTCCATTTTGAATTTGAATCTTTTTATGTACAGGTTTAGGGATTTCAGATTCAAAATAGGTCTGACCGAACCGTCCGGTTTCGGGACCACAAATAGGGTTGAGTAGTAACCTCTTCCCTGCTGGTTCAGGGGAACCCTGATTATTACTTGCTGTAGACACAGCGTTTGAATTGCAGCTAAGACTACATCCCGTTCCGATGTGGAAGCTGGTAGGGCCGATTTGAAAAATCGGCGCAGGGGCACCTCCTCGAATTCCAGTTTGTAACCCTGGGAAACTATTTCCAACACCCAATGATTCAGGCCTGAGCTGACCCAGGCCTGGCTGAAAAGTCGAAGACGTGCCCCCACCGGTGCGGACTCCCTCAGGGGATCCCCAGCGTCATGCTGTGGGCTTTGGAGTAGCCGGGGAGGACTTTTGTTCCTGGGCACCTGCTGAAGCAGGTGCTCTTTTGCCTCTGCCCTTACCTCAGGCGAGGAAGGAGGATCCCCGACCTCTTCTGGACTTGTGCGACCGAAAGGACTGCATCTGATAGGGTGGTACTTTCTTTTGCTGTTGGGGAATAAATGGTAAAAAGTTTGATTTACCTGCTGTAGCTGTGGAAACCAGGTCCGTCAGCCCATCCCCAAACAATACATCTCCCTTATAGGGTAGAACTTCCATATGTTTTTTGGAATCTGCATCACCCGTCCATTGGCGAGTCCATAAGGATCTTCTCGCAGAGATAGACATGGCATTGGCCCTAGAAGCCAGCAAACCAATGTCCCTTTGAGCATCCCTCATAAATAAGACGGCGTCTTTAATATGGGCTAGAGTTAAGAATATAGTATCCTTATCCATCTTATCAAAATCAGCTGTCAGCTCATCTGTCCAAGCTGAAATCGCGCTACACACCCATGCCGACGCAATTGTCGGTCTAAGGACTGCTACAGTATGAGAATAAATACACTTTAAGGTAGTCTCTTGCCTGCGATCTGCAGGGACCCTAAGGGCAGCTGTGTCAGGAGACGGTAGCGCCACTTTCTTGGACAAGCGCGTCAGGGCCTTGTCCACAGTGGGAGGTGATTCCCAATGCTCCCTGTCCTGTTTAGGGAAGGGGTATGCCATATAAATTCTTTTGGGTATCTGCGGTCTCTTTTCCGGAGTCTCCCAATCTTTTTCAAAGAAATCATTTAGTTCATGAGATGTGGGAAAATTTATAATCTGTTTCTTTCCCTTAAACATGTGCACCCTTGTGTCAGGGACCGAGGGTTCATCCACAATATGCAACACATCCCTTATTGCCACAATCATACACTGAATGCTTTTTGTCACCCTAGGGTGCAATTTCACTTCGTCATAGTCGACACTGGAATCAGAGTCCGTGTCGGTAGTAGTGTCTTGTGTTAAGGGACGCTTTTGAGACCCCGACGGGCCCTGTGAGTCGGTCCAATCTGAGGATTGACCCCCTGATGTCCCCCCTAATTCAGCCTTATCAAGCCTCTTATGTAAGGATGCCACACTTGCATTCAACATATGCCACATGTCCATCCATTCCTGAGTCGGCACACCCGACGGGGACACACCACTCATTTGCTCCACCTCCTCCTTGGAAAAGTCTTCCGCTTCAGACATGTCGACACCACGTACCGACACCCCACACACACAGGGATTAACCTATAAGGGGACAAAACCCCAACCAGGCCCTTAGGAGAGACAGAGAGAGAGTATGCCAGCACACACCCAGCGCTTAATAACACTGGAAAAATATGACCAGATAGCGCTTTTATATATAAAATGACCAGATTCCCACTCACTGCGCTTAAAATGCCCCCCTCCTCTTTTTTCCAGCCTGAATGTTCAGCAGGGGAGAGACCAGGGAGCCAGCGCTTTCCTCATGCAGCTTCTGTGGAGAAAATGGCGCTGGTTAGTGCTGGGGATCAAGCTCCGCCCACCCGACGGCGGGCTTCGGTCCCGGTGATTTTTTATAGAAAATGGCGGGGGATCGTAGAATTACTGCCCAGCAGCCTAATCTACCTTGTCAGTGCCCAAATGTGAGGTTTATTGCTGCCCAGGGCGCCCCCCCCTGCGCCCTGCACCCTTCAGTGCTGCTCTGTGTGTGTGAATGGGAGCAATGGCGCGCAGCGCCTTACCTCATGAAGATCTGATGTCTTCTGCCGCCTATGATGTCTTCTGCCTTCTCATACTCACCCGGCTTCTATCTTCGGCATCTGTGAGGAGGACGGCGGCGCGGCTCCGGGACGAACCCCAGGTGAGACCTGTGTTTCGACTCCCTCTGGAGCGAATGGTGTCCAGTAGCCTTAGAAACAGAGCCCAACCGTTAAGCCTGCCCTGCTTCTCTCCCCTTCAGTCCCACGATGCAGGGAGCCTGTTGCCAACAGGACTCCCAGAAAATAAAAAACCTAACAAAATTATTTTTCAACAGAAAACTCTGGAGAGCTCTCTGCAGTGCACCCATTCTCCTCTGGGCACAAGATCTAACTGAGGTCTGGAGGAGGGGCATAGAGGGAGGAGCCAGTGCACACCCATAGTAAAAGTTCTTTTTAGGTGCCCTATCTCCTGCGGAGCCCGTCTATACCCCCATGGTCCTTACGGAGTCCCCAGCATCCTCTAGGACGTAAGAGAAACGCAGGCGTGTCAGATACAAATGTAGGCGTGCCTGGGAAAACGTGGGCGTGGCTGGCTGAACGCAGGGTGTGTTTGTGAAGTCAAAACAGGAACTAAGTAGTCTGAAGTGATCGCAAGCTAGGAGTAGGTCTGGAGCTACTCAGAAACTGCTCGAAAATATTTTGTAGCCGTTCTGCGATCCTTTCGTTCGCACTTCTGCTAAGCTAAGATACACTCCCAGAGGGCGGCGGCTTAGCATTTGCACGGCTGCTAAAAGCAGCTAGCGAGCAAACAACTCGGAATGAGGGCCCATATCTCCAGAAGGATATAAATACATTAGAGAATGTACAAAGAAGGGCAATTAAAATGGTGCATGGCCTACATCACAAAATTTACCCGGAAAGGCTAAAAGATCTTAACATGTATAGTTTGGAGGAGAGACGGGAAAGAAAAACATGATAGAAACTTTCAAATACACCAAAGGTTTTAACAAAGTCCAGGAAGGAAACATTGGGGGTAATTCCAAGTTGATCGCAGCAGGATTTTTTTTAGCAGTTGGGCAAAACCATGTGCACTGCACGGAGGCAGATATAACATTTGCAGAGAGAGTTAGATTTGGGTGGGTTACTTTATTTATGTGCAGGGTAAATACTGGCTGCTTTATTTTTACACTGCAAATTAGATTGCAGATTGAACACACCACACCCAAATCTAACTCTCTTTGCACATGTTATATCTGCCTCCCCTGCAGTGCACATGGTTTTGCCCAACTGCTAAAAAAAATCCTGCTGCGATCAACTTGGAATTACCCCCAATTCTTCAAAGGAAGAGGAGTATTAGAACTCGAGGACATAACCTGCCTCCCTCCAGTTTCAGTGTAAGGGGAAATTTAAGGAAAAATGACTTCACAGAATGGGTAGTGGACAAGTGGAATAGCCTCCCATCAGAGGTGGTAGAGGCTAAAGGGGGGTACTCACGGAGCGATAATCTAAGCAATCTGACTAGATTGCTTAGATTTTTAAGCATGATCGCTTCGTGTGTACCCCCCATAGAAATAGCGATGTGCTCTGTGCTGAGCAGGGGGAGAGATGTGTGCTGAGCGGTTCGCTCAGCACACATCTCTCCCCAGATCTACTCGTGAATACGGGCCTTAAGACTGTAGAGCAATTTAAACATGCTTGGGATATGCATATGCATAACCTTACAAAGAATTAAGGTTCAAAAAGATTACCTAAAGGATAAAAAAAAAAAAAAAGGGGCAGACTAGATGAGCCAAGTGGTTCTTATCTGCCGTCAAATTCTATGTTTCTTTGTTAATCACATTATTACTGCTACAGATTAAACTTAATTTATGAGGGAACATCTCCTATCACTCCCACCAGCTTCTCATGTCATCTGCCCTCTCCTTCTAGCTCAGGTCTGGCCATCTTGTGGCTCTCCAACTGTTGTAAAACTACACATCACAGCATGCCCGGCCACCAATTTGCTATTAACGAATGCTAAAACACTGGCAGGGCATGCTGGGATGTGTAATTTCACAACAGCTAGAAAGCCATAGGTTGCCCAGACCTGTTCTAGACTGTATTCTCTCCCAGAGCCCTCTGTACCCTTTGTTTCATATCGGACCTACACCTACCTATTCACACTGTCCATGTTTTGTGCCATCTTTAAAAGATGGCCTGATGGTGATGATGAGTGATTTCACCATCGATGGGAAACCCCCAGATGATAAACATCGGAAACTGATCCCTGATGGTGAGTGTACCCCGTTATGTACATAGACAAACCATTGACAGCTTCTTGCCAATGGTGATTGACTACTGATGGCAGATCTGTTGATTACATTACATGATTAGAATAATTTGCACATGCTTAATCTATGCTGTATGATCCATTGAGGCAGATGTATTAAGCCTGGAGACAGCATAAGGAAGTGATAAACCAGTGATAAGTGCAAGGTGATAAAAGCACCAGCCAATCAGCTCCTAACTGTTAATTTACACATTGGAGCTGACTGGCCGGTGCGTTTATCACCTTGCACTTTTCACTGGTTTACACTTCTTTATGCCCTCTCAAGGTTAATACAACTTCTCCATGGTCTGAGAATTTACACTCGTACTGTCTTGAAGCGTAAATGTTCTCACATGACTTGTATATTTATGTACCTTATGTTTTAACTGCTCCGATGCCGCGAAACTTGTGACACCTTATAAATATACAAGACGATGTAGAGAATGGTGTAGCTCATAGTTTTGGCCACAATCAAATCAAATCCATCAAAAACTGAAGTGTACCGCCTCGGTCTATAGACTTCCAAGACTTTGATATGCCTACAGACTATATTAAGTAGAACTAGATAATTTTGCCTTTAAACATCAAGATCTAGTTAGATACAAAGACTTCTCTAAGTATAATAGAGAAAGCAGATCTGATAGAAATATACATTATGGTAAGAACTTACCGTTGATAACGGTATTTCTCCTAAGTCCACAGGTTCCACAGGATAACAATGGGATATGATGGAGCGACAGCGGATTTGCACCAATCAGTCAGAGCTTTCCGGCCTCCTAGCATGCAACGGGCCCATCCATATATCCCCGCCCCCTGGCTCAAGAAAATCAGTTGTATTCCAAAGCTCAAGGCAGGAGCATTATGTAGAACCCTAATCCGGCGAGAAGAACACACATGTACACCCACCGTGCCAGAAGGAAGAGGTTTAGTGAGTAAAAAGGATCATCAAATCAGGTGCGTCAGGGTGGGATCCCTGTGGAACCTGTGGACTTAGGGAGAAATACCGTTATCAACGGTAAGTTCTTACCATAACGTATATTTCTCCGGCAGGGTCCACAGGTTATCCACAGGATAACAATGGGATTTTCCAAAGCAGTTTAGTGGTGGGGACGCTCCTGATGCTCAGGAGAATCCTTTGCCCGAATTCAGCATCGTGAGCGGTAGAGGTATCCAAGGCATAATGTCTTAAAAAAATAAAAATGTGTAAATGGAAGCCCATATGGCTGCCTTACATATCTGTTCTGTTTAAGGACCCCATTGTGCTGCCCATGAAGGACCTACCCTATGAGTAGAGTGAACAGAGACATTAGCCGGAACAGGGAGATCAGCTTGAAAATATGCTTCGTCATTCGAAGTCATCTTGCCACTATCTGCCTACCAGCAGGTCATCCTCTCTTATGAAATCCATAGAAAAATGACAAGAGAATATGCTTCTACGATGACCCTGGTACCATCTACGTAGATCCTTAATGCACGGATCACGTCCAGCGATGCATCTCCCGCAGAAAAAGTCCAGGCACTAAACAGCCGGGACAATATTTCCTTTTGTTAAGGTGGAAGTTAGTCATCACCTTAAGAAGATACCCAGATCTAGTTCTGCGAACTACTTTCTCTGGATAAACAATCAGAACTGGGGAACAATATGGCATTCCCTAAGTCTGATATTCTTCTAGCTGATGACTCAGTCAGTAGAAAAGACACTTTAGCTGTCAACCATTTGTAATCCATATTTTTTAAGTGGTTCAAATGGGGCAACTTGCAGGATTTTCAGGACTAACCAAGTCCCACGGTACTGTAGGAAAAACAAACAAAGGTTGATGCGCAGCATACCCCGGAAAAAAAAGATACACACATCCTGTAAATTGGTAATTTACTTTTGGAACTCTACAGTCGATGCCGACCCCGGCTTCTCTCAAGGAAGCCATTCATTCCTGTGGGAATGCTATGACCCTGGAATTCTGAAAAAATTCTTGGGGCCAGTCACCTACAGCAACTGGTGTTTGCAGATGTTTTCCCATCCAAATACTCACCAGGTCCCAAAACACTGCATAACTTCCCAGATCTGGTGAGATTTGGCATATCAAGTGTGGTGTGGCTGTAGGTTTTCTTTCACTGTACCAAAGAATATAGGCTTGCCATATTTGGTGATATATGAGAGCTAAGAAAGGTTTCCTTGCTCTGAAACTGTCTGAAAGTATCCTCTTGACCGGAGGATAAAGGTTTCAATGGCCACGCTGTCAAAGACAGCCGACCCACATGTCTGTGGTAACCAGTACCCTGCATTAGTAGGTCTGGACGTTGAGGAAGCAGAAGTAGAGCATCCATTTCCATTCTCTGCTATTCTTCCTGTTTAAACTTAATCATCACCCTGAGTAATAGGGTATTTAGAGGAAACCCCATCTGCCAGATGAAGGTCCTGTCTCACAGATAAGGCATCCACAACGATCGCCCTGGGATCCTTTGTTCTTGACCCATATATGAGTACTTTGTTGTTCAACCAAGACGTTCTGAGATACATCTCTAGCACGCACCACTTGTTTTCTAGTTTCCGGAAGATCTCTGGGTGTAGAGCCCATTCACTCCTCTGAATGGTGTATCGACTTGAAAAAGTCCTTTTACCCGTTTATGATCCTCGGACTGAAAACAGCGGACAAGGTTTGGATGATGAAATCCATCCTCTTATGTATGTGACTTACCTTCTTCATCCCCTTTTCGGCTGAGAGTTACTTCCCGATGTAGAGGTACTCTAGTGCCGTTGTCTTTTCCGTGCGGAACTGGACTGGTTTTCACATAAAGACTGTCCCGTGCCTACACCGGTGCCCTGTATATGGCCCGAGGTTTCAACCTTTATTGGTAGACAGCACTTTGGGAACACAATCTCCGTGACACTAATCCTAGTGCCAGCATCTTCCCAATCTGATATCAAAAGGATTTTCCTTTGTCCCGCTGGGATGTCTGTAGCCACCAGGCTAATGACCTTCTTACTTTTATCGTAAGTACCATAGTCGGTCTTTATTATCTGATGCAATCCATTAATACTTACCACACCTTGTATCCCCAGCTGGTCTCTCTAGATACCAGCCAGGCCCACACTGCTAATCTTCTATGATCCAATGAAGATTGGGCATATCCAGTGTGGCGTGGTTGTAGATTCTACTAGGTAAGAATCAGATGCTGCAGAGACCTAGAGTGGAATTGTGCATACTCCCTCTTGTCGATGCAGATACCATCAAACCCATCCCCGCATTACTGCATGAATGTATACCATTTGACTGTGTGACAATTCTTGAATCCTATAGTGAACCTTGGATTTATTGTTGCGAAGTAAAAGATTACTCTCTGCAGACGTAATCCAGTACAGCCCCCAAGTGAGTCATCCGATGTGACGAAATTGGAGACTATTTTCCCCAAGTTATGAGTCACTTGCCTGAAAACTCGTTATTGCTATTGCCGATGACAAGAGCAATCTCTGTGACTGTGCCAGGATTAAAAGATCCTAGGTATGGGAAAAACCTTAACCCCTGCTGGCGGAGATAAGGTGCATCATATTTCTGGTAAATAGTCCGGGGACTGTGGCTAACCCAAAATGCTTTTCTGGAGGAATAGCCGAACCTTGGATAACACTGATGGACAAAGGTATAGAAACATGTCGTTAAGCCTCCTGTATCTCCAGGGATCCATAAAAAAAATCCTGGCTCCATGCCCCACATAAGGAACATATGATTCCATGTTTCCAAATGTATTTGCACAGCATTTTTCGGATTTAGCATGAGCCGAAATGAGTCATTTGTCTTCCGATTAAGCCAGGTTGAAGTAAAACCTTATCCTTGTTTGCCAGAGGAACTAGAATGACTATTCCTGACCAAAGTAATTTTCTGACCTGCTCTTTGCAAAGCCAGGCCTTCGTCTATAGCCAAGATAGGCTGTTTTGAAGGTGAAACATAACTAGAGATACCATGCCAGGTCTGTGACCTGATGAAGTCTGCTCCCCAACCTGGGATCTCCCAGGCGGAGACCACACCATCCGCTGATGGTTTTATTTTTCTACAGCACCTGGTAGTCCCTGATATCCGAATACTAACCAGGGCCACACTGTAGATCTTCTGGTAGCTCAATGATTTACTAATTTGAAATCACACTGACGTGTGATTCAGTGTAAAGGAAAAAATGTGCAGCGCTAAAAGCTGAATATAAAATAATATATCTTTTTTATTTTATGGCCTTAAAAGATCTAGTTGCAGGATGGATGTGGTGTCTGTGATGACAGGCTCCTTAAACCAGGTTTAAGGAGCCTGTCATCAAAGACACCACATCCATCCTGGAATACGCCTAGAAGTCCGCCTACGATCTCTAACGGGGAACTTGTTGCCGTCCAAGAAAGGAGTACAGGACCAAGCTCATATACAGGACTACAAGCGTCCAGAAGCAATTAAAGGTCATTCCATCTCACTCCTATGGACTAAACAACTTACAACAAGTGGCACCTACATCCCCTGGACTGTGGCATTTCTTCCAAGGATTACAAATAGGATACTGTGTGTGGCTTCCTTATGTGGTAATATTCCAAACATTTTACTGTGCTGTGTTTTCCCTTTTCTGTTTACATTTATACTAATTTTTATCGAAGAATTTGTATGTTATTTTGCTAGTTGCAACTAGATCTTTTAAGGCCATAAAATAAAAAAGATATATTATTTTATATCCAGTTTTTAGCGCTGCACATTTTTTCCTTTACACCAAATTCCTAAGGGACTAACTATCCCTTAAACAGCTGCTTCAGGTTAAACACCTCATTTCTAAGCGCCGGGCCCTTTTACCTTGGTAAATCTTCCCCACACTGACGTGTGATTCAGCCTATGAAAGGCTTCAATTGGTAGTGTAATATCAACGCGTGAACTGTATGAACTGTATGTGGAAGGAACACGACTTTCTTGAAGTCTGCTTCTGACTCCGGAATTCTGTCAATGCTTGCCAAAAAGGAATATTTTTAGAACAAGACAATGATTCCATCTACAGCACCTGGTATTTCTCACCAGGCCCCACACTGTATAGCTTCCAAGATCTGGTGAGATTGGGCATATCCAGTATGGTTTGGCTATAGATCTTCCACATACCCAGCTAAACTGCTCTATGAGCAGGGTAAAGTTAGGGCTGATGCCCTGGAGTAAATATTCTGCCCATATCCAATGCTTCCAGGAACATTGTAGTCTTTTATATGAGCCATATGAGATTCCTGTTCTTGAAAAAAAATCTCCTTCCATTGCATCAGCCCAGGCAACCACTGCCTTTGCCATTTAAGCCAAAAACCAAGGCTTGGCCTCATGACACCCCTAGACAGGAAAATTGAAAGCAAAGATATTGTAGATTCTCCTTATCTACTTTAGGAGCCATCTCCCCATTTCTTAAACAATCCCTAGCTGGAAGCAGATCATAGGAATTCCATTTCTTAGGAATTCTAACTTTTTATTGGGCGTAACCCAACCTCTTCCATGATTTTCTTGGAACTCAAGTATTGGGATGTTTAAACACAGGTGCCTTGGTTTTTAGCACAGGCTTTACTGTATCCTCTAAGGATAAAATGGCTTTATTGCTTTCAATTAACTCAAGTATATTCGAAAGCTGAGACCTAACTCTTTTTCATATGATGAAGTAGAATATTAGGGCTTTCATCTACTGCTGAATCTAAACAATGTGTATTCTGCGAGAGTGAAGATTTACTTACCACTGATTCTGAGAAGCTGCTGCTGTATGTAAGGGCTTGTAACCCTATTCATGGTACAGGATTTTGGGGGGATTATCCATCTAACTTCCTGGATAAGCTTGGGTAAATATAGCCCCAGGTGGATACACTCCTACAGCACCTGGTATTCCCAGGTGGCCCCACATCCAAGAACCAACCAGGCCCCCAGTGTGGTGTGGCTACAGATTGTTCCTGCTGAGCTAAACCTTATGCATACAAGCCATCCTGAACCAGATAATAAGAGGATAATACAGCTTTAAACATGGTATGAGTGTCCTCACCATTGTCGCTTTATTACATGATAAATATTCAGCACTACACAATTTTGTGACTGTATCACTTTACCTTTTAAAACGATATCCATTCGATCCTCCTCATGCACCAGCATTGAGGATCTTCAAAACAAACTGACAAACCTGTAGCAAAGTCAGCATACTAGTAGTCAGTCACAGGTTATACATTAGTAAATTGAGCAATATGAGCATATCGTCAACTACATTAATATTTTAAGTATGTAGGAGAACACATTTACTGAATCATGTTTAATGTATTCAGACGCAATGTGACAGAAACAACAGAAATGGTATACAGACTCATATGCAATAGGCACTTATCTAACTAATCATACTCAAAACAGTAGATAAAGATTTAGTGCTGTATAGCCCGTACTCAGTAGAGTGGGATACAGGGAGACTTACCCCGACTCCAGGATCATTAAATATGTTAGCAAACGCTGAGTGAATACAGACGCTACTAGAGTACACTGCCGCTCCATGAAGCTATAGTGAACACAGATGCACCAGTCACACAGCTGCCTATGCTGCGACCGGGCCCTCAGTGAACTCGGACGCACCGGTCACGCAGCCGCCTATGCTGCGACCGGGTCCCCTCGTGGTAGCAATCAGTGAACACAGACGCCACGGTCATACAGCTGCATATGCTGCGACCAGGTCCCCTCGTCTTCCAGTGTAGCTGGTAGCGTCTGAGACGGAAACGAGGAAACAGTTCATGGCGGGAGACTCGGCGGAAACTGGTCATGAACCGGGGGGAGGGGCGACCAGGAGAGCGTCTGACTCCCCACCGCTGACATCAACCCTAGGGATCGCGGCCTCATACTATTCCTGGAGCCTCTGATCCCTAAGACCTAGCACTGGAGCACCCGTGGTGGCGGCGCATCAGCTACTGTTTGGTAGTCTCCTCCCAAAACAGTGCGCTGTGTCTGTATTCCATGTGCTACGTGGAACCGATGCCTTACCTTCTCCCCGTGCTCCGGCCACAGCCTGGTAACGTCTGATGGACCTGCTAGTATATCAGACACAGACACCCGCCGAAACAGCACTGTACTCGTGGGTAAGTTTTGTCGCGACCCGGCGGAGAGTTGTTGGAGCAACTCTTTCCAATATGCGTATAAGACGCTGTTAAGAAAGATCACTCAAAAAATAGTAAGACTATAAAAAATAAAGTAAGAAAGCTTAGGGCTGCTAACAATCCAGCAGCCCTCTGACCATGGTCCGGCTCCTACCGCACCAAACAAAAAACTGATTTGCCTGAGCCAGGGGGCGGGGCTATATGGACGGGCCCGTTGCATGCTGGGAGGCCGGAAAGCTTTGACTGATTGGTGCAAATCCGCTATCGCTCCATTATATCCCATTGTTATCCTGTGGATAATCTGTGGACCCTGCTGGAGAAAATTTGCATATAGAACATCTAGATCCAGATAAGTTGTGGTATCCACATACTACTGCACTTTCGGCTGCAAATCAGATCATTTTAGACTTGGGGGTATTCAATCAGCTGCGATAACACAGTAATTTACCGTGAACTGACTTTCGTGGCATCGCCCAAATCACAAAAGGTGGTTTACAGATGTGCCCTCTTACATCCTTGCTGCAGTCACGCTAAACAGACCATCAAGTCACGTCATGATGTGGCGGTACTCGGTAGCGCCAAGCGTCTTTTAAAAAATAATAATAATAATCTGCTAAAATGAGTTTTAAACGCAATGTAATGGAATAGGATGAAAGAGCAGCTTCTGCTGGGTAAAATTATATGCCTATATTCTGTGTGTAATTGTGACTTTATCTGCATCCGAAATTATACATGACATTGTTTTCCAAGCATAACATTTTGTATGCAAATACAGTCCAGAAAACCAGAGAAAAGTGTAGGAGAAAATAGGGAAATCCGCCTGTACCCCAAAAAAGCCAAACTAATATAGGAAAACAGTATAGAAGTCTATTAGTGGTCATAATAAAAATATTTGGAGTACTTAAATTGGGTGAAAAGGCAGTTATATGCATTTTTTTTTTTTTAAATGATAGAAAGCAAGTGTTTTTCAGCCAAATAAGTGCTCAAATTAAATTTGGGGTACATAAAAATATATGAAAGCATATACTTGGGCTATTTTAAGCCACTTTCAATTAACTTAAAAAAAAAAAAGAAGATTGCTTCAACCTGCAAGCCTAAGAACACTTGTCCCACATTTAAAAATCACCCCAATATGTCTGTCCCATACCTTGTACCCCAATTTCCATAATTTTGACTCCAAAAATGAGTTATTGGTCAATTAATTTTTATTTTTTTTTAAACTTCTAAGTGCTTAAATAGTCTTTTAGTGGGTTGGCCCAGGGGTTCTGAACCAAATGCCAACATTATTACCTTAAAATAGGGATTCCCCCCAAGCTTATTACCTGCTCAGAGGTGGGGACGTGTAATTTGAGGTAAACCTAAGGAGAATTATCGCCAATAATTTTATACTGACAATTGAATATGGGCTTATCAAGGGTCGCGATAAAATCTCAGTTCGTACCGCAAAAATTACATTTCGAGGCTAACTGAATCTTCCCATTTATTTGGCTATAAATTGCAGCCTACAGTTTGCAAATAGAAGCAAATATAAAATGGTACCAAATACAGAATATGTAACAGGACGGAGGAAAGAGGAAGAAAAAATAAGGAAGATGGTTTAAGCTGTTAAGATTTTGTAAGCTATTGAGCAATCCGGCCAGACAAGTAATAGTACATGAACCCTATGGGATAAGAATGGCAGCTGTTTAGGAGATACTGCTAGCTTTCAATATTTTACAAAAACGGTAAAACAATGCACATATACAGGAAGTGTTATGCTGAACAGCTCTCACTCATCATATAGGAATATATTATACATTACGAGGTGCTACCTAAGTATACTGAACAATCAGATCAGGAAAGAGAAACAAGAACTATAATAGAGAGCTTGTTGAGTATTAGGGGGGAATGCAATTGTCCACAGTAATTTTTCGGGCTCTAAAAATGGGAGTTTACTACGTTTTTTATTTTTTGGGGGTCACTATATGGAGGGGTATGGGGATACAGTGTGTATATAGGGGCAGTATATGGTGGGGGGGTGCAGTGTACATAGTTGGTGTGTGTGTGTGTTTGTGTGTTAGTCACTGAACGGAGATCGACCGGGCGCCCTCTAGTGGCCGCTGGCTGCACTACAGAAGTAAGGAGCTGCGCTAGCCTTAATATAGATAGATAGATAGATAGATAGATAGATAGATAGATAGATAGATAGATAGATAGATAGATAGATAGATAGATAGATAGATAGATAGATAGATAGTGTTCACTCTAGGATCCGGGCAGGGCAGGGCGCCAGTCCGTGAGGGGCACAAGCACGTGCCAAATAGGGGCGTGGCCACACAAATAGGGGGCGTGGCCAATATATGTAATACAAGTGGGCGGTTCAGCCCACAGACAGGGAGCGTGGGCAGCCTGCGGCGTCACTGTTGGGGGCGTGCCCAGCACCTACGGAGGTGCTGGGCTTCCCCCAAGCTCTTTCACAGCGTGAATGGATGCCGCGCGCATGCGCATGGCATCTTTACACGCTGGGAGGGCAGAAAGTGGGCGGCTGTTTTAGCAGGGTGCCGCAGAAAGGGCAGGGCGGGTTTTGCCCTTAAAAAAAAATCGGGCAGGGCGCGGCGCCCTGCTAAAACAGCTTAGCGTGAACAATAGATAGATAGATAGATAGATAGATAGATAGGAAAGGAGAGGTACATGACAAGTCAAATTAATTTGGAGTATAGATTATCGTTTATGTACCTTATGTTAAAGTATGCGAGACAGTTAATGATAAATACAAAATAGACCACCAGTGAGATGTAGTATTCTCACACTGCTGTCTGTTTGGTTTAGGAGAGAGTTGTTTCAATCAGGATGTTATAATAATAATGATAATTTTATTTATATAGCACTCTTTCTCCAACATGACTCAAGGCGCTTATACATTTGGGCTTATTATACAAGGCTGGCATAATGGTATCATTATTGAATATGTGAAATTAATTGTTAATAAAGTTATCATGTTGTTCCAGTCTGGATGGCATGTGTCTAGTGAGGGTGTAAATAAAGTTATCACCCCAATGTGATTCAAGCTTTTACAGGAATTTTGATGGACCCAGAAGGAGTGATTATAAATCTCACCTGCATAAATGTCCATCTCTCATTATGCTACAGAATTTCCCTAGTCAGGGACTGGGACAAGAACAATCAACATGTTTTTTTATAACAACTTAATTAACAATTAACATCACACATGCAATATGCAATAGTGATACATCATTTAGGGGCAGATTTAACAACGAGTGATATTTTTACCACTTGTTATGAATGATAAATTGTGCTCCAGCTCCTGTCATGTGATTGAAAAATAACAGGAGCACCATTTATCATTTGTAACGAGTGATAACTAGTTTGATAAATCTTCAACTTTGTTTTGGATCTCTGGAAAAAAATACATTCACTCTTGTATCCTACACAATTTTACACTTCCGTATGTTAAGATTTTCCTTTGACAAAAATGTGTTAATACAACAGTAACATCTACACAAACAGCGTTCATATAGGACAGTGGCACTTGCAGGTGTGCCTCGGACAGCGGAAGATCTACATTTTTGGGGCCCTGAAGCTTTAACCGTTATGGGGGCCCCTTTGCAACCAGCAACAATAGTGCAACATCCAGCAAAGGTTCGAAGGGCATAATTACCTTATTTGATGCCCCCTTGTCCCAGGCTCCTTCTCACCTTTTATTGCTCCCGGTCTCCTTCCTAGGACGGGCCTTCTCAGGCTCCGCCATTCCTGGGAATGCATACATCCCAACTGTCCCGCATTCAGCGGGACAGTTCCGTTTTCCTGGGACTGTCCCGTTTTCCTGGGATTGTCCTACCCGCTGCCAGCAGTGTCCAGCGACGGGCGGGGTTGTTGGAAAGTTGGGGAGAGCACACACATTGCTGCTCTGCCCCTTTCCCAGAGGCTCCACCCCTTTTCCAGAGACTACTCCACCTATCAGACATGCAGGTGCCTATGGCGTCTAAACGGTCCGGCTTCACCAATCTTCAAAGTTGGGACATAAGGGAATGTCACAAAGAGAAGTTCTGCAAGGTTTCGGGAATTGTAGTTTAGAACAGATACACGTTTCACGCTATTTACAGAGCCCAAATCACAGAGCTAGACTACAAATCCCAGCAGCTCCCGCATTACTAAGCAACGTACATCCAACTGTAATAGCAGCTATGCTGTACTAGAAGCCTGGTTATCATGGTTTTATTGGTGACGTGCTATAACAATACATAAAAAAAAAATAAAAAAAATGAAAATCTGAATTTTTTGTTGTTAAAATGCACAAGAGAGACTCTGAGGAAGCCACTGATCCCCTGGGGAGAAACACATAAGACAACCCCCTATTGGACATATACACAAGCCGGCAGCAGACCACCTAGCTGAGGAGGGAAACATTCCTGATGCATAATCTCCATATGTCGACCTGATTGGATCCACAAAGAGCTGGGGGCTAACAGGAACCATCAGGTGGAAGTGAGTGGGCACTTGCCCGATAATCTTACAAGCTAATGCTTTTGAAAATTTCAGTGCTTAACATTATTCAGTGCACATAGTGTACAGAAGAGTCTGCAACACTTTGGTTTGCCTAGAACCTCCGTGTATGCCCCAGTGGGCAATATTGGAAACCGCTTCATTGCATATAATCAGGTTGGGACTGGCGTCAACAACACAATCTGACAAGGGATTGTTGTGTGTTTTTTCTATAGGTTTTATTTATAGTTTATTATTTTCTTTATTTTTTGGTCTTTTTAATACTTATATGTAATGTGAATATGAATGCCGGCCGGTGTATATGTGTATTTTTAACATATTAACCATAGTAGAAAATATATTTGTATCATTATCTCTAACCAGCGCTGTCTTTTTTTGTATGTACTGATTTGCTGTACTAGAAGCCTGGTTATCATGGTGTTATTGGTGACATGCTATAACAATACAGTACATAGTGAAAATCCGAATTTTTAGGTGTTAAAATGAACAAGCGAGACGAGGGAGAATTCTATCACTATAATGACATTATTTTAATAACACACTTAAAAAAAAAAAACGTAAAATCGATTTTGTTGAAAAATGTACTCCTAAAAAAATAAAAAGTTGCTTCAGGGCCTCTCTGAGTTTAGGGGCCCTGAAGTTTAAGCTTCATTAGTTTCACAGTAGATCCGCCACTGCCCTAGGGGCACTTGCAGGGGTCCCCTGGGTTGGTGGTCCAGGACCAACTAAAATTATTTATGATCAATATAATAGGTAAAACCAGTACTTGTTGCTTCCCATCATAAAATGTGGACACACAGAAGTCCATCACCACATAACTGAACCTAAGGGTGACAAATAATCACAATTTACTTCATGTAATATGTTTTTGTGAATTTCACAATAAGAAACTTTTGGCCTAGGGGTGCCATGGAAAACAATTCTGATACTTTAGGGCGTCGTGATTCAAAAAAGCTTGGGAACCACTGATTTAGGCTATAACAACAGCGGAAGTCAGACAGCCAGTCTCATGTTAGATTACCAGCAGGCCAAATAGGAGCAAATAGGTGGAAAACACAATAAACAACAAAAACTGTAATTCCAAAATCCAAACATGTGTGGAAAAGTAGTCCCATCGGGAGATTGTTTTACTGATCAGAACTTTTTAAGAACTGCTTATTCTATTTGCAATTGATTCAGGGGGTATTTATCAAAAGCATGGAGAAAGATAAAGTGGAGAGATAAAGAGTACTATCCAATCAGATTCTAACATTTATTTTACAGACTGTGTTTGAAAAATGACAGATATGGGCCGATTAGTTAATGCTCTATTTATTTATTTATTTATTTATTACCAGTTATTTATATAGCGCACACATATTCCGCAGCGCTTTACAGAGAATATTTTGCCCATTCACATCAGTCCCTGCTCCAGTGGAGCTTACAATCTATATTCCCTATCACATGTACACACAGACACATTCAATCTAGGGTTAATTTTTGTTGGGAGCCAATTAACCTGCCAGTATATTTTTGGGATTGTGGGAGGAAACCGGAGTACCCGGAGGAAACCCACGCAAGTACGGGGAGAATATACAAACTCCACACAGTTAGGGCCATGGTGGGAATCGAACCCATGACCTCAGTGCTGTGAGGCAGTAATGCTAACCATTACACCATTCTCTTCACCCTTTGATAAATACCCCCCTTAAATCATACCAATCCAAGCACACTGTTCTTAAGTGTATTATGTCTGTTTATTGCCACATAAATAGGCTTTCCAGACTATTCCTTTATTCCAGGATATCTATGATTTACACAGGTTCTGTGGCTGGCTAAATTCGTGCCTGCATTTCACCTGGTTTTAATCAATCCGAGAACCTGTATAAATCATAGGTGTCCTAGAGTAATAGGGATATTATGTAAAGCCTACACATATAGTAAAGACAGACTAGTGGATCTCTTTTAGGTCATCCAGGAAATAGTCATCATCATTGGCGGTTGTTACCTATGGGCTGCAGGACTGCAGCCACCCAGGTAAAATCCGCCACCCAGCTCACTGTCAGTAAAGCCAGATGCAGTCCATGAGACTGCACTGGCTAAACTGTGACTGGCAGTGACTTCCTATTGGAAGTCCTACCTGTCAGTCACAGACACAAAGGGAGGTACCATTGGGAGGTGTTTCCTACCTCCGGGACTGGCAGACAGGCCTGCGATTCCCGTAGGAAGCCACTCCCTACTAGTGATGAGCGGATTCGGTTTTACTCGGTTCTCAATACGGCATCTTATTGGCTATCCAAAACACGTGACATCCGTGAGCCAATAAGATGCCATTTTGAGAACCGAGTAAAACCGAATCCGCTCATCACTACTCCCTACCTCATCAGCCATAGCCAGCTTCTACGGACTGCAGCAGATGCAGTCCATAGAAGCAAGGCTTTTGCACATGCGCAGTACTGTCGCAGCTACTGCGCAAGCACCGGGTCCAGGCGTCTGTGAACTACATAGTACAGGTATGGGGGTGGTGGAGGGAACCAGGCAATGGGAAAAAGGGGGGCGGGAGACCTGCCAGCATGGCCAGCGGCTGCCCTCCTCCTCCACCCAGAATATAGATCAGTGGTTCCCAAACGTTATTGAATCACAACTCCCTAGAGTATCAGCATTTTTTTTACGTGACACCCCTAGGATAAAAGTTTATTTATTGATGAATTTGGAGAAAAATAAAAAATTACATTAATTGTGCCTACCTGTCATCCTTAGGTTCAGTTATGTGGCGATGTACAGTTGTGCTTCTGATTGTAGCACTGGTTTTGCCTATCACTTTGACTATAAATAATTTTAATTGGTCCTGGACCACCAACCTGAGGCACCCCAGGGTGCCTAGGAACACAGTTCGGGAACCACTGATATAGACCAGTGGTTCCCAAACGTTTTTTGAATCATGGCACCCTAGAGTATCAGAATTTTATTTACCTCTAGGCCAAAAATTTCTTATCGAGAAATTTTTAAATACACATTAAATCAAGTAAATTGTGTTTATATGTCATCTCTAGGTTCTGTTATGTGGTGAGGGACAAGATTTGCTTCTGTTTGTCCACATATTTTATTATTGGCAGTCAACAGCACTGGTTTTGCCTATTACATGGACCATAAATAATTTTTATTGGACCTGTACCACCAATCCAAGGCACACCTGCAAGTGTTCTGAGGCACCCTAGGATGCCTAGGCACACAGTTTTAAAACCACTAATGTGACTAATGTGTTTTATCTTCGAAAGGAAATTTCTTCAGAGTCAATGTCTTAAGTGATCATTTTAAACTTTCACCTAACCCCACATTCCTTAATGGATCAATCTAGTGTTTGAATTCATTAATGAAGAGATTAATACACAAGACAAGACATTTCTTCACAACAAATTAATACACTTAGTTAAAAATAACACAAATTGTGCTAGAAAATATTAATTTGTAATTTAATGGTATACTGTACATACAAAATCAAACTGCGTAAAGGGAACATACAGTCTGTTTATGCAAGTCACATAAGTACCAGTCAGGTTAAAGTTTATTGTGTACTTATTCTATTATATACTTGCACTCCATTATTCAAGTGGCATTCTCTTAAATGTATATAAAAGGATAGAAGGTACTGCCCTAAACTGGGTAGATTACACCACAGAAAAAAACTGAACCTCCATGGGGGGTATCCAAGTACCTGGGGTCAAACGTAGGCAACTGTATAGTCGTGGGCTATCCCATTAGTCCTGATGCGGCGCACTCCTCCCCCTGATGCCAGCACTTATTGGGGCTTATGCTTTAGGTGCCTGAAGCATAATCGGTGACAAGCGGGCTGCCGGAGCCACGATAACACATGGGATCCCATGTGTTAACGCGCGATCGTGGGTCAGTTTTCAGCCGATGAAAACAGCCTCTGATTGGATATCATCGGGATATCTGGCCGTTTTATTCAGCCGAACACAGATTGGGGCTAATTGGATACCGCAGTATGTATGGTCACCCAAAGTACCAACTTAATGCACATTTCTTCTCGCACCTCAGAAGGCTGCAATAAAAAAAAAAATGTCACCCCCACGGTTAACGGGCATCTAAAAAAAAACGTCTGGAAAAATCCTTATTTTAAATGCGAATTGCTAAACACAAGTTAAAAACCCATTGGCGCAACCCAGCAACAAAAACTGCTAAACACAGGTTAAAAACCCATGGGCGCAACCCAGCAACAAAAACTGCTAAACACAGGTTAAAAACCCATGGGCTGCAACTCCAGACTAAGTGAAAAGTGCGGAAAAATCCTTATTTTTAGGCAAATATGTCAAGACACAGGAAAAGATGGCCCATAAAGACATGTAATTTTAAAGAAAAATGGTTTAAATGATGTGGGACATGTGCGTTGACTGCTGTATTGAGAGTTTTTGAACTTAGAGATGGAATTTGCAAGTGTTTTATTCCAACTTTTTACAAACACATACACATAGTGTCGGACTGGGGCATGAAAGGCCCACCGGGGGAATGCAGTGGTAGGCACCCATGCTTAGGGGTGTGGCTGGTGTCCAGAGGGGAGGTGTCCACCTACCGTAGTGGTTTGGCTACCCAGCAGAGAGTGCGTCAAATGGGCCCCTTGATAACTATATACATTAAATACTGCTAGAGCATGCATGATACTGTACCAGGAAGGCACTGTAGGAAATACACCATAGTCCTGTGCATTATTAGGTAACATATTTAAAATGTGCCCAGTCTGGAACCTGATCCCTAAATAATGAGGAGGAGGGCCCACAGACAGTAGGGCCCACCGGGGGTTTCCCCTGTACCCCTGTCGGCCAGTCCAACTCTGCATACACACACTTAAAAATCACTATACACTTATTTTCACATCATTTTGTAAAAAAAAAAAAAGTGAAACTTTTTATCTGCCTACAATACTTTGCGAATGGTCACTAATATCCGCCTTCACTGTCCTATGGTATTTGCCATATTTTGGGGTTCAGAATGTTTTTTCCACTCTTTCATGTACTTCACATAGGTTGCACAATGCAGAATTAATGTGCGACTTTCGTGACTTGCCATTTCTTGAATTGCAAGGAATTTGGGGGCACACGTCAATAAAATATCCTGGGAAATGCACGTAATGTTAACCAGCGGGCACAGGGAATGGAACCTGTGGCTTATTGATTTGGCCCTTTATTTTCTGCTTTATAACAGGACAGGGGCTGCCTGATGCCCTACACTTTATGAAAATTATATTCTAGCCTCACCTACCCATTTGTTATATTTTATAAATGTTATCAATAGCTCTTCTACATACTCCAACTTGCATGTTAAAAGGTTAAAGTGATATTAAAACAAAAAACTTTGTGAATCACTAAGGTATGAACTTCAATCCACTCATGCTGCACCAAGGGGAATGCTAAATACAACACTGAGCTCCAACATTTTGCACATAAAAATCGGTACAAATTCAAAAAGGGGGTGTGGCCACAGGTAAAGGGGGCATGGTCACACCCCTTTTCCTATAATTTCAATGAAAGTTTGGAGAGCCAAAAATCGGTACAGACCATTAAAAAAAAAAAAGGTACTGTACCTGCCAAAAAGGTACAGTTGGAGGGTATGCATCTACACTGTGGTAACTAATAGTTGGACTATACATTGTCATTACCCTTTACGGTTGTGGGTAGTGCTGACTTTAGAAGACTACTTCGATTTCTTAGGTATCAAAATTCCCAGTACTGCAAGCTATTTCCACCTAGTACATAGCACCAACTGGAGGCAGCCCAATGAGTGAAACCAGGGTAAAACTCGTCAGCAGGGAGCTATTATAGCTACTGAGAGAGAGCTGCAACTGGAAAAGTAAAGTGTTCTATTGGATAAACTTATGCGGGCCAGACATCAGCCAAGTGATTCCCCGATGCCGATCAGATGATCAAAAATCTGTGGAAAACGATGATCAACAATCTGTTGGGGAATCTGCCAAATCCAGCACATTAAAAATAACTGACTCATCAATCCTGATCATTTTTTGGACAGGTATGGGTCGTTGGGTCGACTCAACATAGGTCGACGGTCATTAGGTCGACCACTGAAGGTAGACATGAGCAGTAGGTCGACATGGGCAATAGGTCGATATGATCTAGGTCGACAGTTGAAAAGGTCGACATTAGTTTTTTTGGTGTTGTTTTCTTCGTAAAGTGACAGGGAACCCCAGTTGGTGCACTGTGTCCCCTCGCATGGCGAGCGAAAAAGGTGCTTCGCACAGGTTACCGTTCCAGTCGTAGTCCTCGTGGATCGTTAAGTATGGAAAAATCCCAAAAATGAAAAAAGACAAAATGTGAAAAACTCATGTCGACCATTTGACCTGTCGACCTAGTACATGTTGACCAAATGAACATGTCGACCTAATGCTTATGTCGACCTTCTGTGGTCGACCTAATGACTGTCTACCTAAGGACCTAAAGACTGTATCCCCTTTGGACGCATCAGGAGTACAGGGAATTATCTAGATACTCCGCTGATGTATGGACCCTTACGTTCTAGATGGTATTCCAATAAAAACAAAACAACTTCAAAATGTTAAAAGTTCCTACGACCAAAAGCAATTTCGACAACAAAGCATTTTACATAAAGCAGGTGAATTTTGAAAGAGGACTAAACACTCATGCAACAAAAACTGCATTAATATTCATATACAATAAAAAGAGGCTTAATACGCTGGACTAGTGCACTCTGATTATTTTCACCCATGTGTGGTTGCAACACAGTATCATTTCGAAAATGTCATTAAATGATGTACCTTTCTGTCCCAACCTGCCCGTCTCCCAGTCGCCTGTATTCTGGCACTGTGCCCCCAGTTACTCGGCTCCCTGCCAGACAGTTTGATGTCGTTTGATGGACTGCCAAATGTGTTATCCAAACCACGTTCTCCTACATACTGGGCAGTCTGTCATGGGTCATTTACACTTAGGGGGTTATATACAAGCCATTGCACAGCAAACAAACTGCTAGGCTTGCGCACTGGAGGCAAACAATGGGAATCATTGCGAGGTGGGTGGACATAGGCTGAAGGAGTAACTTAAACTGCACTCGAACTTCTATCTAAAAATGTATACTTTTATTTTATCTGCTTTTACTACGAGGTGTATGAAAAAAAATATGTCTATATCACTTCTGCAAAAGTGATCATGCAAATTGATCTGGCTCCCAGTCTGTTCTTTAAATGGCATTATCCTCATAGAAATTAGGGGGTTTGAGTCAATGTTATTGAAAAACAAAACAAATTATGTAATAGAATATAAAATTGAACCAGCCAGATTTAATGCAGCAATGACATATACAGTATACAGTCCTGCACATGCACCTAAACAGACATGAGGACACTAAAAAACAAGTCTGCATCCCAATATGAAATGGTTTCTTTAAAATGTATGCACTCTACATGAAAGCCCTCAGTAATCAGAGTCCCCTGTAATATCACTGCAGATCCATATAGGAGGCGCGCATCTTAGGCGCACAGAAAAAAAATAATTCTTCTTCTATGTATATTAGCTACATCTAGATGTCACACTACATTTGTCTCTGTGGCGTAAAATTGCTCCTCTTAATACATTTTAGAGGTATTTCAATCTCAAGTAGTATAGCACTATATTCAACATAACGGTAAACTGGCTTATAACATTCAAAACTCAGCAACAGGGCAGCATCGTAATAACTAGTAACAAAAAGAACATATACATACATACATACATACATACCATACCCTCCAACATGACCCGCCCCACTAGGTACAAAATGCTCTGTTTCTGGACTTCCCTCTTAATTTATTATTGCCATCACCTGTGAAGAAACAGCTTTCTTATCATTTAACTAGTTCAACACAGCTGATGGCAATCATAAATTAAGAGGGAAGTCCAGGAACAGAGCATTTTATACCTAGTGGGGTGGGTCATGTTGGAGGGTCTGACATACATACATACATACATACATACATACATACATACAAAAAAGCTCATCATATCAATCAATCAATCAAGGCCCTCAGGCCTTTGACAAGCCACATAGACACCTTTCCAACTCACTTACTCCAAGAAAATACCCATAAACCCTGAGACCTCCGACACGCCACAAAATGTCCCATATGCCCCACTCATCTCTTCACTTGATACAATATGCTACTCAGACCTCCCACTCGTACATGATCTCTCAGTGCACTGTATGCAGCATCAACACCCTATCATGTGATGCAGAAACAGACTGCTCTTATGTTCAAATTCAGGGGCCAATTAAATTAAATGTTAATTGGACAAAAACTGCTAAAAATAAGATTTTACTTACCGATAAATCTATTTCTCGTAGTCCGTAGTGGATGCTGGGACTCCGTCAGGACCATGGGGAATAGCGGCTCCGCAGGAGACAGGGCACAAAATTTAAAAGTTTGACCACTAGGTGGTGTGCACTGGCTCCTCCCCCTATGACCCTCCTCCAAGCCTCAGTTAGGATACTGTGCCCGGACGAGCGTACACAATAAGGAAGGATTTTGAATCCCGGGTAAGACTCATACCAGCCACACCAATCACACCGTACAACTTGTGATCTGAACCCAGTTAACAGTATGACAAAACGTAGGAGCCTCTGAACAGACGGCTCACAACAATAACAACCCGATTTTTTTGTAACAATAACTATGTACAAGTATTGCAGACAATCCGCACTTGGGATGGGCGCCCAGCATCCACTACGGACTACGAGAAATAGATTTATCGGTAAGTAAAATCTTATTTTCTCTGACGTCCTAGTGGATGCTGGGACTCCGTCAGGACCATGGGGATTATACCAAAGCTCCCAAACGGGCGGGAGAGTGCGGATGACTCTGCAGCACCGAATGAGAGAACTCCAGGTCCTCCTTAGCCAGGGTTTCAAATTTGTAGAATTTTACAAACGTGTTCTCCCCTGACCACGTAGCTGCTCGGCAGAGTTGTAATGCCGAGACCCCTCGGGCAGCCGCCCAAGATGAGCCCACCTTCCTTGTGGAATGGGCCTTGACAGATTTAGGCTGTGGCAGGCCTGCCACAGAATGTGCAAGTTGAATTGTGCTACAAATCCAACGAGCAATCGTCTGCTTAGAAGCAGGAGCACCCAGCTTGTTGGGTGCATACAGTATAAACAGCGAGTCAGATTTTCTGACTCCAGCCGTCCTTGAAATATATATTTTCAATGCTCTGACAACGTCCAGCAACTTGGAATCCTCCAAATCGCTAGTAGCCGCAGGCACCACAATAGGCTGGTTCAGGTGAAACGCTGAAACCACCTTAGGCAGAAACTGAGGACGCGTCCGCAGTTCTGCCCTGTCCGAATGGAAAATCAGATATGGGCTTTTATACGATAAAGCCGCCAATTCTGACACTCTCCTGGCTGAAGCCAGGGCCAGTAGCATGGTTACTTTCCATGTAAGATATTTCAAATCCACCGATTTGAGTGGCTCAAACCAATGGGATTTGAGAAAATCCAAAACTACATTAAGATCCCACGGTGCCACTGGGGCACAACCGGGGGCTGTATATGTAGTACTCCTTTTACAAAAGTCTGGACTTCAGGAACTGAAGCCAATTCTTTCTGGAAGAAAATCGACAGGGCCGAAATTTGAACCTTAATGGACCCTAATTTGAGGCCCATAGACAATCCTGTTTGCAGGAAATGTAGGAATCGACCCAGTTGAAATTCCTCCGTCGGGGCCTTCCTGGCCTCACACCACGCAACATATTTTCTCCAAATGCGGTGATAATGTTGTGCAGTCACCTCCTTCCTGGCTTTTACCAGGGTAGGGATGACCTCTTCCGGAATGCCTTTTTCCCTTAGGATTCGGCGTTCAACCGCCATGCCGTCAAACGCAGCCGCGGTAAGTCTTTATCGGTCTTACTCCCCTTTGCCGTATAATTCTCAGTACTTTTGGTATGAGAGGCAGAGGAGGAAACACATACACTGACTGGTACACCCATGGTGTTACCAGAGCGTCTACAGCTATTGCCTGAGGGTCTCTTGACCTGGCGCAATACCTGTCCAGTTTTTTGTTGAGGCGTGACGCCATCATGTCCACCATTGGTCTTTCCCAATGGACCACAATCATGTGGAAGACTTCTGGATGAAGTCCCCACTCTCCCGGGTGCAGATCGTGTCTGCTGAGGAAGTCTGCTTCCCAGTTGTCCACTTCCGGGATTAACACAGCTGACAGTGCTAACACATGATTCTCTGCCCAGCGAAGAATCCTTGCAGCTTCTGCCATTGCCCTCCTGCTTCTTGTGCCGCCCTGTCTGTTTACGTGGGCGACTGCCGTGATGTTGTCCGACTGAATCAACACCGGCTGACCCTGAAGCAGAGGTTTTGCCAGGCTTAGAGCATTGTAGATTGCTCTTAGTTCCAGTATATTTATGTGAAGAGACGTCTCCAGGCTTGACCACACGCCCTGGAAGTTTCTTCCCTGTGTGACCGCTCCCCAGCCTCTCAGGCTGGCATCCGTGGTCACTAGGACCCAGTTCTGTATGCCGAATCTGCGGCCCTCTAACAGATGAGCACTCTGCAACCACCATAGCAGAGACACTCTTGTCCTTGTGGACAATTTTATCCGCTGATGCATCTGCAGATGCGATCCGGACCATTTTTCCAGCAGATCCCACTGAAAAGTTTGTGCATGGAATCTGCCGAATGGAATCGCTTCGTAAGAAGCTACCATTTTTCCCAGGACTCTTGTGCATTGATGCACAGATACTTTTCCTGGTTTTAGGAGGTTCCTGACTAGATCGGATAACTCCCTGGCTTTCTCCTCCGGAAGAAATACCTTTTTCTGAACAGTGTCCAGAATCATCCCTAGGAACAACAGACGTGTCGTCGGGATCAGTTGGGATTTTGGAAAATTCAGAATCCACCCGTGTTGTTGGAGCACTACTTGGGTTAGTGCTACTCCGACCTCCAGCTGTTCTCTGGATCTTGCCCTTATCAGGAGATCGTCCAAGTAAGGGATAATTAAGACGCCTTCTCTTCGAAGAAGGATCATCATTTCGGCCATTACCTTGGTAAAGACCCGGGGTGCCGTGGACAATCCAAACGGCAGCGTCTGAAACTGATAATGACAGTTTTGCACCACGAACCTGAGGTACCCTTGGTGTGAAGGGCAAATTGGAACATGAAGGTAAGCATCCTTGATGTCCAAGGACACCATAAAATCCCCTTCTTCCAGATTCGCTATCACTGCTCTGAGTGACTCCATCTTGAACTTGAATTTTTGTATGTACAGGTTCAGAGATTTTAGATTTAGAATCGGTCTTACCGAGCCGTCCGGCTTCGGTACCACAAATAGCGTGGAGTAATACCCCTGTCCCTGTTGTAGGAGGGGTACCTTGACTATCACCTGCTGAGAATACAGCTTGTGAATGGCCTCCAATACCGTCGCCCTGTCGGAGGGAGACGTTGGCAAAGCAGACTTTAGGAAACGGCGAGGAGGGGACTTCTCGAATTCCAACCTGTAACCCTGAGATACTACCTGCAGGATCCAGGGGTCCACCTGCGAGTGAGCCCACTGTGCGCTGAAATGTTTGAGGCGACCCCCCACCGCCCCTGAGTCTGCTTGTAAGGTCCCAGCGTCATGCTGAAGCCTTTGTAGAAGCCGGGGAGGGCTTCTGCTCCTGGGAAGGAGCTGCTTGTTGCAGTCTCTTACCCTTTCCTTTGCCTCGGGGCAAATAGGAATGTCCTTTTGCTCGTTTGTTCTTATAAGAACGAAAGGACTGCGGCTGAAAAGCCTGCGGCTTTTTCTGCTGGGAGGTGACCTGGGGTAAAAAGGTGGATTTTCCGTCCGTTGCCGTGGCCACCAGATCCGATAGACCGACCCCAAATAATTCCTCCCCCTTATACGGCAATACTTCCATATGTCGTTTGGAATCCGCATCACCTGACCACTGGCGCGTCCATAAACTTCTTCTGGCAGATATGGACATCGCACTTACTCTTGATGCCAGAGTGCAAATATCTCTCTGTGCATCTCGCATATAAAGAAATGCATCCTTTAACTGCTCTAAAGTCAGTAAAATACTGTCCCTATCCAGGGTATCAATATTTTCAGACAGTGACTCCGACCAAGCCACGCCAGCACTGCACATCCAGGCTGAGGCGATTGCTGGTCTCAGTATAACACCAGTATGTGTGTATATACTTTTTAATGTATTCTCCAGCCTTCTATCAGCTGGATCCTTGAGGGCGGCTGTATCAGGAGACGGTAACGCCACTTGCTTTGATAAGCGTGTGAGCGCCTTATCCACCCTAGGAGGTGTTTCCCAGCGCGCCCTAACCTCTGGCGGGAAAGGGTATAATGCCAATAACTTCTTTGAAATTAGCAGTTTTCTATCTGGGGTAACCCACGCTTCATCACACACTTCATTCAGTTCCTCTGATTCAGGAAAAACTATCGGTAGTTTTTTCACACCCCACATAATACCCCTTTTTGTGGTACTTGCAGTATCAGAGATATGCAAAGCCTCCTTCATTGCCGTGATCATATAACGTGTGGCCCTACTGGAAAATACGTTTGTTTCTTCACCGTCGACACTGGATTCAGTGTCAGTGTCTGGGTCTGTGTCGACCGACTGAGGTAAAGGGCGTTTTATAGCCCCTGACGGTGTCTGAGACGCCTGGACAGGTACTAACTGGTTTGCCGGCTGTCTCATGTCGTCTACCGACTTTTGTAGCGTGCTGACACTATCCCGTAATTCCATAAACAAAGCCATCCATTCTGGTGTCGACTCCCTAGGGGGTGACATCACTATTACAGGCAATTGCTCCGCCTCCACGCCAACATCGTCCTCATACATGTCGACACACACGTACCGACACACAGCAGACACACAGGGAATGCTCTGATAGAAGACAGGACCCCACTAGCCCTTTGGGGAGACAGAGGGAGAGTTTGCCAGCACACACCCAAGCGCTATAAATATATATATAGGGACAACCTTAATAAGTGTGTTCCCTTTATAGCAGCTCAAATATTATAAATATCGCCAATAAGTGCCCCCCCTCTCTGTTTTTACCCTGTTTCTGTAGTGCAGTGCAGGGGAGAGTCCTGGGAGCCTTCCTCGCAGCGGAGCTGGGCAGGAAAATGGCGCTGTGTGCTGAGGAGAATAGGCCCCGCCCCCTTTTCGGCGGGCTTCTTCTCCCGGTTTTTTTGGAACCTGGCAGGGGTTAAATACATCCATATAGCCCCAGGGGCTATATGTGATATATTTTAGCCAGAATAGGTATATTACATTGCTGCCCAGGGCGCCCCCCCCCCAGCGCCCTGCACCCTCAGTGACCGCTGGTGTGAAGTGTGCGGAGAGCAATGGCGCACAGCTGCAGTGCTGTGCGCTACCTCATGAAGACTGAGACGTCTTCTGCCGCCGGTTTCTGGACCTCTTCTCTATTCGGCATCTGCAAGGGGGTCGGCGGCGCGGCTCCGGTGACCCATCCAGGCTGTACCTGTGATCGTCCCTCTGGAGCTAGTGTCCAGTAGCCTAAGAAGCAAATCCATCATGCACGCAGGTGAGTTCACTTCTTCTCCCCTAAGTCCCTCGTTGCAGTGAGCCTGTTGCCAGCAGGACTCACTGAAAATAAAAAACCTAACAAACTTTTTCTAAGCAGCTCTTTAGGAGAGCCACCTAGATTGCACCCTGCTCGGACGGGCACAAAAACCTAACTGAGGCTTGGATGAGGGTCAAAGGGGGAGGAGCCAGTGCACACCACCTAGTGGTCAAACTTTTAAATTTTGTGCCCTGTCTCCTGCGGAGCCGCTATTCCCCATGGTCCTGACGGAGTCCCAGCATCCACTAGGACGTCAGAGAAACACAGGTTAAAAATCCATGAGCGCAACCCAGCAGCAAAAACTGCTAAACACAGGTTAAAAACCCATGTGCGCAACACAGCAGCAAAAACCGCTAAACACAGGTTAAAAACCCATGAGCATCAACTCTAGACTATGTGAAAAGCGGGCACAGGGCATGGAACCTGTGGCTTATTGATTTGTCCCTTTATTTTCTGCTTTATAATAGGACAGGGGCTGCCTGATGCCCTACACCAGAGGTTCTCAAACTCGGTCCTCGGGGGCACACACAGTGCATGTTTTGCAGGTCTCCTCACAGAATCGCAAGTGAAATAATTAGCTCCACCTGTGGACCTTTTAAAATGTGTCAGTGAGTAATTAATACACCTGTGCACCTGCTGGGTTACCTGCAAAACATGCACTGTGTGTACCCCCGAGGACCGAGTTTGAGAACCTCTGCCCTACACTTTATGACAATTATATTCTAGCCTAACCTACCCATTTGTTATACAGGTTGAGTATCCCATATCCAAATATTCCGAAATACGGAATATTCCGAAATACGGACTTTTTTTGAGTGAGAGTGAGATAGTGAAACCTTTGTTTTTTGATGGCTCAATGTACACAAACTTTGTTTAATACACACAGTTATTAAAAATATTGTATTAAATGACCTTCAGGCTGTGTGTGTAAGGTGTATATGAAACATAAATGAATTGTGTGAATGTAGACACACTTTGTTTAATGCACAAAGTTATAAAAAATATTGGCTAAAATTACCTTCAGGCTGTGTGTATAAGGTGTATATGTGACAAAAATGTATCCTGTGCTTAGATTTAGGTCCCATCACCATGATATCTCATTATGGTATGCAATTATTCCAAAATACGGAAAAATCCCATATACAAAATACCTCTGGTCCCAAGCATTTTGGATAAGGGAGACTCAACCTGTACTGCATTTTATGAATGTTATCAATAGCTCTTCTACCTACTCCAACTTGCATGTTAAAAGGTTAAAGTGATATTAAAACTAAAAACTTTGTGAATCACTAAGGTATGTACTACAATCCACTCATGCAGCACCAAGGGGAATGCTAAATACCACACTGAGCTCAAAAATAAGAATTTACTTACCGATAATTCTATTTCTCATAGTCCGTAGTGGATGCTGGGGACTCCGTCAGGACCATGGGGAATAGCGGGCTCCGCAGGAGACAGGGCACATCTAAAAAAGCTTTTAGGTCACATGGTGCGTACTGGCTCCTCCCCCTATGACCCTCCTCCAAGCCTCAGTTAGGTACTGTGCCCGGACGAGCGTACACAATAAGGAAGGATCTTGAATCCCGGGTAAGACTCATACCAGCCACACCAATCACACCATACAACTTGTGATCTGAATCCAGTTAACAGTATGATAACAAAACGAAGTAGCCTCTAAAAAGATGGCTCACAACAATAATAACCCGATTTTTGTAACAATAACTATGTACAAGTATTGCAGACAATCCGCACTTGGGATGGGCGCCCAGCATCCACTACGGACTATGAGAAATAGAATTATCGGTAAGTAAATTCTTATTTTCTCTAACGTCCTAGTGGATGCTGGGGACTCCGTCAGGACCATGGGGATTATACCAAAGCTCCCAAACGGGCGGGAGAGTGCGGATGACTCTGCAGCACCGAATGAGAAAACTCCAGGTCCTCTGTAGCCAGAGTATCAAATTTGTAAAATTTTACAAACGTGTTCTCCCCTGACCACGTAGCTGCTCGGCAAAGTTGTAATGCCGAGACTCCTCGGGCAGCCGCCCAAGATGAGCCCACCTTCCTTGTGGAGTGGGCCTTTACAGATTTAGGCTGTGGCACGCCTGCCACAGAATGTGCAAGTTGGATTGTGCTACAGATCCAACGTGCAATCGTCTGTTTAGACGCAGGAGCACCCATCTTGTTGGGTGCATACAATGTAAACAACGAGTCAGTTTTTCTGACTCCAGCTGTCCTTGAAATATATATTTTTAATGCTCTGACAACGTCCAGTAACTTGGAGTCCTCCAAGTCGCTAGTAGCCGCAGGCACCACAATAAGCTGGTTTAAGTGAAATGCCGAAACCACCTTAGGGAGAAATTGAGGACGCGTCCTCAATTCTGCCCTGTCCGAATGGAATATCAGATATGGGCTCTTGTATGACAAAGCTGCCAACTCTGAAACTCTCCTGGCAGAAGCCAGGGCCAACAGCATGGTTACCTTCCATGTAAGGTATTTTAATTCTACCGATTTTAACGGCTCAAACCAATGAGATTTGAGAAAATTTAGAACCACGTTCAAATCCCACGGTGCCACTGGAGGCACTATTGGGGGTTGTATATGTAGTACACCTTTGACAAAAGTTTGTACTTCAGGCACTGACGCCAATTCCTTCTGGAAGAAAATTGATAAGGCCGAAATTTGAACTTTAATAGACCCCAATTTTAGGCCCATAGACAATCCTGCTTGCAGGAAATGTAAGAATCGACCCAATTGAAATTCTTCCGTTGGAGCCTTCTTGGCCTCACACCACGCAACATATTTTCGCCAAATGCGGTGATAATGTTGTACAGTCACTTCCTTCCTAGCCTTAATCAAGGTAGGAATAACTTCCTCTGGAATGCCCTTTTCTTTTAGAATCCGGCGTTCAACCGCCATGCCGTCAAACGCAGACGCGGTAAGTCTTGGAACATACAAGGTCCCTGCTGAAGCAGATCCCTTCTCAGAGGTAGAGGCCACGGATCCTCCGTGAGCATCTCTTGAAGTTCCGGATACCAAGTTCTCCTTGGCCAGTCCGGAGCCACCAGTATCGTTCTTACTCCTCTTTTCCGTATAATTCTCAGCACCTTTGGTATGAGAGGCAGAGGAGGGAACACATACACTGATTGGTACACCCACGGTGTTACCAGAGCGTCCACAGCTATTGCCTGAGGGTCTCTTGACCTGGCGCAATACCTGTCCAATTTTTTGTTGAGGCGAGACGCCATCATGTCTACCTTTGGTTTTTCCCAACGGTTCACAATCATGTGGAAAACTTCTGGATGAAGTCCCCACTCTCCCGGGTGAAGGTCGTGTCTGCTGAGGAAATCTGCTTCCCAGTTGTCCACTCCCGGGATGAACACTGCTGACAGTGCTATGACATGATTCTCCGCCCAGCGCAGAATCCTTGTCGCTTCTGCCATTGCACTCCTGCTTCTCGTGCCGCCTTGTCGGTTTACGTGGGCGACTGCCGTGATGTTGTCGGACTGGATCAACACCGGCTGACCCTGAAGCAGCGGTTTTGCCAGACTTAGAGCATTGTAGATCGCTCTTAGCTCCAGTATATT
Organism: Pseudophryne corroboree; assembly: GCF_028390025.1. Taxonomy (NCBI): domain Eukaryota; kingdom Metazoa; phylum Chordata; class Amphibia; order Anura; family Myobatrachidae; genus Pseudophryne; species Pseudophryne corroboree. The sequence goes on along the minus strand of NC_086452.1, from coordinate 333,527,682 downwards.
TATGTGAAGAGACGTCTCCAGGCTTGACCACACGCCCTGGAAGTTTCTTCCCTTTGTGACTGCTCCCCAACCTCGTAGGCTGGCATCCGTAGTCACCAGGACCCAGTCCTGTATGCCGAATCTGCGGCCCACTAACAGATGGGCAGTCTGCAGCCACCACAGGAGAGACAACCTTGTTCTTGGTGACAGTGCTATCCGCTGATGCATGTGTAGATGCGATCCGGACCATTTGTCCAGCAGATCCCACTGAAATGTCCGTGCATGGAATCTGCCGAATGGAATCGCTTCGTACGAAGCCACCATCTTTCCCAGGACTCTTGTGCATTGATGTACTGACACCGTTCCTGGTTTTAGGAGGTTCCTGACAAGTTCGGATAACTCCCTTGCTTTTTCCTCCGGGAGAAACACCTTTTTCTGAACCGTGTCCAGAATCATTCCCAGGAACAGCAGACGAGTTGTCGGGGTCAATTGAGATTTTGGAAGATTCAGAATCCACCCGTGTTGCTGGAGCACTACCTGGGTTAGTGCTACACCGACTTCCAGCTGTTCTCTGGACTTTGCCCTTATCAGGAGATCGTCCAAGTAAGGGATAATTAATACGCCTTTTCTTCGTAGAAGAACCATCATTTCGGTCATTACCTTGGTAAAGACCCGAGGGGCCGTAGACAAACCAAACGGTATCGTTTGAAACTGATAATGACAGTCTTGTATCACGAACCTGAGATACCCTTGGTGTGAGGGGTAAATTGGGACATGCAGATAAGCATCCTTTATGTCCAGGGACACCATGAAGTCCCCGTCTTCCAGATTCGCTATCACTGCTCTGAGTGACTCCATTTTGAACTTGAATTTCTGTATGTACAGGTTCAAGGATTTCAGATTTAGAATAGGTCTTACCGAACCGTCCGGCTTCGGTACCACAAATAGTGTGGAATAATACCCCTTTCCCTGTTGTAGGAGGGGTACCTTGACTATCACCTGCTGAGAATACAGCTTGTGAATGGCTTCCAAAACCGACGTCCTTTCTGAGGGAGACGTTGGTAAAGCAGACTTTAGGAACCGGCGAGGGGGAAACCTTTCGAACTCCAGCATGTAACCCTGAGATATTATCTGCAGGACCCACGGGTCCACTTGTGAGTGAGCCCATTGATTGCTGAAAATCTTGAGTCGACCCCCCACCGTTCCTAGGTCCGCTTGTAAAGCCCCAGCGTCATGCTGATGGCTTTGTAGAAGCCGGGGCGGGCTTCTGTTCCTGGGCAGGGGCTGTGTGCTGCCCTTTCTTACCCTTTCCTCTGCCTCTCGGCAGATAAGACTGTCCTTTTGGTCGCTTTTTATAGGAGCGAAAGGACTGCGGCTGAAAAGACGGTGTCTTTTTCTGTTGTGAAGGGGTCTGAGGTAAAAAGGTGGATTTGCCGGCAGTTGCCGTGGTCACCAGGTCCGAAAGACCGACCCCAAACAATTCCTCTCCTTTATATGGCAATACTTCCATATGCCTCTTGGAATCCGCATCACCTGACCACTGTCGCGTCCATAAACTTCTTCTAGCAGATATGGACATCGCGCTTACTCTTGATGCTAGAGTACAAACATCCCTCTGAGCATCTCGCATATAAAGAAAAGCATCCTTTAATTGCTCTAGAGTCAATAAAATACTGTCCCTATCCAGGGTCTCAATATTTTCAGTCAGAGAATCCAACCACACTACCCCAGCACTGCACATCCAGGCTGAGGCTATTGCCGGTCGCAGTATAACACCCGTATGTGTGTATATACTCTTCAGTGTAGTTTCCAGCCTCCTATCTGCTGGATCCTTGAGGGCGGCCGTATCAGGAGACGGCAACGCCACTTGCTTTGATAAACGTGTGAGCGCCTTATCCACCTTAGGGGGTGATTCCCAGCGCGCCCTAACCTCTGGTGGGAAAGGGTATAATGCCAACAACTTCTTTGAAATTAGCATTTTTCTATCGGGGGTAACCCACGCTTCATCACACACATCATTCAATTCCTCTGATTCTGGGAAAAATACAGGTAGTTTTTTCACCCCCCACATAATACCCCTTTTTGAGGTACCAGTAGTATCAGAGAGCTGCAAAGCCTCCTTCATTGCCGTGATCATATAACGTGTGGCCCTATTGGAAAATACGTTTACTTCCTCACCGTCGACACTAGATTCATCTGTGTCGGTACCCGTGTCGACTGACTGAGGTAAGGGACGTTTTACAGCCCCTGACGGTGTCTGAGATGCCTGAACCGGTACTAACTGGTTTGCCGGGCGTCTCATTTCGTCAACTGACTTTTGTAATGTGCTGACATTATCACGTAATTCCATAACCAAAGCCATCCATTCCGGTGTCGACTCCCTAGGGGGTGACATTACCATCATCGGCAATTGCTCTGCCTCCACACCAACTTCGTCCTCATACATGTCGACACACACGTACCGACACACACAGCAGCCACACAGTGAATGCTCTATTGAAGACAGGACCCTCCTAGCCCTTTGGGGAGACAGAGGGAGAGTTTGCCAGCACACACCAAAAGCGCTATACAGTATATAACAACCCTAGAAGGTGTTGTTTTTATATATGCGCTCTCAATATATATTTATATCGCCAATTTATGCCCCCCCTCTCTTTGTTACCCTGTTTCTGTAGTGCAGTGCAGGGGAGAGTCGTGGGAGCCTTCCTCACCAGCGGAGCCGTGCAGGAAAATGGCGCCGAGTGCCGAGGAGAATAAGCTCCGCCCCTTTTCCGGCGGGCTTTTCTCCCGGTTTTTCTAATAAACTGGCCTGGGTTAAATACATACATATAGCCTTAATGGCTATATGTGATGTATTTATTTGCCTCTAAGGTACTCTATATTGCTGCCCAGGGCGCCCCCAGCAGCGCCCTGCACCCTCCGTGACCGAGATCCGTGAGCCGTGTAGCAACAATGGCGCACAGCTGCAGTGCTGTGCGCTACCTCTATGAAGACTGAAGTCTTCTGCCGCCTGTTTCCGGACCTCCGTTCTGCCGTTCTTCAGCGTCTGTAAGGGGGATCGGCGGCGCGGCTCCGGGACGAACCCCAGGCTGACCTGTGTTCCGACTCCCTCTGGAGCTCAGTGTCCAGTAGCCTAAGACTTCAATCCTCCTGCAGGCAGGTGAGTTGCAAGTCTCTCCCCTAAGTCCCTCGTTGCAGTGCTCCTGTCGCCAGCAGGAGACACTGATTAGAAACCTAAAAAAAACTTTTCTAACTAGCTCTTTAAGAGAGCCACCTAGATTGCACCCTCTCGGACGGGCACAAAAACCTAACTGAGGCTTGGAGGAGGGTCATAGGGGGAGGAGCCAGTATGCACCATGTGACCTAAAAGCTTTTTTAGATGTGCCCTGTCTCCTGCGGAGCCCGCTATTCCCCATGGTCCTGACGGAGTCCCCAGCATCCACTAGGACGTTAGAGAAAACATCTACACTGTGGTAACGGATAAACAGGACGCTGGGACCAATCATTTAACACACATGATAAAACAGGCACTTAATTCAGGGAAGAAGCCTCATGTGCCAGCTAAACCACACCCTGCACTAAAGAAGAAAAAAAGTTTATAATTTCCCTGTAACAAAAACCTTTGTAGCCAAACATCTTTTCTGAGTTACAGAGTAGGGCGGTCTCTGAAAATAACACACTAAAGTCAGGTCTGGCACCACCCAGAGAACATTCCTCTCCGCAGAGCCTAAATGATATTCTCAGTGCTGTCTGTAGGTCTCACAAATGTTTACTTTTTAAAACAAGAAATGTGACATGCAGCTACCAATGCTACTATAATAAGTAGTACATCCCAGCGAGCCATCTGTTTACTTTGTTCTTTATTGAAAAAAAATTACCTACGTAATGTAAAACACAATGTAATGGTTTACGTGCTCCTTGGTCTTGTGTCGTAAAGACTATTTTTTTTATCAAAAGGCAACAATAATAAAACACTTCTAAAAGAAAACTGCTGACCAGCAAAATATGTAAGGGTGCAATACATAATGCAACAGGGTTAAGTGAGCCAAACTGTCTGGCTTGTGCATAGTAAGGAGCCCATGTCCTCTGTTTTTGGAAGTGTCCCCAGAAAAGCACTCTGTGCACCAGTTCCCGATCAGACTGTAAATGTGCATGGCAGAAAGAGTAAAACTTCACTAGAATGCTTTAATTACCGCCACCTCATTTCTTGTTTTCATCAGGCAGTGGTGCGTGCAGGGGGGAAAAGCGGTCTGAGTACCCAGAAATTCCCAGATGAACCCCACATGTTTACTACTGACCGCGGTCCACATTTATAGCCCAGTCCCCTCGCCGTGTGTTGCAGGTCAATGGAACAGGGCCGGGGCCAATATAACGCTGTATTAGTAGAATCATGCCATTTTGTTCCCGCCCCCTACATGACAGACCTACAAATCGCAGCGGGAAGTCCTAAGACCATGGTGCCCCATACAGCCATAATCCGCAGCATGGTAAGTGTGTCTGTGGGTGTGACATGTGTATATATATATATATATATATATATATATATATATATATATATATATATATATAGTAACAAGCGACCTTCCACCAGACAAGATGCTGACACAGTTGTATGAAAGAAAAGTAGTCCGTTTACTTCCACAGCATAGTAAACAGACTTTTCACAGCAACTTTCAATGGGTACCTTAATTAGGCACCAGTTCATAAACAGCATGTACTGTACACAATCTCAGGCTCCCGGTCCCTAACCGACTGGCCCGCCCTCTATCGCCTGGCCACTTGTTGGCATCAGGAGCCCTCAGCCCTTGCCCTAACGAGCTTTATAAAAGTGTGGCACAGGTGTGCCTGATTGCTGGGAGCGATTGCTCCAATACCTGGACCGGACCTACATGGATGGAATCTCATGTATGAAAATGCAGGGTATTTCTGTGTATCAACAGCAATACAATACTATAATTTCCAACTGCCAGATAATCTTTGACACAACATTAAAGAGACAACCTGCTAGGTCCCAACACCTTCCTGGGCTTCCTCTTGGTCCAGCCCTAAACCCAGGTCGCCTTAGCTCGGGGCACCATATAAATATATATATATATATATATATATATATATATATATATATATTGATAAAGCTAAATATTTATCTTATATAATACCCTTTATGAGGTCTAAGAACACTGTACGCTATCTACGTATGAAGTACCGTAAGAGTACGCACGTTGCGTAACAATCGCTTAGCCGTAGTCGAGACGCTCAAGCGTCACGTTCGCTCACGGCCAAGAGATCACTGGCAGGCACGCTATTGGCTGCTGACTAACGTAATGATTCGCTATAGCGTAGCGGACGCTCGGGACCACGAGGAGATCACCAGCGGCGCTGACGCTCACAATGTTAAACCTTTGTATCTAAACCATAAACAATGCAGTATGCTGTAAAACCTTAGTGTAGAGATAGGGTGTAGATGCAACCTAGTGTAACCTTATTAACTTACAAGCTGTTTGAGCGTCACCGACGCTCTGAGAATACTAAACACTATAAGAATTACACAGATACCTGGGCTTAGGGTCCAACGCCTAATATATATTTTGAATGATATACTTGCAAAAGAATTAATACAAATACAAATCATACACTACCTAACCAGATAACTACACAGGAAATATAATACAATTACTATTTAAGAGAAAATAAGAGAGAAAGAGGAGGGGAGAGAGAGAGAGAGAAATTGGCCCACAATAACAAGAAGATCAATATAGTTGCGGAGAAACACTTACGCACAAGGGGAAACGATCGCATGCGCCTCGATATCCAGCTCCCGATTATCAGCAATGAGAACCGTTGAAGAGAGTGAACTGGATATGGTCGGCCTGCCTATTTATGCCCCACACACAATACAATTCAATGGTCCCTACAATCTCATTGTTCATTGGACACAGGAATTCGGCTTCGCATTATAACAAAAGGTCATAGGTTGATTCATACAGGTGGGCTGTGACTGCTTCCAACTGTTCAGGTGGGTGGGATACTGAGTTTCCCGCCGCATGACTAAATAAGAACAAATAATAGTAAATGGACATAAACTTCTTATGTCCATAACTATTCGCACGAGCGATTAATCCGCTCCAAACCAACACCGGAATATTGCTATTTAAATACTCTTCCGATGGGTACCAAACACCACTGTATGACCCCTGTTAGACCCTTCGTACAATACAAAGAGGGATCTCTCTGTTCAGGAACATGCTATGTTAACTAAACTTTCAGAATCTATCAAAGGGACCATGATCTACAAAATACATTATATAGTGAAAATATGTAACGATTGAGTCGCACGCTACGATCACATAAACTCTACCGTAAGTACGCATACCGTGCGCCTGCGGGTGCCCGCGACTGTGAGTATGCGCACGTACGGGAGAGCGCACGCATGCGCAGCACGGACCTGTGTGAGGTGCAAATATGGTAGTGTGCATAGAGATATTTTTCTGACTTTGACAGTCCACCCTTTGGCAGTCAACAATAACTGCCACCTTCTAAAACATTTCAAAAAGAGAAAAATATATGTCAGGGGTTAATACATTTACATGGTTGGGTAGGGGAGGAGAGGATAAGGTAGGAAAAGGGTATGACCTAGTGAGATAGCAGAAGCATGTGTGTATGAATCCGTGCTTGGGGGTCATGTATCATCGTGCCGTACGTGTTTTAAATCAAGCTTCAAGGTATTGCGAAGTATACATTTGAATTCCTTCTTATCCCGTGGTACGGGTCTGTGGATGGGCTGTCAAACTTTACCGAGCTCTTTTCGGCTTTGGTTGTAACAAAATGGGGGAGCACATTTTAGTTGATGATACATGAATGGGGGAGATATGTGATTGCTGATATCTGTGCCTGTATTCCCTATCGACTATGTGTGTCATTACCTGAGGGTTGTAGAAATGAAGAAAAGACATAATTACGGTAAATGCGGTGGTATTCTATGTCAGGTAAATGTACATTCGTCGATTGAGGTCTTGTTTGGTGTCTGTTGAATGCAGTCTTCTTTGTGCTTTTGCCCATAAGGTGCGAGCAAAAGCTGTCAATGTCCATAGAATTACAAAAGTGTTGGGCTAGCGTAATTTTAAAATTTCTAGGGAAACTGGGGATCCATGGCATAGTTCATCAAAAATCCGTGTATCAGGTTGTCAAAACTTCTTCTTTAATCCCTCTGTTGTCTGTATATCGGCTCATCAAATTCCTCGTCCAAGTGGGTCTTTTTACCTTGGAGGAAACGGAAAAACAGGTGAAAGAAACGGACCGTAGAAATCGCATTTTCATCACATCATTGTTTCTACATTTGGGTCATAAATCAAGTCCATTGGAATTACAGTTTCCTCACTCCTTAAACTCATTACCTTAGTACGACGGTTGCACCTCATTAAAGCCTGACCGCATCTAAATATCAAACCAATCGTTATGATAACACCTAAGATACATAGGAGAAACTTCCCAACATCCATTATGACTCCTTGAGCCCAGTCTCCTAAACCAGAGAACCAATTTCGCGGGTTCAACCATGACACCCAACCAGTCAGCTCATTACCTACAGCAGCAAGAGTGAGATTGTGTCTCCTGCGAAATTCCCACTTCAGTTGGAGAATATCGTCCATCTTTTGGTCTATGACCTCGACCGGGTCCTCGGTGCTATTCGTAATATATGTGCAACATTTCACGCCGTATTGTGTTGCCAGTGTGACACAATATCCGCCTGTCACTGCTGTGAGGTAATTAAGAACCATTCTATGCTGTACCAGTTCTGTTTTATAGGCCTGAAGTTCTCTTCCAGTATACCTAAACGTGTCATCATACATTTCAGTGATATTATCTAACATATTGGCGAGCGCAGATATGTATTTATAATTCAACACTCCTCTAGCGGTGCGAGTGATGTCTAACGCGATTAGAAACTGAATCCCGGTGGATTCATGGATCATGTCAGAGGCCGGATGCTCTGTTCTTTCTATCAGGTGCCGTTTAACTACGTGCTCGTAATGGGTGTGAGTATAAGGAGTTTGGGCAACACGGTGTATGTCTTTCATTTTGTCATGTGATACAGTCATTACTTCAGGCAGTACTTTTCCAATATAACACAATCCTTCAGAGTTTGGGGCAAGCCACTTATACGCCTTTCTCCCGCATATGAAATATGCATCATCGGGGAGAACATATGGGACGGAGTAGGACATAACCATATTACACACCTTCCATGTGAAATCTCCTGACCCTAATTCTTCCATCTGCTTAGTACACGTATCAGGTTGTACGATATGTGCACAGTATCCTGGTGATACCTCTCCAACTCTCGTAATCCTATTTCCTAAGGTATACCTATACCGGAAAGATTTTCCTCTACTGGCTATGTGGCGTATAAGCTCTGTATCTGTAGGCATTCTATCTGCTCTATGTGAAAAGGTCATGGTTTGATTACTCCATGACACTTCCTAATTTCCCGGCTTTCGGGGATTGGAGATGTTAAAACATAATAGGGACCTATCCACATGGTATTGGTGGAGCTTCAAACTAGGAGGGCTGGAGATATTAAACCTCCTGTCCACCGGTCTCCCACCCTTTAGCTCAAGTACCTCCCCTATCGTTAAAGGAAATGGTACTAGCCCTGATTTGCTATGACCTTGAGGTACTTGAGAGCATACCCAACAATCTGTTTTATTTAACACACTACCTACTAAGGAGTGATAGTCACTCAATGGATGCCGGTCCATATGGATATTAAAACTGGATTGGTATTTCTTTATGCACCCATCCTCAATGACATTGTTACAGAGCCGACAGATACAGTTTTCTTCAGCTAACAATCCTTCACAATTCCTTCTATGGTCAATGCTATCGGATCGTTTTCTGATACTCGCCTTTGCTTGTTGATTATGTTGTTCTTGGAAAACTACGCCTCCATCTCGGTCATCAGAACCCATTCCAGAACCTCTCTCGACCTCCATGGTACTCTCGCCGGAACAGAATGCTCTGGTCAACATCATGGTCAACAGGAAAATCCGGATCACAGTCTCTTGGGGCAAGTCCATCTTGTAGGAGGAAACGGAGAAGAATGAGAAGGGGGAAAAAAAATAATTTGAGGGAGAGGGGATGGGGAGTTGGAGAAAAACAATAAAAGGGAACAGGGGATCGACAACTGCTTTTGGTCTTGAGATTTTCAATGCTCAGGTGCCGCCTCAATCTTCCTGGAACAGACACTCCAGTGATACAACCTCTACCGTCTGTTCCTTATCACGGGACCTCTCTGGATCAGCAACCTTCTTGCAGTGGGACGAATGAACCCAAGTCTCTCTCTCAGCAACCTTCAATGCTGTAGTGCTAGTCAATAAGACCTGGTATGGTCCTTCCCATCTGTCAATAAGGCAACCTGAGCGTAGAAAATTCTGTATCATTACATAATCCCCAGGTTCAATGTCATGACAATTACTATCTGGTAAATCAGGAATCACTAACTTCAGATTATCATTTTGATTCCTTAACTGTTTACTCATGTTAATCAAGTATTTTACAGTCACTTCATTGTTACACTTCAAATCATCCTGAGGGTTAATCATAACATGCGGTTGTCGACCAAACAAGATTTCAAAGGGAGACAGATTAAGAGGGGACCTGGGAGTGGTTCTGATGCTGTACAGTACAATGGGTAAAGCTTCTGGCCATGTCAATCCTGTCTCTGCCATCACTTTACTCAGTTTATTTTTAATAGAGCTGTTCACTCTTTCCACTTTCGCACTCGCCTGTGGACGGTATGGAGTGTGCAGCTTGCTATCAATTCCCATCAATTTACACATTCCTTGAAAGACATCACCTGTAAAATGGGTACCCCTATCACTTTCGATAATTCTAGGGAAACCATATCTACATACAAATTCCTGCACAATTTTCTTAGCAGTAAACATAGCGGTATTTGTGGCCGCTGGAAATGCTTCGACCCAATTTGAGAAAACATCTATACAAACAAGTACATATTTCAAATTTCGACAAGGGGGTAATTGAATAAAGTCAATCTGTATTACCTGGAAAGGGCCGCCGGCAGGTGGGATATGAGATGGTTCTGTAGGTATTGCCTTTCCGATGTTCTTTCTCAGACAGGTAAGGCATGATATTGCCCTTTTACTCGCATGAGAAGAAAATCCTGGGGCACACCAATATGCTCTTACCAACTTGCACATCCCTTCCTTGCCCAGATGAGTCAGCCCGTGAGCTGCCTCAGCTAAGCATGGAAGGTATGCTTTGGGGGCCACTGGTTTACCGTGTCCATCCGTCCAGAGTCCTGAGGACTCCTGACCATATCCCTTTGCCTTCCAGACTGCCCTTTCCTGTGTGGAACACAAATTTTGCATCTCACACAACTTCTGTGTGTTGATGGTATTAAATACCATCAGTTGTGTGGTGTCTGTCTGTCTGTCTGGGGGTAGCAGCTGCTAATTTAGCAGCTTCGTCTGCTCGGCTGTTACCAAGTGATACTGGGTCTTGGCTATATGTGTGTGCTTTACATTTGATAACAGCCACTCTGTCGGGTTCCTGTATCGCTGTTAGAAGCCTTTTTATGTGAGCTGCATGCGCTACCGGTGTACCAGCTGCCGTCATGAAATTTCTGAGGCGCCATAGGGCTCCGAAATCATGGACTACCCCGAATGCGTATCTGGAATCGGTGTAGATATTGGCTGATTTGCCCTTAGCCAATTCACATGCTCTGGTTAGGGCGACCAGTTCAGCAACCTGGGCTGAGTGAGGTGGGCCTAGCGGTTCCGCTTCTATGGTGCCTTGGTCATCTACGACTGCGTATCCAGTACACAAGTCTCCCGAGTCTGACTGTCTATGACAACTACCGTCCGTGTAGAACGTAAGTTCTACATCTTCCAGTGGGTTGTCACTGATGTCAGGCCTTGCGGTAAAATTTTGGGTCAAATATTCCATACAATCATGAGTGTCTTCCTTTGTATTAAATCCTCCTTCCCCACCACTCTCATCCTCCACCCTTTGTGCCTGTCCAGGCACACCTGGGAGATATGTTGCAGGATTTAATGCACTGCATCTCCTTATGGTGATGTTTACGGGGGCCATTAGTGCCAATTCCCATCTTGTAAACCGCGCTGATGAGACGTGTCTGGTTTGGGCAGAATTCAACAAGGCTGACACTGCATGTGGTGTATGAATTGTGAGGTTGTGACCTAGCACGACGTCTTCGCTTTTCGTTACTAGCAATGCTATCGCAGCAACGCTTCGCAAGCATGTGGGGAGGGATCGCGCTACCGTATCTAGCTGAGCGCTGTAATATGCTACCGGCCTGCTGGCATCACCGTGCTTTTGGGTTAGTACGCCTGCCGCGCAACCAGCACTTTCTGTTCCGTATAGTTCAAAGGGTTTCCCATAGTCAGGCATACCTAATGCTGGTGCCTGCGTTAGGCACTGTTTAAGTCTCTCAAATGCTGTCTCAGACTCGTCTGTATGCGAAATCCGATCAGGTTTGTTTGAGGAGACCATCTCCTGCAAGGGTAACGCTAGGATGGAAAACCCTGGGATCCAGTTACGGCAATACCCACACATTCCTAAAAATGTTCTGATCTGTTGCTGGGTTTGTGGCAGAGTCATGTCTCTAATTGCTTGAATTCTATCAGCGGTCAGGTGTCTCAGTCCTTGTGTTAAACAGTGTCCCAAATATTTTACCTTAGTTTGGCATAATTGCAACTTGTCTTTGGAAACCTTGTGTCCTGTGTCTGAAAGATGAAACAGGAGCTGTTTCGTATCCTTCAGGGATGCTTCCAATGAATCAGAACACAGTAGTAGATCATCCACGTACTGTATTAATACTGATCCACTCACTGGTTGGAAAGACTGTAAACAATCATGCAAAGCCTGAGAAAATATACTTGGGCTATCTATGAATCCTTGTGGTAATCGAGTCCATGTGTATTGGACTCCTCTGTATGTAAATGCAAACAAATATTGACTGTCAGGGTGCAGAGGTACCGAAAAGAAAGCGGAGCAGAGGTCAATAACGGTGAAAAATTTCGCAGTGGGAGGGATTTGCATTAGGATGACAGCTGGATTTGGCACTACGGGGAACTGACTCTCAACTATTTTGTTAATCCCCCTTAGATCCTGCACTAGCCGGTAACCCCTCCCCCCACTCTTTTTAACAGGGAAGATGGGACTATTGGCAGTGCTGGACGTTCTTACCAGAATGCCCTGTTGTAGCAAGCGCTCTATTACAGGATACACTCCTAACTCCACCTCTGGCTTCAGAGGGTACTGTGGGATTTTTGGAGCTATCCTACCATCTTTTACTTGTACAACTACCGGAGCTACGTTTGCCATTAATCCAGTGTCCTGTCCATCTTTAGTCCAAAGTGACTCTGGTATCTGAGATGTCATTTCTTCTACTTGGGAGGGAGTCCTATTTGTCATAATGGTATGTGACATTAATTTTGACGGGGAGTCTAACATGTCTCGCACTTCCTGAGCGTGATTCTCAGGTATGTCCAAGAATACACCTTCAGGAGTACAATAAATGACGCACCCCATTTTACACAGTAAGTCTCTTCCCAGGAGATTAGTCGGTGCCGATGCAGCCAGCAAAAAGGAATGCTTGGTATGTAAAGGCCCTACTGTAATCTCGGCTGGTTTGCTAACAGGGTAGTGCTGGACTACTCCCGTTACCCCTATGGCTGGAATTGTCTTACCAGTGGTTCTCATGCCCACTGTCGAATTTATCACTGATTTGGCCGCCCCTGTGTCTACAAGAAAGTTTAATGATTTACCAGCTACATTGATTGCAATTTCTGGCTCACTTTCAAGACTTGCAATCAATTTTACTGGCTGCAGATTACAGGTATGGCCACACCCCTATTGGGTATGGTGACCTCCCTGAATCCCGCTGGCAGCAACTACTTGTGATGGAGTTAATTGGGAGCTACCAGAGGCTTGCCAGTCTCTGTTCGGGGGGTATCTTTTTGTTTCCCCTGTATGTGGCTCATAACTCCGTTTCTGCGGACCTTGCTCCCAATGTCGTGTGTCGTGTCGTTGTCTAGGGGGTTGGTATGAGTTTCGTGAATTCTTCATTCTACAATCTCGTGCCATGTGTCCCTGTTTATGACAAGAATAACAAGTAACCACATTTGACTTACCCACAGGGTTTGGTGATATAAACAAAGGCTGCCTTGTGGTCAGGGCCTGTATACTTACTGCCATTAACTTATCACCTTGTTGTTCCCTGTGCCTGGTGATGTTCCTATCGTGATCAATAGCAGCCTCTCTCAAAGTAGCCACAGACAGACCTCGCCAACATGGTTGTGTGGTCTGTACCCTAGTCTTTAATGATTCTTTTAAACCATCCATCAGTACCGATACTGCTACTTCTCGATGGTTTATGTTTGTTTTAATGTCCTCTATGCCTGTGTATTTTGCCATTTCTGATAATGCTCTGTGAAAATACTCTGCAGCTGTTTCTGACTCCTTCTGTTTAATGGAGAATATTTTGTTCCATTTAACTACGGCTGGGAAATACTCTTTTAACTGTAAGCTTATTCTTTTTACATTGTCTTTGTTGTACACATCTGTAAGAGGTACATCCTGATCTAATCCACAGTCAGCTCAAAATTGAGCTGCGTCGACATTGGAGGGTAAACATGCTCTCAGCAATATCTGCCAGTCTTTATTGTTGGGCTCTAACGTGTTACCTAGGTCTCTGATGTATTTTTGGCTGGCAACTAAGTCTTTTCTAGGGTCAGGGAATTCCGACACTATGGTCCTTAATTCCATTCGGGAAAATGGGCTGTACATGGCAATGTTCCTAACAGGAGTGACTCCTGAAGTGTCTGTTTTCCCATTTGGAACTACTATTACCTTAACAGGATTAACTCTAACAACCTCATCCTGTGTAGATTCTACAGGCTGTGGTGAAATAGTTTCAGCATAGTGTATGGTGCCGTACTTACCCGTTGATACAACCTCACCTATCCCTCCGCTAGGGGCTTTCGTTACTAATCTCGGGGGTTGAGCTGTGCCTACTGTGGTCTCTGCTATGGTGGCTGCTAGAGAGAGCGCTGAAATTGTTGCCGATTCGTCCTCTTGATCACACTCCTGAGGAAAGTTCAAAACAGGGTACAACTTGCACGGGTCAATACTTGCATTGGTTAATTGGTTAACATTATCTTTAACATTTACACAGTTGCTAAGTGTTTGTGTGTTACACCTTAGTGCGTCATTCTCCGCAACCAATTTTTCTCCCGATATATATGGTGGCGGTGGGGCAGTGGCTATCAGTTTTCTGATCGAGCCAGATACCGCCGCCTGAGCCAATCCTCTCTGTATGTCACCCTCCTGTTGCCACAACTGTAAATAATCATAATGTTTGATTCGTCTCTTGGCTGATTTAATGAGACATATCCTTCTCCTTAAATTCGTTAACACTTCTGTGCTGAAGCTACCTACTCTTGGGAATTTCTCCCCGTCATGTACCGTCATTCTCTCCCATTCATCACATAAAGCTTCTGTGTGACTTCCGTATTTCTCACACATTACGTATCTTGCCGACCCGACTGGTCGGTTCACTGAATCAACCCGAACCGAGGTTGATCGCCCCCTACCTGAACAAGTGGCCCCCATAGTTCGAAGGTGTTGCTTTATTCAACCAACCCTTACGCAAACCAAAATGTTCAAAATAGGCTGACGGTGGCGGTTTACCGAGTACCCCACTCACTCGCCCACGCCGACCAATCTGACCTGATCACACCGATATGGTGCTGGCGTACTCGACCTAGGGCCCCTGCGACCTGAACCTCTATTTACTGGAACCTGTGAGGGTGATCCGAAGAACACTTACTCTTTCCAGTAACTATTGGTTGTTGGATAGTTCCTGAGTGAGCAGCGAACCTCCCTTAAAATAAAAAAAATTACACAAATCACGTTAGAATGTACAAATAGCGTTTATGACCTTCGTACACAAATAGTACCGGTCAGGTTTACTAATGCACACAATTACGTGCGGTACAATCGTTCAGCACATAAGCAACTAATCTTATGTACGGAGCGACCAGTGGAATCGAAAATTGCGGCTGCGAATTCCTTCAGCCAGAGCTTGTATGGCCTATATGGGTGTTGCACCAACCCTTTCTTGGTGTTGTGCCTGTGGACTGTATAGCGGACTTCCTTGTCTGTTGTACCTGAACCTGCTGGTCTGCTATGACCTCCTGGTCTGTTACAGTATGACCTCCTGGTCTGCTACACTCTAATGCTCAAATTGTATGTTTTAACCAGGGATGCCTCCCTAGCCACCATGTACGTCACTTACACGCATGTACCTCACGAGAACTCGACTTTTCTTGTGGTTCAACCTCAAAAATTGTAAAAACAAACACTCACTCACCACATATACACTTTTGTTTCTATTTCTATTTCTGCGCAGAAATTTCTCTTTAGACCAGATGTGTTACAAATTAGGAGAAGGATCTATTAATTTAAATTTCGAATTTTAAAATAGATTTGCGCGATTTATCGCCTTGCGTTATTTACCACGTTGCGCTATTTATCGCGTTGAAAAAAAATTAACGCTTGTGATTTGAGTTACGTGGGCGTACCCGTACGCTCCGTTGCGTAATATACGCTGCGTGCGTCGGCCCTTGGATTGCGTACACAAATCTCAGTCCTTTGTTAGAGACACGTGTACGCAAAGCAAAGATCCACCGTAACACAATTTATACGTTTATCAATGTAGATGATCCTTTATCATCTACCACGCACCACACTGACTTCGCCTTGTCTCTCAGGCACAGCTGTGTGTTTGTCTATACTTTAACTATATTACCTTTACTCTTAAACTATGAAATAGCGGCAAATCTCTCTTAGCACGTTTATCAACTATAAAACTGGCAAACAGGAGAGTGATATACGAAAATACACAAATGAAAAAAAGAAATGCAGATATGCGTGCGTGTGTACGCAAGGCAGAAAAATAAACAGTTTTAAAAGAGACTAGCGTGTTGTTCTTACCTCCGGTTCCCGGATTCCTTCAGCACCCTTTACTAAGAGAAGCAGACGCTTATCCAAACAGCACTACGAGGAATATGATCTCCCGCCCTTTGCTGCTGGATAATGTCTGCTGAAATTACCTAGTGCAGATATGTGAAGGACAGGACGAACCCGCAATTGATAAAGCTAAATATTTATCTTATATAATACCCTTTATGAGGTCTAAGAACACTGTACGCTATCTACGTATGAAGTACCGTAAGAGTACGCACGTTGCGTAACAATCGCTTAGCCGTAGTCGAGACGCTCAAGCGTCACGTTCGCTCACGGCCAAGAGATCACTGGCAGGCACGCTATTGGCTGCTGACTAACGTAATGATTCGCTATAGCGTAGCGGACGCTCGGGACCACGAGGAGATCACCAGCGGCGCTGACGCTCACAATGTTAAACCTTTGTATCTAAACCATAAACAATGCAGTATGCTGTAAAACCTTAGTGTAGAGATAGGGTGTAGATGCAACCTAGTGTAACCTTATTAACTTACAAGCTGTTTGAGCGTCACCGACGCTCTGAGAATACTAAACACTATAAGAATTACACAGATACCTGGGCTTAGGGTCCAACGCCTAATATATATTTTGAATGATATACTTGCAAAAGAATTAATACAAATACAAATCATACACTACAATATAACATAGACTACCTAACCAGATAACTACACAGGAAATATAATACAATTACTATTTAAGAGAAAATAAGAGAGAAAGAGGAGGGGAGAGAGAGAGAGAGAGAAATTGGCCCACAATAACAAGAAGATCAATATAGTTGCGGAGAAACACTTACGCACAAGGGGAAACGATCGCATGTGCCTCGATATCCAGCTCCCGATTATCAGCAATGAGAACCGTTGAAGAGAGTGAACTGGATATGGTCGGCCTGCCTATTTATGCCCCACACACAATACAATTCAATGGTCCCTACAATCTCATTGTTCATTGGACACAGGAATTCGGCTTCGCATTATAACAAAAGGTCATAGGTTGATTCATACAGGTGGGCTGTGACTGCTTCCAACTGTTCAGGTGGGTGGGATACTGAGTTTCCCGCCGCATGACTAAATAAGAACAAATAATAGTAAATGGACATAAACTTCTTATGTCCATAACTATTCGCACGAGCGATTAATCCGCTCCAAACCAACACCGGAATATTGCTATTTAAATACTCTTCCGATGGGTACCAAACACCACTGTATGACCCCTGTTAGACCCTTCGTACAATACAAAGAGGGATCTCTCTGTTCAGGAACATGCTATGTTAACTAAACTTTCAGAATCTATCAAAGGGACCATGATCTACAAAATACATTATATAGTGAAAATATGTAACGATTGAGTCGCACGCTACGATCACATAAACTCTACCGTAAGTACGCATACCGTGCGCCTGCGGGTGCCCGCGACTGTGAGTATGCGCACGTACGGGAGAGCGCATGCATGCGCAGCACGGACCTGTGTGAGGTGCAAATATGGTAGTGTGCATAGAGATATTTTTCTGACTTTGACAATATATATATATATGTGTGTGTGTTGTAGAATGGACCGGCACTCTCCTGGCTTGCTCCTTTACCCCGGTGCCTTCTGAGACAAACTTGCAAATTCCAAAATGAAGACAGCGGCACTCGAGGATTTAAATGTATGAAAAAGTGTAATCAAAGCATACAGGTAGCCAACGTTTCGGGGCTCACATGCCCCTTTGTCAAGGTGTGTAACAATATGTGTGAATTAGAACATACCTTTTATCCAGGAGAAGCCCGCCAGTGCACAGTGCGAGACCGGAGACACGAGGATCCCGCCGTACTTCCAGTCGCAACGAGATGACCTCACTGCTGTTGCGCCCGTCGGTTGCCAAAGCAACCTGGACGCCGCTGGTCAATCCGCTGTGAGGAAACATGCATAGAACCAGTGGAAAAAGTGTACTTAATTACAAGAAAACCGTGCACCCCACGCATACAGAGTCCCACCACCTCTATTAGACCATTACTCTTATAGATCCCAAACTGTCAATGTCACTGAATAGTACACGGAGGGCTAAGAGGCAGGGCTGTGTCTGGATGCCGGCACTATGCCTGGCTACGGGCACCATGAATTTATAATACCAATATAATGTAAATAACAAATCTGACAGGCTAAAACAGCCCTAGGACCACCAAAATAGGTTGGCACAGATGCTAATATATAATGTATAATATGTGCAAGGCCACAGGGTTATCAGCCCCAGCCAGGGTAGCGCTGCCAGCATCCATGTACAGGTAATACACAGGAAAAGGAAAGAAGAAAGGGAAGGGGAAAGAAGGAAGGGCAGGGGAGGAAGGAGGGGGGGGGAGCGGGGGAGGAAGGAATGGGGGGGGCGGGGGGGGGGGGAAGGAAAGAGGAGACTGACACGTATGAGGAATTGGCAAACGACCCGTCCGTTGAATACCAACAGGAACTGGTGCACCTCCTGGAACAGGCCAAAGCGAGTGGTCAAATATCCAGTAAACTATGCGATGCTCTTAAACAGGAACATCCACTAGTGCCGATTTTCTTTGTGGTACCCAAGATCCACAAGAGTGCCACAGCACCTCCGGGTAGGCCGATAATAGCAGCTAGAGACTCCATCTTCCAACCCACCTCGATGTTCCTTGATGAGATACTGCAACCTCTGATTTTGAAACATCACAATTTCATTAAAGATACTACCAGCTTCCTGGAGCGGATTAACAGCATCGGACAGGTCCCCTCTGGGACACTAATTTGTGTTATTGATGTAAAAAGCCTGTATACGAGCATCCCGCACGAAGCAGGTTTGCAGGCCATGAGGAAGTTTCTGATTGAAGAAAAGATGGAAGCCCTCGACATAGGCCTTTTCATGCAGCTGCTAGCGATGACCCTGGAAAGAAATTACTTCATGTTTAACGGCAAATTCTTTCGCCAGAAGACCGGGTGTGCGATGGGGAGCAATGTCTCCCCATCGTTTGCTAACGTCTTCATGTTCCAGGAGGAGCAGGCAGTTTTCTTTGACGATAGGGCCATAGCCCAACATATACTGATGTTTTCTAGGTACATAGACGATCTGTTTTTACTATGGACCGGTGAAGCTGGGATGTTTGAGCAGTTGATGGTGGACGTTAATAATAGGCCATCTACGATTAAGTACACCTATGCAACAAGTGGGGAGTCCCTCAACTATCTGGACGTAAGAGTGACCATCAAGGACGGAAAATTGATTACAAGTCTGTACTCCAAGCCATCGGACAAGAACGTCCTGCTGAGAGCCAACAGCCACCATCCGGGACCACTCAAGGATGGGCTCCCGAGGTCGCAAATGAGAAGAGCCTCAAGGATCATCAGCGATCGGTCCAGTCTGGATCAAGAACTAGAATTTATGGTTACGAAATTTGTCCAGAGGGGATACGATTATCATAAATTACAACAACAGAAAGCAGAAGTTATGTCGATACCAAGGGAAACCCTACTTAAACCGACCGTGCGGAGTGCTAAGGCGGTGATCCCATTTGTCAACACCTTTAATACAGCTAGTCCGGTAATCCAGAGAGCATCAAGGGCCTTATGGCCAATTGTAGCTTCGGACAAAAAACTTCCAACATTCAAGGACAGACGCTCCATGCTGTGTTTCTCAAGGGGTAAGAGTATAAAGGACATCATTGTACACTCTGATGTCACAGGCTTCCAAAACGAGGTAGAGAGGCCCACCTCGTTCCTAACCAAACCCCCTGGTTGTTACAGGTGCCTAAAATGCACAACGTGCAGCAGTATGATAGTAGGGTCCTCGTTTAAGCATCCCCACAGAGAGAGGACATTCCAGATTAGACACGTGGTGACGTGCACGACGACTCACATTGTATACCTGCTGTCATGCCCATGCCATTTGTTTTATGTGGAAAAATCCATCCGGACCTTCAGAGAGAGGATGGCCCTGCACAGGTCTGCGATCAAACAGGCACTGGCCGGTAAACCTTCGGAACAACCCGTAGCACGCCATTTTGCACTGATGGGACACTCGCTAAATGACATAAAACATCAGATCATAGATCATGTTCCCCGAAGCATCCGAGGAGGGGATCGGGATCGCAAGCTTCTGCATATCGAATCTAAGTGGATCCATGAACTTGGCACAATAAGTCCAGGTGGACTGAATGAGTAATTCTCGTGGAATATTTTCATATAAAAGTGGTCATGGACTCTACCGATGCCCCTTTCCCACACTCCTCTTTCCTTTCCTTCCCTTCCCCCCCCCCTTTCCTTCCCTTCCCCCCCCCTTCCTTCCTCCCCCGCCCTTCCTTCTTTCCCCTTCCCTTTCATTTTTGCTTATGTGCCTTCATGTGTTCCTGTTTTTCTCTAGTCAGTTTGTGAATCTCTATGGTTCTGATATTGCTTGAGGAGGGGTTGTATTACCTGTACATGGATGCTGGCAGCGCTACCCTGGCTGGGGCTGATAACCCTGTGGCCTTGCACATATTATACATTATATATTAGCGTCTGTGCCAGCCTATTTTGGTGGTCCTAGGGCTGTTTTAGCCTGTCAGATTTGTTATTTACATTATATTGGTATTATAAATTCATGGTGCCCGTAGCCAGGCATGGTGCCGGCATCCAGACACAGCCCTGCCTCTTAGCCCTCCGTGTACTATTCAGTGACATTGACAGTTTGGGATCTTTAAGAGTAATGGTCTAATAGAGGTGGTGGGACTCTGTATGCGTGGGGTGCACGGTTTTCTTGTAATTAAGTACACTTTTTCCACTGGTTCTATGCATGTTTCCTCACAGCGCTTTAGAGTGACCAGCGGCGTCCAGGTTGCTTTGGCAACCGACGGGCGCAACAGCAGTGAGGTCATCGCGTTGCGACCGGAAGTACGGCGGGATCCTGGCGTCTCCGGTCTCGCACTGTGCACTGGAGTGCTTCTCCTGGATAAAAGGTATGTTCTAATTCACACATATTGTTACACACCTTGACAAAGGGGCATGTGAGCCCCGAAACGTTGGCTACCTGTATGCTTTGATTACACTTTTTCATACATTTAAATCCTCGAGTGCCGCTGTTTTCATTTGGGAATATATATATATATATATATATATATATATATATATATAAATATATATATTATACATACACACACATACATATACACACAAACAGAAAATTCAGCACTCACCATAGCAAGCACAATTATCCTCACAACATCAATAAATAAATGATGGGGGTTTAGTTAGTGAATTGGCCAATGCACGGAAGCCTGCAAACCGATCGCCAAGGTACCCCACCTTCATGCAGGGGTGGCGAGTGCTGTGGTTTTATATTTGTTTGTATATTGCAGGGTTAATCTTTGGTTAACTCTTATTAACTGTGGCCACAAGCTTTTTCATGCACCCCTAAGTAAACTTAATTGTCCTAAACCTGTGGCAGCTGTTCCTTAGTAATTTATCAGCCAGTGTCAGGTGTCTAGTGTACCTTTAAAAGCCATAAGCCATGTGGCAGGTGCACATTAAACCAAGTAGGCATATTTGCAGTAATATTATGTGTGATACAGTTGCCCTTCTGGGGTGGCGAGTGCTGTGTGTGTGTGTGTGTGTGTGTGTGTGTGTGTGTGTGTGTGTGTGTGTGTGTGTGTGTGTGTGTGTGTGTGTGTGTATATATATATATATATATATATATATATATATATATATATATATATATATAAAAGTTTTTCTTTTTTACACACACATATATACACATGGAAACCCCCATAAAAATACAGCAGTTGCCCCTGCACCTCTTTTGTTATTCTGTAATAAGCTGCACAGGTTTTGTCTTATTTGTAAATTAAGCAACAGAGCTGGGCCAGGTCATCTTTATAGGTGTCCCTTATGTGTTTAACATTTGTTATTTTTATTGTCAATGTGTGCTTTCCAAAAAGTACCTGCAAAGGAAGGCCTGGGGGAGATCTAGTCATACTTGCCTACTTTTAAAACAGCATTTCATGGAGACTGTGAAAGCAGCACCTGTGAGTGATGTATTACAGTGCACGTATAATGCTGCTTCTGTACCATGTTGCTCAGTAATATCTATATGTTGATGAAAACATACGGATACTTTTCAAGGCTTTTTCACATATTGTGTTCTATTCAGAAGTGGTTTCACATAAGTGGCCAGCTGAAACCTTATTTGAAGATCCTAGAAGCCATAACGGGGGTACACATGGACAGATCCGTGTTTAAAATCTAAGCACTATGACTAGATTGCTTAGATTTTAAGCACGGATCTGTTGTGTGTATGCCCTCCAGCGATAGCGATGCGCGGCCCCGCGCATCGCTATCGCGGGTGCTAGATTGAGCCTGCATGCAGGCTCAATCTAGCGGGTCGCTCACTTCAGCGCTGTGTGACGTGAGCGGCCCCCCGTTGCCGTTCCCCCTCGCTCAGCACATCGCACTATGCTGAGCGGGGGGAGATGTGTGCTGAGCGGTCTGTGTTAAGATCGCTCAGCACACATCTCTCCCGTCAGTACTGGCCTATAGAAATCATTGGGGCAGATGTATTAAGCCTGGAGACAGTATTAGGAAGTGATAAACCAGTGATAAGCGCAAGATGATAATGCACCAGCCAATCAGCTCCTAACTGGTAATTTACATATTTGTAGCTGATTGGCTGGTGCATTTATCACCTTGCGCTTATCACTGGTTTATCACTTCCTTATCCCTTCTCCAGGTTAATACATCTGCCCCATTGTGCCTTATAACCAACGTAGGGAAATGGCACCGATTGTCCCATTTTAATGGAATCAGTATGAAATGCAGACAGACGGGATCCCAGCTGTCATGATCCCAAGAGCGGGATCCTGTACGCTGTAATGCCGGCAGAGGGGCGAGCGCTAGAAAGCCCATTGCCCCCTGCGTTCGCCACAGGTTCTATTCTCCCTCTATTGGTGTCATGGACACTTAACAAAAGGAGAATAGCCTGTGTCGTCGGAATTCCGGCAGCGGCATTTCACAGCTAACCGGGATCCAGACATCGGCATTGTGACTTCCCATTTTATTGTATATTATCTCTGTTTCTTTTTTTTACAAGAATATAACAGGTACATAATGGGGGTAAGGTGCAAACAGGGAGAGTGCTAGACTATTCAGGGAGTCAGGGAGATTGCTACTACTTCAGGGAGTATCCCTGACAATCAGGGAGAGTTAACAAGTATGGATCTGATTTCCACCAACTGTGATGGTGGACAGTTAAAAAAAATAAAGTACAGTACTCCTGTGAGAGGAAGTTGCTTTGTAGTTAATCAATGGACATCACCAATGCACTTTCAACTACTATTGAAACTCATTTAAATAACTTTGCCCCCCAAAAAAACACAATCTGTCTTTTAATGTTGATGTATAACCAGGGGCATTCATTGTCCGAGCCCACACTGAGAAGCAATGCCGCACACCTTTCAGCTGCAAATGTTGTGCCCATCGTAGTGGCCATATTCTCACATAAAAACTAGAGATGAGCGGGTTCGGTTTCTCTGAATCCGAACCCACCCGAACTTCATGTTTTTTTTCACGGGTCCGAGCGACTCGGATCTTCCCGCCTTGCTCGGTTAACCCGAGCGCGCCCGAACGTCATCATGACGCTGTCGGATTCTCGCGAGGCTCGGATTCTATATAAGGAGCCGCGCGTCGCCGCCATTTTCACACGTGCATTGAGATTGATAGGGAGAGGACGTGGCTGGCGTCCTCTCCATTTAGATTAGGGTTGAGAGAGAGAGAGAGAGATTGACCTGAGGCTGTGATACTGTAGAAGAGAGTGCAGAGTTTAGTGACTGACGACCACAGTGACCACCAGACAGTGCAGTTGTTTGTTTTATTTAATATATCCGTTCTCTGCCTGAAAAAAACGATACACACAGTGACTCAGTCACATACCATATCTGTGTGCACTGCTCAGCCCAGTGTGCTGCATCAATGTATATATATATCTGACTGTGCTCAGCTCACACAGCTTATAATTGTGGGGGAGACTGGGGAGCACTGCAGTGCCAGTTATAGGTTATAGCAGGAGCCAGGAGTACATAATATTATATTAAAATTAAACAGTGCACACTTTTGCTGCAGGAGTGCCACTGCCAGTGTGACTAGTGACCAGTGACCTGACCACCAGTATATATAATATTAGTAGTATACTATCTCTTTATCAACCAGTCTATATTAGCAGCAGACACAGTACAGTGCGGTAGTTCACGGCTGTGGCTACCTCTGTGTCGGCACTCGGCAGCCCGTCCATAATTGTATATACCACCTAACCGTGGTTTTTTTTTCTTTCTTTATAGTCATACTAGTTACGAGTATACTATCTCTTTATCAACCAGTCTATATTAGCAGCAGACACAGTACAGTGCGGTAGTTCACGGCTGTGGCTACCTCTGTGTCGGCACTCGGCAGCCCGTCCATAATTGTATATACCACCTAACCGTGGTTTTTTTTTCTTTCTTTATACATACATACTAGTTACGAGTATACTATCTCTTTATCAACCAGTCTATATTAGCAGCAGACACAGTACAGTGCGGTAGTTCACGGCTGTGGCTACCTCTGTGTCGGCACTCGGCAGCCCGTCCATAATTGTATATACCACCTAACCGTGGTTTTTTTTTCTTTCTTTATACATACATACTAGTTACGAGTATACAATCTCTTTATCAACCAGTCTATATATTAGCAGCAGACACAGTACAGTGCGGTAGTTCACGGCTGTGGCTACCTCTGTGTCGGCACTCGGCAGCCCGTCCATAATTGTATACTAGTATCCAATCCATCCATCTCCATTGTTTACCTGAGGTGCCTTTTAGTTGTGCCTATTAAAATATGGAGAACAAAAATGTTGAGGTTCCAAAATTAGGGAAAGATCAAGATCCACTTCCACCTCGTGCTGAAGCTGCTGCCACTAGTCATGGCCGAGACGATGAAATGCCAGCAACGTCGTCTGCCAAGGCCGATGCCCAATGTCATAGTACAGAGCATGTCAAATCCAAAACACCAAATATCAGTAAAAAAAGGACTCCAAAACCTAAAATAAAATTGTCGGAGGAGAAGCGTAAACTTGCCAATATGCCATTTACCACACGGAGTGGCAAGGAACGGCTGAGGCCCTGGCCTATGTTCATGGCTAGTGGTTCAGCTTCACATGAGGATGGAAGCACTCAGCCTCTCGCTAGAAAAATGAAAAGACTAAAGCTGGCAAAAGCAGTAGCACCGCAAAGAACTGTGCGTTCTTCGAAATCCCAAATCCACAAGGAGAGTCCGACTCCAATTGTGTCGGTTGCGATGCCTGACCTTCCCAACACTGGACGTGAAGAGCATGCGCCTTCCACCATTTGCACGCCCCCTGCAAGTGATGGAAGGAGCACCCGCAGTCCAGTTCCTGATAGTCAGATTGAAGATGTCAGTGTTGAAGTACACCAGGATGAGGAGGATATGGGTGTTGCTGGCGCTGGGGAGGAAATTGACCAGGAGGATTCTGATGGTGAGGTGGTTTGTTTAAGTCAGGCACCCGGGGAGACACCTGTTGTCCGTGGTAGGAATATGGCCGTTGACATGCCTGGTGAAAATACCAAAAAAATCAGCTCTTCGGTGTGGAAGTATTTCACCAGAAATGCGGACAACAGGTGTCAAGCCGTGTGTTCCCTTTGTCAAGCTGTAATAAGTAGGGGTAAGGACGTTAACCACCTCGGAACATCCTCCCTTATACGTCACCTGCAGCGCATTCATAATAAGTCAGTGACAAGTTCAAAAACTTTGGGTGACAGCGGAAGCAGTCCACTGACCAGTAAATCCCTTCCTCTTGTAACCAAGCTCACGCAAACCACCCCACCAACTCCCTCAGTGTCAATTTCCTCCTTCCCCAGGAATGCCAATAGTCCTGCAGGCAATGTCACTGGCAATTCTGACGAGTCCTCTCCTGCCTGGGATTCCTCCGATGCATCCTTGCGTGTAACGCCTACTGCTGCTGGCGCTGCTGTTGTTGCTGCTGGGAGTCGATGGTCATCCCAGAGGGGAAGTCGGAAGACCACTTGTACTACTTCCAGTAAGCAATTGACTGTTCAACAGTCCTTTGCGAGGAAGATGAAATATCACAGCAGTCATCCTGCTGCAAAGCGGATAACTGAGGCCTTGACAACTATGTTGGTGTTAGACGTGCGTCCGGTATCCGCCGTTAGTTCACAGGGAACTAGACAATTTATTGAGGCAGTGTGCCCCCGTTACCAAATACCATCTAGGTTCCACTTCTCTAGGCAGGCGATACCGAGAATGTACACGGACGTCAGAAAAAGACTCACCAGTGTCCTAAAAAATGCAGTTGTACCCAATGTCCACTTAACCACGGACATGTGGACAAGTGGAGCAGGGCAGGGTCAGGACTATATGACTGTGACAGCCCACTGGGTAGATGTATGGACTCCCGCCGCAAGAACAGCAGCGGCGGCACCAGTAGCAGCATCTCGCAAACGCCAACTCTTTCCTAGGCAGGCTACGCTTTGTATCACCGCTTTCCAGAATACGCACACAGCTGAAAACCTCTTACGGCAACTGAGGAAGATCATCGCGGAATGGCTTACCCCAATTGGACTCTCCTGTGGATTTGTGGCATCGGACAACGCCAGCAATATTGTGTGTGCATTAAATATGGGCAAATTCCAGCACGTCCCATGTTTTGCACATACCTTGAATTTGGTGGTGCAGAATTTTTTAAAAAACGACAGGGGCGTGCAAGAGATGCTGTCGGTGGCCAGAAGAATTGCGGGACACTTTCGGCGTACAGGCACCACGTACAGAAGACTGGAGCACCACCAAAAACTACTGAACCTGCCCTGCCATCATCTGAAGCAAGAAGTGGTAACGAGGTGGAATTCAACCCTCTATATGCTTCAGAGGTTGGAGGAGCAGCAAAAGGCCATTCAAGCCTATACAATTGAGCACGATATAGTAGGTGGAATGCACCTGTCTCAAGCGCAGTGGAGAATGATTTCAACGTTGTGCAAGGTTCTGATGCCCTTTGAACTTGCCACACGTGAAGTCAGTTCAGACACTGCCAGCCTGAGTCAGGTCATTCCCCTCATCAGGCTTTTGCAGAAGAAGCTGGAGACATTGAAGGAGGAGCTAACACGGAGCGATTCCGCTAGGCATGTGGGACTTGTGGATGGAGCCCTTAATTCGCTTAACAAGGATTCACGGGTGGTCAATCTGTTGAAATCAGAGCACTACATTTTGGCCACCGTGCTCGATCCTAGATTTAAAGCCTACCTTGGATCTCTCTTTCCGGCAGACACAAGTCTGCTGGGGTTGAAAGACCTGCTGGTGACAAAATTGTCAAGTCAAGCGGAACGCGACCTGTCAACATCTCCTCCTTCACATTCTCCCGCAACTGGGGGTGCGAGGAAAAGGCTCAGAATTCCGAGCCCACCCGCTGGCGGTGATGCAGGGCAGTCTGGAGCGACTGCTGATGCTGACATCTGGTCCGGACTGAAGGACCTGACAACGATTACGGACATGTCGTCTACTGTCACTGCATATGATTCTCTCAACATTGATAGAATGGTGGAGGATTATATGAGTGACCGCATCCAAGTAGGCACGTCACACAGTCCGTACTTATACTGGCAGGAAAAAGAGGCAATTTGGAGGCCCTTGCACAAACTGGCTTTATTCTACCTAAGTTGCCCTCCCACAAGTGTGTACTCCGAAAGAGTGTTTAGTGCCGCCGCTCACCTTGTCAGCAATCGGCGTACGAGGTTACATCCAGAAAATGTGGAGAAGATGATGTTCATTAAAATGAATTATAATCAATTCCTCCGCGGAGACATTGACCAGCAGCAATTGCCTCCACAAAGTACACAGGGAGCTGAGATGGTGGATTCCAGTGGGGACGAATTGATAATCTGTGAGGAGGGGGATGTACACGGTGATATATCGGAGGGTGATGATGAGGTGGACATCTTGCCTCTGTAGAGCCAGTTTGTGCAAGGAGAGATTAATTGCTTCTTTTTTGGGGGGGGTCCAAACCAACCCGTCATATCAGTCACAGTCGTGTGGCAGACCCTGTCACTGAAATGATGTGTTGGTTAAAGTGTGCATGTCCTGTTTTGTTTATACAACATAAGGGTGGGTGGGAGGGCCCAAGGACAATTCCATCTTGCACCTCTTTTTTCTTTTCTTTTTCTTTGCGCCATGTGCTGTTTGGGGAGGGTTTTTTGGAAGGGACATCCTGCGTGACACTGCAGTGCCACTCCTAGATGGGCCCGGTGTTTGTGTCGGCCACTAGGGTCGCTTATCTTACTCACACAGCTACCTCATTGCGCCTCTTTTTTTCTTTGCGTCATGTGCTGTTTGGGGAGGGTTTTTTGGAAGGGACATCCTGCGTGACACTGCAGTGACACTCCTAGATGGGCCCGGTGTTTGTGTCGGCCACTAGGGTCGCTTATCTTACTCACACAGCTACCTCATTGCGCCTCTTTTTTTCTTTGCGTCATGTGCTGTTTGGGGAGGGTTTTTTGGAAGGGACATCCTGCGTGACACTGCAGTGCCACTCCTAGATGGGCCCGGTGTTTGTGTCGGCCACTAGGGTCGCTAATCTTACTCACACAGCTACCTCATTGCGCCTCTTTTTTTCTTTGCGTCATGTGCTGTTTGGGGAGGGTTTTTTGGAAGGGCCATCCTGCGTGACACTGCAGTGCCACTCCTAGATGGGCCCGGTGTTTGTGTCGGCCACTAGGGTCGCTTATCTTACTCACACAGCGACCTCGGTGCAAATTTTAGGACTAAAAATAATATTGTGAGGTGTGAGGTATTCAGAATAGACTGAAAATGAGTGGAAATTATGGTTTTTGAGGTTAATAATACTTTGGGATCAAAATGACCGCCAAATTCTATGATTTAAGCTGTTTTTTAGGTTTTTTGGAAAAAAACACCCGAATCCAAAACACACCCGAATCCGACAAAAAAAATTCGGTGAGGTTTTGCCAAAACGCGGTCGAACCCAAAACACGGCCGCGGAACCGAACCCAAAACCAAAACACAAAACCCGAAAAATTTCCGGCGCTCATCTCTAATAAAAACCCATGACCTGGCATAAAGCCCAGTGCGTTGGCACTGTAGGTGGTGAGTTTTCCATATCCATAAATCACCCTGTGTATCTGGGAGAAAGAAAAAAAAACACAGAAAAAAGCAAGAATTATAAATTAATGTATTTGGTATAATATGATGCAGGATGCCTTGTATGAACCATTAAATTAGAGACATGAACGTGTAAAAACACAAGAAACTGCCACTAGGTTGTCCCCATGAAGTTCTAGAAAAGGTGCACAAAAAAAAACACAAAAAAACAAAAAAAAAAAAGTCAAAATTACCTTTTTTGAGATGCATACACACGGTGAGATCCTTGCTATGCCCGATTTTGACTATGTGATTTCCCTTGAACTACCCCAGAGCCCAGATTTTGTCTATCTGTACTTTCGATTTTGTTTATATCCGATTTTGACCAAACTTTATACTAGATAGTACGCTAGTCAAGATTGACTTGCCTGCACAGTCTATCTAGCCTTGCGATACCGACCCAACGGAGCGCCCATCGGGATCGCAAGCTGCCAAACACCTCGAGATGTGCACTAACTTTCCTTAAGATTTTGACCATATAGTCAAAATCCTACAGATTTATCTCACTGTGTGTATGCACCAACCGATAAATATGCATTTTGCTGAATGATGTTAAGAAAAAGCCTTGAACTAAAAGTCTCCCAGATGAGATTTTCAGAGTCCCAGATTAGTATAGGCAATGTCTCCAAATTATATAGGTTTACATTTTCTGTCTTTAGCCACCACTAAAAGAATTACCGACAAGAAAATATGTGGGTGTAGGGAATTGTCTGGCCTCCCTTCCAAGTGACTCAGAAAACTGAAAAGAAAATCTCCTTCTTCCGCAATGCCCAGAGATGAGCAAGGACAGCCAAACCATCCAAGCAGTTTCTTACAATCCCTCTCAAATGAGTCTCTGCTTCTTCTCTAAAGGAAATTGAACTGTTACCTGAATTATGTCTACATACACTCCAAGTTCCGAGAGGGAACTACTATGCTGTTCTGTAACTGTAGTTTAACCAAAGGAAATGGTGATGTCTATGTCTTACGACAACAATCTTTTGACTTCGCTTTTAAAAGACCAACCACCAAGTGGTGGAAATTTTACTTCCAAAGCCTCAGTTCTGAAAACCTACAATAAGGTAGGCAAGCAATTTGTGCCACATGCAAGAGTTAAGGTTCCCATCTGAACTAGCTTGCCCAGAAAAAAGTACCAATTTCTTGTTGCGGTAAGTCCTAAACTTACAGGCATGGAAGGGGAATACCTTTGATCACAAGGATATAAAAGTTTTAAAATGCACGCAATTCTTCCAAAACTTTTGGCAAGGAAACACTGGCAAACGATGGCATTGTTCAGCCATACGTAAGGGCCCCATACACTAGAACAATAATGCCCGATTTCACCCCAATTTGGGCATTCGGCCCGGTATATTGGGTGAAATCAAGCATTTTGGCTGTGTATCCGATCCGAGGCCCCGTGAGCTTCGGATCGGATCCCCTAGATCGCTTGTGCTGCACTTGTGATATATTGGTTCCCGCAGACATGGCTGGAATGGCATACGATATATTGCATGCAAAATGTACCCAATCGTTTGGAATCGTATGGAACCACTCCCGGGAAGCTCCCGGGAGAGTTCAAGGGAAATCGCCCCGACTTCAGCCTCTAGACATATCGTTCTAGTGTATGGGGCCCTTTAGATCATACACCAATCAGGATTTTACAAAAAGCTGCTGTCAGATACACAGCACGCTCATGCATTGCAGTCTCAAGAATCCAATTTCATGCAAGTGCCCTAAGAGAGGGAAAAATAACTCATCCATCAGTTGCAGAAAGAAATAATGTGACAGAGCAGAGGCTGTACAGGGTAGAGTTCCTTAATATTTGAAGATCAGCTATTATTCGCCCAATCAGAAGTGAAGGATGCCACTACCCATAATAAATGCTTTTTTAAGAACACCTGTAATCCAAAACATTTAGAGAAAAAATTATAATTAGTTAACACAAAAGTTATTATGTACTTATCCTTTTTCCCTAGACTACTAACATATACTGTATTTATAAAGCAGAAGCCATATTCCATTGTGTTGTACAGCTGGAGAGACACAGACAGTGACATAAGACCCCCAGTCATACAAACATACATTTACAAACCGGCACATACAATAGAAGGGAGTTTTTGAGAGCACCTGCATATAAATCTGTACTATGACATAGTACATGACTGCCAGTCTAGAACCACACTTAATACACATGGAAACATCCAATTATGGCAAATGAGTAGACAATAACGACTAATATGTCAAGAATTACCTAATTACATTTGTTACAAGCATTTCAGAAGTAATCTCACCAAGCACTTCTAAATTTCTAAGACACACCCTTGCCTGCTATTTGACACAAGAGTGTTGTGTTTAGAATGACTGTATTCACTTAAATAGAGAAGTATAACTGGTTTGCTAGTTGGGGTTTTTTTTTTTTTTTTTTTTTTAATATTTGTACAAGGAATATAGGCCATATCATACGCATTTTGTCTAATTTGGGTTTTATAGACATGACGTATGAACATCTTGACACACAAATTTAAACCTATATGCAATTTTTTTCTATTGTTTTACATTTTTTTATTAAACAGCACAAGTAAGTGCATAAGTCCTACTTTATTATAAGGAGGCAAAAAAAAAAAAACATTCACATTGCAATGGTAGACGTGCATCAAATCCAGCGTGGGAAGGTTTACATGCCATAACAAATACACATTTTAGAAAGCACATATTTACATAACTATGGGGGTGATCCAGATGTTGATGCCCAAGTTATTTCAACTGCACAACTGTCCAGATGGTCAGCGCCAGTGGACACAGAGCGGAACTGCATGGGGATCCATACAACTCAGATAAGCGCCTGTGGGTGGGGATGGGGAAGGCTGCTGATGTTGACAGGTGTGCCAGTGTCAGGGACTCCTTTGGAGAATGCAGTTCCATCAACCTCTGCAGCCAAATTCCATTCTGAGCAACCACAACAGGGGTGCAAGCCGATGTCCACTTGATACCTTTGTGCATGCCCCGGCAGGTTAGAGCTTCAGCTGGTGGGCATCTCAATAGACAGTCCATCAACTGCACCATTAGCTACTCTGCTATGTCCACCTTTGGATCACCCCCTCTTTTAATATGCCAACAAATGAGTTACTGTTATCTAATTCAAAAAATCCAAAAAGACATCAGGCGGTTGAAAACACCAAAATCACTAGGTAATCAACAGTAGACAACTTCCCTTAAACCATAAAGGTAGCAATAGCTTAGTGCTAGCATTAAAGTGTATTAAGATCTTCCTTGTCAGTCTTTGTGGTCACTAAAATTAGCCGGACACATTAATGGTAAAGTACAAACTGTTTTCAAGGAGATTATTTCAGTTCTCAGTCTCTGGGAATTAGTAGAGTTGAAGTAAGTATTATCCTAGATCAGTGATGGCTAACCTTGACACTCCAGCTGTTGTTGAACTACATATCCCAGCATGCCCTGCTACAGTTTTGTTATTTGGCCATGCTAAAACTGATGCAGGGCATGCTGGGATGTATAGTTCAACAACAGCTGGAGTGTCAAGGTTAGCCATCAAGGCCCTAGATTGTTCATCTAACAATGTGGAAGTAGGATACAAGATCCACAATGTAGCGGAAATACAAGTTAACCACTCTTTAGTACATCTTCCAAATCTGCACTACCTAAGTCCCCTTCAGTTTAAGGTGTCAATTCAATGAAACACAAGTTTGCAAAAGCATACTCCCATCATGACAAATCATTCTCGACCCAATAAGTGGCAATAAGACAGCAGGACAGTATAGAAGTGACCACAGGGAGAGAACTGAAGGTGCTTAAAAAGCTATCAAAGGTCTGATTATTTGCATTTTTTATTAATGGTGGAAAAAGGATAGGAAACAAGTGTTTTTCAGCAAATTAAAATTCTTTACATTTTCCTGTACACCCAAAAAAACTATAAAGTGCTTTTCAAAGTTTTTATAACAAGGTTTTCAAAAGTTGGTGTTAAAAATAAATAAATACATTAGCTCCCACCTGCAAGTTCTAAAACACCTCTCCGAGCGATACAATGCCTCCACATACATGCTCCACATAATTTAACCCATTACTGAGCTTTTTTTAGAGAAATTCATTTAAAAACATACATGTCTTTATTGGCCAAATTATACTATTTAAATGCCTTCAAGTGCACGATTATTCATTGAGAGCTGTGTACCAGAGGTTGTGCACTGTGTCTCAAAATGTTTGCCTTATAATATTTTCCCTACCTTTTCACCTTCTCAGGGGGGTGCGCACATTTAAAAAAAATTGGTCGACATGGAAAAAAAAGTACATTTGCTGGAAAAATGTGTAGTGAAAATGACTTGCAAGACCCGACGTGATCCTAACTAAATTGACCCCAAACTGTACAAGGCCAAATTTATTTAACGGGGGCAAAAAAGGGTGGTAGCTTTAATGCCTGAGGCCATTCGTTTCTAGAATAACATAGAATAGCCTATAACATAGAATTTGTGATAAGTACACAGAGCTATGCGTTAATATAGTGCCGGCACCCGTTAACATGCTAGTTATCGGGTATTTCTTTTTGAGCCTGCAGGCTGCATTTGGCGCTAATTAGATGGGTATGGGTCATTAGGTCGACCACACTATTGGTCGACATGCAGTAGGTCGACATGGAAAAAAAGTACATTTGCTGGAAAAATGCAATGTCAATTTGGAATGGAGTTGCAAATGCAATTTGCTCTGCAAATGTGCAGTGAAAATTACTTGCAAGACCCAACGTGAGCCTAACTAAATTGACCCCAAACTGTACAAGGCCATGTTTATTTAACGGGGGCGAAAAAGGGTGGTAGCTTGAATGCCTGAGGCTATTCGTTTCCAGAATAACATAGAATAGCCTATAACCTAGAATTTGTGATAAGTACACAGAGCTATGCGTTAATATAGTGCCGGCACCCGTTAACATGCTAGTTATAGGGTATTTCTTTTTGAGCCTGCAGGCTGCATTTGGCGCTAATTAGATGGGTATGGGTCATTAGGTCGACCATACTATTGGTTGACATGGTCAATAGGTCGATATGGAAAAAGGTCGACATGAGTTATTTGACTGTTTTTGGTGTCGTTTTCTCCGTAAAAGTGACGGGGAACCCAAATTAGTGCAGCATGGCTCGCAAGCTTCGGGCAAGGTGCCTCGGAACAGGTTAGCATTCTCAATTGTAGTCCACGTGGATCGTAAAGTATGAAAAACTCATGTCGACCTAATGCATGTCGACCAATAGTGGTCGACCTATTGACTGTCGACCTAAGACCGTATCCCAATTAGGGGAATCAATTAGCCCATGGTAAATTAGCGCAGCTAACTGAATTCCCCCCATAGAAGGTAGTGTTCATTCTAGCACCCTGCATCTGTCTCAACCCCTACCATTCCGCTTTCCTGTCTGGGGTGTCATTCTTTGCTCTGGTGCTTCTATCGCACTCTGGTCTGTATCTCAGTGCTGAGATAAAGACCAGAGGCACAAATGTATTAAGCCTTAAAAAGTAATAAAGTGGAGACTGATGAAGCGTAGTAAAGTTCCATTCAGCCAGCTCCTGTCATTTTTCAAACGCATCCTGGAACATGGTAGTTAGGAAGCTGATTGGCTGGTACTTTATCTCTCTTTATCAGTCTCCACTTTATCATGTTTTAAGGCTTAATACATTAGGGCCAATGGGGCTCCCAACGGTCATTTTTCAAACCCTTTTGCGTTATCACCTTCCACTTATCACTGCTTTATCAAGTCTCCAGGCTTAATACATCTGCTCCAACGCGCACCAGAGTAAAGAGGGACACCCCAGGCAGGAAAGAGGAACTGCAGGAGTTGTGACAGGAGCTGGGTGCTAGACTGAACACTAGAAGGACTCTTTGAAGCACAAGTGCACAACAAATGAATAGGGATACAGAATCTGATTTAGGGGAACCCTTATCGATATGATGAATCACTTTTTGGGGTTCTAGGTCATTTACACATTGAAACTTGGGGTTCCAACTAAAAAAAGGTTGAGCGCCATTCCTGTGAAGAATTCCAAGAAGAAAAATAAATGCAAAGGTAAATAGTTCACGATCATACCCCATGGTTGGAGTGCTTTATAAATGTATGTGTCCATGAATGTTGCTTTTATGTCAATGCAGGTTAGATTAATAATAATAATAATAATAATAATAATTGAAAAAATAAAGTATTTAAAAGGGTACTTGCTCTAAAATAAAGTAAATCTGCTCTGCCTGTGTGCAGTAAATAATGAAGCGGTCTATTTAGGATTGGTGGTCTTGGAGCCTTGAAAAGCATGGTTTCTTCACGTGGCAATTATTACTTTTCATTTTAGGATGTTTAACAATATATCTCTATAGGGACAGCAGCTCCAATAGCAGCCTGCCAAATAAAAATAAAAAAGTTTGTAGTGAAGTGATAACTGTTGTATCCTTTTACTGCCAGCTTAGACACTGCGTATGAGTGGCCAAGAGGATGCGCATGCGCAGAACAAAACTGCAATAACCAGTAAGGGAGGAGCACTGGGAATAACAGAGACTGCAGTTTGCGGAATGCTAGAGATATTTCTTCAGTGTACGGACAACCATAAAGCTGCTTATATGACCGAGAATCTGGATTTCTCATTAACTACACAAGCTTGTGAAAGCAGTGCTCGTCTGGCTGGAAAGGCATGATGTCATAAGCCTTTGTGTAACAGCAGCCTTGTTAGTCCACAGTATGTTACTCCTATGCTCTTACACCCCATTGCTGATGATCACCTTGTGAAATGCCACTGTGCAACTGATTATGCAACATAAGTTAGCTACGCTGAAAACCTATGGTTTGAACAGGAACGTGATGGCACCATCTATAGAAAGACTTAACCACTTCCCTGCAGGTTAATTCCACAAAGCCAAAAATTAGGTCTCTGAATGAGAATTTGTAGAGTCAAATTGCAAGACTTACTAAAGAAGGAAAAACTAGAACACCATATTCATCTGGAAAGTAGTCCTGTTTCAGAGTCTTGTAAAAGGGTAACTGCCAAAAATACAGGGACGCATAGAGATCAATATCATCAAAAGGGGAAATTCTAAAATAATTTTCCTTTTTATTTTGGTTAAAATCTTGTGATGAGGGAATAAGATTTTTATACATCTTCCACATTCACAGTCTTGTGTCATTCTTTGACTCCTATTTACCAACAGTGAATCAGTTATAGCTGTTTTCTACTGCAACCACTGCAGATGATTGCAAGGACAGAATATTTTTCCTGAAGCTGCTATAAACTTTTTGAATGTTCTACTGCTGCAGTGTGACCCCTACACCCCTACAGGCCAGGAGGCAGGTAGCAGCCAAGACTGCGGTTAGTTAAACGGGATCCGTTCTGAAGATCGACACTGTCTAGTTCGACAATGTTTAGGTCGACAGGGTTTCTAGGTCGACATGTCAAAAAAAAAAAACAAGGGAGTAGAGAGCGCAAGCAGACTGAATTAGCAATATTTAATTAAAACTGCACAAGGAATACAATATATTATATATATATATATGTGTAATTGATAAAACAAAAAATTATGAACAAATGGGATCCTCCAGCTTACAGTCCATTTAATGCAATAATGGATTCCAAATTAGACAGTCAAACGCTCCTTCTATTTAGAGCAATGAGTTCATCAATTTGTGTTTAAATAACTTTTTTTTGCAAATTATTCACTTCTAAAAAGTTATTTAATCCGGAAAATCACTTATATTGGATTATCAGATAACAGATGTGCTGCTTGTTCCAGCACTTTATATTCCAAAAGGATAGCAGCTTTGTATATAGAAATCCGTCTTCCAGTGTGCTTTACAGCGGCTCCGTCTACCGCTCTCCCTAAAGCACACTTATGGAATCTTTCAATAAATAGCCGCTTACCGCATCCGGATGCGTTCAGCTTCACGGCACTGAAAATCACCATGCACCAGACGGCTGTACCGCAAACTCCCGAGTGGAATAGATGACGGCCACGGTCCCCGTTTAGCAAGGCGGACCACTGCAGGTGGCTGTGGTGAAAGCGGATCCACTGGTGCGGTGCAGAAATTGTGATGAATATCCAAAGCACAAATGGAGAGTGCCGGGATCCCAAGTCCGAATAAACCCTGACGCGTTTCTCGACCTACGTACACTGGTCGTTTCCTCAGAGGGAGAAAGTATTCGGTTACCACCCAGTCTCCATTCTTATAGGGACCAGGAGTTAATTAAATCATAAGTGCAGTCACCTGAGTATCCACCTGTTTGGCTCAATACTAGGAACGTGTGTGTGTATAATATCTAAAGGCACATATACTAAAATATACAAATAAGTCTTATTTAAAAACATAGTCATACTTCCTTTAAATCGATTTAGCACAAAATAATTAATATATTCTTACATCATTATAGCATAAATATATATAATAATAAAAATGACTATATATAAACAAATATAGAAAAGGCACTGAGTGAGGGTAACATTAATAAAGAAACTTTCCTATTTTTAATGGTTAAATATCCAGTAGTACCTATATACTACCATTTGCCTAAGGTGCATAAGTCTCTAATATCCCCACCAGGACGCCCTATAATTTCAGGGGTAGGATCCCTGACATCTAATTTATCTGCCTTTATAGATGCACATCTACAGAAATATGTTCAGGCCCTCCCTTCTTATATTAAGGACACCACACATTTTCTTCATAAATTGGATAGCATAGACTGGAAGGATTCATATACATTATTAACATATGACGTAGAATCTCTTTATACCAACATAATGCATGATTTGGGTCTTTTGGCGATAAATCACTATTTATACTATGACACAGAGGTGGATGTTTCTTTTCGCACTTTTATTTTGTCAGCTATTAGGTTTATTTTGGAGCACAACTATTTTTCTTTTGATTCACAGTTTTTTTTACAGAAGAAAGGCACAGCCATGGGGACCAGATTCGCACCAAGTTTCGCCAAC
The DNA here is from genome assembly GCF_028390025.1 of Pseudophryne corroboree. NCBI lineage: Eukaryota > Metazoa > Chordata > Amphibia > Anura > Myobatrachidae > Pseudophryne > Pseudophryne corroboree. The sequence goes on along the minus strand of NC_086452.1, from coordinate 333,489,509 downwards.
CTCTTTCTGGGATGGTTCGAAGAACACCAGATATGGGGTGGCGATCTTGGTGCGGGCCTGATCCTCTATGGTAGATATATTGATGATTTATTTTTTGTTTGGGATGAGGATTTTTCACCTATTTCACGTCTCACCTATCTTCTTAACTCTAACACAATAGGTTTGAAGTTCACTGGTAATTTTAGTAAAAAGTCAATTAATTTTCTTGATATTACAGTCAGTATTCAGGATTCTAAGATTATCACCTCCACATACGTTAAAGATGTGGACTGTAACAACTATTTACACTTCACAAGTAGTCATTATAAACCGTGGAAATTAAATATACCAAAGGGACAGTTCCAACGGTTGCGTCGGAACTGCTCCACAGATGAGTTGTTTACTAGTCAAGCAGAAATCATGTATGCCGCATTTGTTAAACAAGGGTATCCCTTAGAGGTTTTAGATAAAGCCCTGAGAGAAATTCAACTCAAACCCAGGGCTTCATTGATTCACCCAGAAAGGGAGGTAGCGAAGAATGTATCTTCGAGTAGGACTGACGAGAGGTCAATATCCTTTATTACTCAATTTAATAGAGCTGCAGGAGATATTAAAAGGATAATTACTAGAAATTCGGCGATTTTGAAATCAGATAAACTACTAGAAACGTCATTGACTGGAAGGAATCTAGTTATTTTCAGAAAAGCTAATTCTCTCAAACAGAAACTAGCACCTAGTTTATTTACTAGAAGATCTAAAATTGCTGGAGAGAATTTATTTAGTTTACCTCCAAAACCCATTGGCTTTTTTAGATGTGGGAGGGATAGATGTACCACTTGCTCTTTTGCTGAAAATAAGTGTAATCGCATTAAGTCCTTCAGTAGATTAGAAGAATTTGAGATAAAGGGCTTTATGAATTGTAGGACTAATTATGTGATCTATGTTATACAATGCAGATGTGGGCTGCAGTATGTAGGCCGCACTATTCGTCCTCTCCATGAAAGGTTCATGGAGCATAAAAGGAATATAACAAAGAATCTCAAAACCCATAGTTTATCTAACCATGTTTATATGTGTGAGAAGGGTAATTTGAGTGGCCTAACTATTAGAGCAGTAGAACACATAAAACAAACCATGAGAGGTGGGGATAGATACAGAAGGCTTTGCATGCGCGAAGCCTTCTGGATTTTCCAATTACACACTTTGAGCCCACATGGTCTCAATGACACAGTGGAGCTCAACACCATTTAACCCTTCTATTATTAGTTAGGGGAGTTCTATTTATTTTCCTAGGGGTGTTTGGGGGTTTCTCAAGGGATCCGGGTCAAGCTTTTAGTAAATTATGAGATTGATGAGATTGGGTGGGCGGTTTTGGATCCACCTTTTTTTCAGGCAGGTCGAGTGTAAATTATCTCTCTGTTCCTGACTTAGATGTGGATCCACCCGCTCATTCTGCTTGGTTGTTTATTATATCCAATACACTATTGGGTAGTTTTATTGGTAGTATGGAATTAAATTAATATCATTATGACAGATGTATTATTTAATTGTCTTTCTAGTGTTTATATGGGTTACGTCTATTCATTATTCAGTGGTGGGGATAGGGATATTATTGTCCCCGTGGGGCCTGTTTCTGGCCCTTTTATAAGAAAACCATTATTCTGATATTCGAGTGTTTATAAAGATCGGGTAGGTGGGTTTGGTCATCATTGTTTAGAGGTTTTGTAATATACATTCCAATATCCTTTTCTCCTTTGATATTGATATGGATCCATTTATGTATCTGTGGAACATTGATAATGTTTCGTTATGATGTTTATTCCATTCAATATGTTAAGATGCTTCTAGGGCTGTTACTGTCTCTTTAAAAGGTAATAAAGTGTTTTCTGTCTGGCCAAGATATGTCAGTATCAAATTGCCATATTTTTTCCCCCCTTCTTTCCCCTATTTTGGATTCATCCAACATATTGTTAGTCAATATGTACATATATTTTTTTATGAATGTCATGATGTATTTTCTTCATATCATAATATATTTTATTTTTATTTACTTCTTGATTTTAATTTTATGTGTATATTTTACTTTCATTTTTAAATATATTATATAAATACATGTTATATTTTATATGTAAGATTATATTGCTGTCTCCTCTATTAGATATCTATCTGCCTTTTTGTTTATATATAGTCATTTTTATTATTATATATATTTATGCTATAATGATGTAAGAATATATTAATTATTTTGTGCTAAATCGATTTAAAGGAAGTATGACTATGTTTTTAAATAAGACTTATTTGTATATTTTAGTATATGTGCCTTTAGATATTATACACACACACGTTCCTAGTATTGAGCCAAACAGGTGGATACTCAGGTGACTGCACTTATGATTTAATTAACTCCTGGTCCCTATAAGAATGGAGACTGGGTGGTAACCGAATACTTTCTCCCTCTGAGGAAACGACCAGTGTACGTAGGTCGAGAAACGCGTCAGGGTTTATTCGGACTTGGGATCCCGGCACTCTCCATTTGTGCTTTGGATATTCATCACAATTTCTGCACCGCACCAGTGGATCCGCTTTCACCACAGCCACCTGCAGTGGTCCGCCTTGCTAAACGGGGACCGTGGCCGTCATCTATTCCACTCGGGAGTTTGCGGTACAGCCGTCTGGTGCATGGTGATTTTCAGTGCCGTGAAGCTGAACGCATCCGGATGCGGTAAGCGGCTATTTATTGAAAGATTCCATAAGTGTGCTTTAGGGAGAGCGGTAGACGGAGCCGCTGTAAAGCACACTGGAAGACGGATTTCTATATACAAAGCTGCTATCCTTTTGGAATATAAAGTGCTGGAACAAGCAGCACATCTGTTATCTGATAATCCAATATAAGTGATTTTATTATTAAATGGACTGTAAGCTGGAGGATCCCATTTGTTCATAATTTTATGTTTTATCAATTACACATATATATATATATATATATATAAAATATATTGTATTCCTTGTGCAGTTTTAATTAAATATTGCTAATTCAGTCTGCTTGCGCTCTCTACTCCCTTGTTTTTTTTGTTGTCTTTGTAGGTTTGCTAATACCTATACTTTTGAGAGCAGCGAGCAGCATATCAGCCTAGGCTCTTAGAGGCGCCTTTATTTTCTCTTTTGGAGTCGACATGTCAAAAGGTCGACATGAGTTTTTCACATTTTTTTTCTTTTTTTTTAACTTTTTCATACTTAACGATCCATGTGGACTATGATTGGAACGGGCCAAGCGAGGGGACACGGTGCACTAATTGGGGTTCCCAGTCACGCTACGAAAAGAACGTCACCAAAAAAAACCCCAAAAAAACCTCATGTCGACCTTTTGACCTGTCGACCTAGCACATGTCAACCTAGAAACCCTGTCGACCTTCCAACCCTGTAGACCTAGTGACTGTCGACCTATAGTGGTCGACCTAAACATTGTCGATCTAATGATCCACACCCAGTAAATCTCCTGTTACAAAAGTACTGTCTGCACCCTTTTTCTAGAGGAGCGAGAGTTCACTTAAGGGTGGTACTCATGGAGAGAACTGTGCTTAAATTCTAAGCAATCTGACTAGATTGCTTAGAAATTAAGCATGGATCTCTCCATGTGTATGTCCACAGCGAAAGCCGCACGTCACTATCGCTGACTCTAGATTTGGAATGCATGCATGCCAAATCTAGTAGATCGATCACTTCACTGCTGTGTTAAAAGTGAGTGACCCCCCCTCCCCCCCTCAGTCAGCACACATTGCGCTGTGTGCCGAGCTTAAGGGGGGTACACACGGAGAGATCCGTGCTTAAAATCTAAGCAGTCTTGCTAGATTGCTTAGATTTTAAGCACGGATCTGCCGTGTGTATGCCCTCCAGCGATAGCGCACATCGCTATCGCCGATGCTAGATTGAGCCTGCATGCAGGATCAATCTAGCAGGTCGCTCACTTCACCGTTGTGTGAAGTGAGCGGCCCCCCGTCGGCTTTCCCCCTAGCTCTGCACATCGCGCTGTGCTGAGCGGGGTGAGAGATGTGTGCTGAGCGGTCTGTGTTAAGATCGCTCAGCACACCTCTCCCGTGAGTACCCCCCTTTAGTGAGAGATATGTGCTGAGCGGTCTGTGCCAGATCGCTCAGCACACATCTCCCCATGTGTACGGGGGTTTAAAACTTTAAACCAATGGGTTATTTGAGATTATTAAATTACAGACCAAAACCTTTTTGCATGAAACAACTTACTGGACGATAGCAGTGAATGGAAAAGCTAAATAATTCTATCAGTGGTCTCCGGTTACTGATTAAATAGTACAAGTACCTGGATTCAAGCTCTATACATTAAGGTGGAACTTCAGTTTGTAATTTAATCGAAGATAACCAACGATAGGCAAAAGGTCTTGTACTTCTATTTTGCTATACACTGCCCACAGGTAGCACATCATGTTAATATTTACAATAAAACATTTAAAAATGAAGCTGTCCAATAAGGCAATATTTTCCCTCAATTCCCAAAATAATAATATAAGTTTAAATTTGCACCTGGAAACCCATGTTATGATGCAAGGGGTGTAAATTTGTACCCTTTAGCTGGATTTTCTCCCTGTATTTCAGAGGATGGAATAGTTAAAATGAAAACCTTAAGCTGATAGGGACTGCATGCCTTCAATTTACCTACAATCAAAATCCCGACGGTCAAAATACCGACAACCATTGACCGACATCAAAATACCGGCAAGGTAGAAATCCCAACATGGTCATAATACAGATATTTAAAATACCGACAAGGTCATAATACCGACATTTAAATTGTCGACAGGTCAAAAAGTCGACATGATTCTTTATTATTTTTTTCATTGAAACCGACTTGTTAATACTTTACCATCCCAGTAAATCAAGTGGGAGAGTATAATAGTGTGCCGAGCACAGCAAGCTATGCGAGGGGACGCAGTACACTCATGCGGTGTCCATATCGACCTATCTCGACATACACAGCAAAAAAAAAAAGGAAAAATGTGAGTTCACTTTTTGACCTGTCGACATTTTAAATGTCGTTATTTTGACCTTGTCTGTATTTTAAAATAAGATTTTACTTACCGATAAATCTATTTCTCGTAGTCCGTAGTGGATGCTGGGGACTCCATCAGGACCATGGGGATTAGCGGCTCCGCAGGAGACAGGGCACATCTAAAGAAAGCTTTAGGATCACCTGGTGTGCACTGGCTCCTCCCCCTATGACCCTCCTCCAAGCCTCAGTTAGGATACTGTGCCCGGACGAGCGTACACAATAAGGAAGGATTTTGAATCCCGGGTAAGACTCATACCAGCCACACCAATCACACCGTACAACCTGTGATCTGAACCCAGTTAACAGTATGACAAACGTAGGAGCCTCTGAACAGACGGCTCACAACAATAACAACCCGATTTTTTTGTAACAATAACTATGTACAAGTATTGCAGACAATCCGCACTTGGGATGGGCGCCCAGCATCCACTACGGACTACGAGAAATAGATTTATCGGTAAGTAAAATCTTATTTTCTCTGACGTCCTAGTGGATGCTGGGACTCCGTCAGGACCATGGGGATTATACCAAAGCTCCCAAACGGGCGGGAGAGTGCGGATGACTCTGCAGCACCGAATGAGAGAACTCCAGGTCCTCTTTAGCCAGGGTATCAAATTTGTAGAATTTTACAAACGTGTTCTCCCCCGACCACGTAGCTGCTCGGCAGAGTTGTAATGCCGAGACCCCTCGGGCAGCCGTCCAAGATGAGCCCACCTTCCTTGTGGAATGGGCCTTGATAGATTTAGGCTGTGGCAGGCCTGCCACAGAATGTGCAAGTTGAATTGTGCTACAAATCCAACGAGCAATCGTCTGCTTAGAAGCAGGAGCACCCAGCTTGTTGGGTGCATACAGTATAAACAGCGAGTCAGATTTTCTGACTCCAGCCGTCCTTGAAATATATATTTTCAATGCCCTGACAACGTCCAGCAACTTGGAATCCTCCAAATCGCTAGTAGCCGCAGGCACCACAATAGGCTGGTTCAGGTGAAACGCTGAAACCACCTTAGGCAGAAACTGAAGACGCGTCCGCAGTTCTGCCCTGTCCGAATGGAAAATCAGATATGGGCTTTTATACGATAAAGCCGCCAATTCTGACACTCTCCTGGCTGAAGCCAGGGCCAGTAGCATGGTTACTTTCCATGTAAGCTATTTCAAATCCACCGATTTGAGTGGCTCAAACCAATGGGATTTGAGAAAATCCAAAACTACATTAGGATCCCACGGAGCCACTGGGGGCACAACCGGGGGCTGTATATGTAGTACTCCTTTTACAAAAGTCTGGACTTCAGGAACTGAAGCCAATTCTTTCTGGAAGAAAATCGACAGGGCCGAAATTTGAACCTTAATGGACCCTAATTTGAGGCCCATAGACAATCCTGTTTGCAGGAAATGTAGGAATCGACCCAGTTGAAATTCCTCCGTCGGGGCCTTCCTGGCCTCACACCACGCAACATATTTTCTCCAAATGCGGTGATAATGTTGTGCAGTCACCTCCTTCCTGGCTTTTACCAGGGTAGGGATGACCTCTTCCGGAATGCCTTTTTCCCTTAGAATTCGGCGTTCAACCGCCATGCCGTCAAACGCAGCCGCGGTAAGTCTTGGAATAGACACGGTCCCTGCTGAAGCAGGTCCCGTCTTAGAGGTAGAGGCCACGGATCTTCCGTGAGCATCTCCTGAAGTTCCGGGTACCAAGTTCTTCTTGGCCAATCCGGAGCCACGAGTATCGTTCTTACTCCCCTTTGCCGTATAATTCTCAGTACTTTTGGTATGAGAGGCAGAGGAGGAAACACATACACTGACTGGAACACCCACGGTGTTACCAGAGCGTCCACAGCTATTGCCTGAGGGTCTCTTGACCTGGCGCAATACCTGTCCAGTTTTTTGTTGAGGCGGGACGCCATCATATCCACCTTTGGTTTTTCCCAACGGTTCACAATCATGTGGAAGACTTCTGGATGAAGTCCCCACTCTCCCGGGTGTAGATCGTGTCTGCTGAGGAAGTCCGCTTCCCAGTTGTCCACTCCCGGAATGAACACTGCTGACAGTGCTATCACATGATCTTCCGCCCAGCGAAGAATCCTTGCAGCTTCTGCCATTGCCCTCCTGCTTCTTGTGCCGCCCTGTCTGTTTACGTGGGCGACTGCCGTGATGTTGTCCGACTGGATCAACACCGGCTGACCCTGAAGCAGGGGTTTTGCCAGGCTTAGAGCATTGTAAATCGCTCTTAGCTCCAGTATATTTATGTGAAGAGACATCTCCAGGCTTGACCACACTCCCTGGGAGTTTCTTCCCTGTGTGACCGCTCCCCAGCTTCTCAGACTGGCATCCGTGGTCACCAGGACCCAGTCCTGTATGCCGAATCTGCGGCCCTCTAACAGATGAGCACTCTGCAACCACCACAGAAGAGACACCCTTGTCCGTGGAGACAAAGTTATCCGCTGATGCATCTGCAGATGCGATCCGGACCATTTGTCCAGCAGATCCCACTGAAAAGTTTGTGCGTGGAATCTGCCGAATGGAATCGCTTCGTAAGAAGCCACCATTTTTCCCAGGACTCTTGTGCATTGATGCACAGACACTTTTCCTGGTTTTAGGAGGTTCCTGACAAGTTCGGATAACTCCCTGGCTTTCTCCTCCGGAAGAAACACCTTTTTCTGAACCGTGTCCAGAATCATTCCCAGGAACAGCAGACGTGTCGTCGGGGTCAATTGAGATTTTGGAAAATTCAGAATCCACCCGTGCTGTTGCAGCACTACTTGGGTTAGTGCTACTACGTCCTCCAGCTGTTCTCTGGACCTTGCCCTTATCAGGAGATCGTCTAAGTAAGGGATAATTAATACGCCTTTTCTTCGCAGAAGAAACATCATTTCGGCCATTACCTTGGTAAAGACCCGAGGTGCCGTGGACAATCCAAACGGCAGCGTCTGAAACTGATAATGACAGTTTTGCACCACGAACCTGAGGTACCCTTGATGTGAAGGGCAAATTGGGACATGGAGGTAAGCATCTTTGATGTCCAGGGACACCATAAAGTCCCCTTCTTCCAGATTCGCTATCACTGCTCTGAGTGACTCCATCTTGAACTTGAATTTTTGTATGTACAGGTTCAAAGATTTCAGATTTAGAATAGGTCTTACCGAGCCGTCCGGCTTCGGTACCACAAATAGTGTGGAATAATACCCCTTTCCCTGTTGTAGGAGGGGTACCTTGACTATCACCTGCTGAGAATACAGCTTGTGAATGGCTTCCAATACCGTCGCCCTGTCTGAGGGAGACGTTGGCAGAGCAGACTTTAGGAACCGGCGAGGGGGAGACTTCTCGAATTCCAACCTGTAACCCTGAGATACTACCTGCAGGATCCAGGGGTCCACCTGTGAGTGAGCCCACTGTGCGCTGAAATTCTTGAGTCGACCCCCCACCGCCCCTGAGTCCGCTTGTAAAGCCCCAACGTCATGCTGAGGGCTTTGCAGAAGCCGGGGAGGGCTTCTGCTTCTGGGAGGGAGCTGCTTGGTGCACTCTCTTACCCTTTCCTTTGCCTCGGGGCAGATATGACTGTCCTTTTGCCCGCTTGTTATTATAGGAACGAAAGGACTGCGGCTGAAAAGACGGTGTCTTTTTTTGTTGGGAGGGGACCTGAGGTAAAAAGGTGGATTTCCCGGCTGTTGCCGTGGTTACCAAATCCGATAGACCGACCTTTATACGGCAATACTTCCATATGCAGTTTGGAATCCGCATCACCTGACCACTGTCGCGTCCATAAACTTCTTCTGGCAGATATGGACATCGCACTTACTCTCGATGCCAGAGTGCAAATATCCCTCTGAGCATCTCGCATATAAAGAAAAGCATCCTTTAATTGCTCTATAGTCAATAAAATACTGTCCCTATCCAGGGTATCAATTTGTTCAGTCAGGGAATCCGACCAAACCACCCCAGCACTGCACATCCATGCTGAGGCGATGGCTGGTCGCAGTAGAACACCAGTATGAGTGTATATACTTTTCAGGGTAGTTTCCAGCCTCCTATCAGCTGGATCCTTGAGGGCGGCCGTTTCAGGAGACGGTAACGCCACTTGTTTTGAGAAGCGTGTGAGTGCCTTATCCACCCTAGGGGGTGTTTCCCAGCGCGCCCTAACCTCTGGCGGGAAAGGATATAATGCCAATAACTTCTTTGAAATTAGCAGTTTTCTATCGGGGTTAACCCACGCTTCATCACACACTTCATTCAATTCCTCTGATTCAGGAAAAACTACAGGTAGTTTTTTCAGACCCCACATAATACCCCTTTTTGTGGTACTTGCAGTATCAGAGATATGCAAAGCCTCCTTCATTGCCGTGATCATATAACGTGTGGCCCTACTGGAAAATACGTTTGTTTCTTCACCGTCGACACTAGATTCGGTGTCCGTGTCTGGGTCTGTGTCGACCGACTGAGGTAAAGGGCGTTTTACAGCCCCTGACGGTGTCTGAGACGCCTGGACAGGTACTAACTGGTTTGCCGGCCGTCTCATGTCGTCAACTGATTTTTGTAACGTGCTGACATTATCACGTAATTCCATAAACAAAGCCATCCATTCCGGTGTCGACTCCCTAGGGGGTGACATCACCATTACCGGCAATTGCTCCGCCTCCACACCAACATCGTCCTCATACATGTCGACACACACGTACCGACACACAGCAGACACACAGGGAATGCTCTTATCGAAGACAGGACCCCACTAGCCCTTTGGGGAGACAGAGGGAGAGTTTGCCAGCACACACCCAAGCGCTATAAATATATAGGAACAACCCTACAGAAGTGTTGTTTCCTTTATAGCAGCTTAATATATCAATATCGCCAAAAAAGTGCCCCCCCTCTCTGTTTTTTTACCCTGTTTCTGTAGTGCAGTGCAGGGGAGAGTCCTGGGAGCCTTCCTCGCAGCGGAGCTGTGCAGGAAAATGGCGCTGTGTGCTGAGGAGATAGGCCCCGCCCCCTATTTCGGCGGGCTCTTCTCTCGGTGTTTGTGAGACCTGGCAGGGGTTAAATACATCCATATAGCCCCAGGGGCTATATGTGATGTATTTTTAGCCAGAACAAGGTATTATCATTGCTGCCCAGGGCGCCCCCCCCCAGCGCCCTGCACCCTCAGTGACCGCTGGTGTGAAGTGTGCTGACAACAATGGCGCACAGCTGCAGTGCTGTGCGCTACCTCATGAAGACTGAAAAGTCTTCTGCCGCCGGTTTCTGGACCTCTTCACTTTTCGGCATCTGCAAGGGGGTCGGCGGCGCGGCTCCGGGACCGGACTCCATGGCTGGGCCTGTGTTCGATCCCTCTGGAGCTAATGGTGTCCAGTAGCCTAAGAAGCCAATCCATCCTGCACGCAGGTGAGTTCACTTCTTCTCCCCTAAGTCCCTCGTTGCAGTGAGCCTGTTGCCAGCAGGACTCACTGAAAATAAAAAACCTAATAACTTTTTCTAAGCAGCTCTTTAGGAGAGCCACCTAGATTGCACCCTGCTCGGACGGGCACAAAAACCTAACTGAGGCTTGGAGGAGGGTCATAGGGGGAGGAGCCAGTGCACACCACCTAGTCCTGGAGCTTTTATTTTTGTGCCCTGTCTCCTGCGGAGCCGCTAATCCCCATGGTCCTGACGTAGTCCCAGCATCCACTAGGACGTCAGAGAAATGTTGGTATTTTGACCGTCGGCCAATTGTTGTCGGTATTTAGACCGTTGGGATTTTGATTGTAGGTATTTCATACGGGTGTGGATCATCAAATAGACAAATAGTAGGTCGACAATGTTTAGGTAGACAGTCACTAGGTCGACAGGGTTTGAAGGTCGACAGGGTTTCTAGGTCGACAGGTCATGTTTTTTTGTGTCGTTTTCTCTGTACAGTGACCGGGAAGCCCAATTAGTGCACCGCTTCACTCGCCATGCTCTGGGCAAAATTACCATTCCACTCGTAGTCCACGTGGATCGTTAAGTATGAAAAAGTTCAAAAAAAGAAAAAAATAAGATTTTACTTACCGATAAATCTATTTCTCGTAGTCCGTAGTGGATGCTGGGGACTCCGTCAGGACCATGGGGATTAGCGGCTCCGCAGGAGACAGGGCACAAAAATAAAGCTTTAGGATCAGGTGGTGTGCACTGGCTCCTCCCCCTATGACCCTCCTCCAAGCCTCAGTTAGGATACTGTGCCCGGACGAGCGTACACAATTAGGAAGGATTTTGAATCCCGGGTAAGACTCATTACCAGCCACACCAATCACACCGTACAACTTGTGATCTGAACCCAGTTAACAGTATGACAACGTAGGAGCCTCTGAACAGACGGCTCACAACAAGAACAACCCGATTTTTTTGTAACAATAACTATGTACAAGTATTGCAGACAATCCGCACTTGGGATGGGCGCCCAGCATCCACTACGGACTACGAGAAATAGATTTATCGGTAAGTAAAATCTTATTTTCTCTAACGTCCTAGTGGATGCTGGGGACTCCGTCAGGACCATGGGGATTATACCAAAGCTCCCAAACGGGCGGGAGAGTGCGGATGACTCTGCAGCACCGAATGAGAGAACTCCAGGTCCTCTTTAGCCAGGGTATCAAATTTGTAGAATTTTACAAACGTGTTCTCCCCCGACCACGTAGCTGCTCGGCAGAGTTGTAATGCCGAGACCCCTCGGGCAGCCGCCCAGGATGAGCCCACCTTCCTTGTGGAATGGGCCTTGACAGATTTAGGCTGTGGCAGGCCTGCCACAGAATGTGCAAGTTGAATTGTGCTACAAATCCAACGAGCAATCGTCTGCTTAGAAGCAGGAGCACCCAGCTTGTTGGGTGCATACAGTATAAACAGCGAGTCAGATTTTCTGACTCCAGCCGTCCTTGAAATATATATTTTCAATGCCCTGACAACGTCCAGCAACTTGGAATCCTCCAAATTGCTAGTAGCCGCAGGCACCACAATAGGCTGGTTCAGGTGAAACGCTGACACCACCTTAGGCAGAAAATGAGGACGCGTCCGCAGTTCTGCCCTGTCCGAATGGAAAATCAGATATGGGCTTTTATACGATAAAGCCGCTAATTCTGACACTCTCCTGGCTGAAGCCAGGGCCAGTAGCATGGTTACTTTCCATGTAAGATATTTCAAATCCGCCGATTTGAGTGGCTCAAACCAATGGGATTTGAGAAAATCCAAAACTACATTAAGGTCCCACGGAGCTACTGGGGGCACAACCGGGGGCTGTATATGTAGTACTCCTTTTACAAAAAAGTCTGGACTTCAGGAACTGAAGCCAATTCTTTCTGGAAGAAAATCGACAGGGCCGAAATTTGAACCTTAATGGACCCCAACTTGAGGCCCATAGACAATCCTGTTTGCAGGAAATGTAGGAATCGACCCAATTGAAATTCCTCCGTGGGGGCCTTCCTGGCCTCACACCACGCAACATATTTTCTCCAAATGCGGTGATAATGTTGTGCAGTCACCTCCTTCCTGGCTTTAACCAGTGTAGGAATGACCTCTTCTGGAATGCCTTTTTCCCTTAGAATTCGGCGTTCAACCGCCACGCCGTCAAACGCAGCCGCGGTAAGTCTTGGAATAGACACGGTCCCTGCTGAATCAGGTCCCGTCTTAGAGGTAGAGGCCACGGATTTTCCGTGAGCATCTCCTGAAGTTCCGGGTACCAAGTTCTTCTTGGCCAATCCGGAGCCACGAGTATCGTTCTTACTCCCCTTTGCCGTATAATTCTCAGTACTTTGGGTATGAGAGGCAGAGGAGGAAACACATACACTGACTGGAACACCCACGGTGTTACCAGAGCGTCCACAGCTATTGCCTGAGGGTCTCTTGACCTGGCGCAATACCTGTCCAGTTTTTTGTTGAGGCGAGACGCCATCATATCCACCTTTGGTTTTTCCCAACGGTTCACAATCATGTGGAAGACTTCTGGATGAAGTCCCCACTCTCCCGGGTGTAGATCGTGTCTGCTGAGGAAGTCTGCTTCCCAGTTGTCCACTCCCGGAATGAACACTGCTGACAGTGCTATCACATGATCTTCCGCCCAGCGAAGAATCCTTGCAGCTTCTGCCATTGCTCTCCTGCTTCTTGTGCCGCCCTGTCTGTTTACGTGGGCGACTGCCGTGATGTTGTCCGACTGGATCAACACCGGCTGACCCTGAAGCAGGGGTTTTGCCAGGCTTAGAGCATTGTAAATCGCTCTTAGCTCCAGTATATTTATGTGAAGAGACATCTCCAGGCTTGACCATACTCCCTGGAAGTTTCTTCCCTGTGTGACCGCTCCCCAGCCTCTCAGAATGGCATCCGTGGTCACCAGGACCCAGTCCTGTATGCCGAAACTGCGGCCTTCTAACAGATGAGCACTCTGCAACCACCACAGAAGAGACACCCTTGTCCGTGGCGATAAGGTTATCCGCTGATGCATCTGCAGATGCGATCCGGACCATTTGTCCAGCAGATCCCACTGAAAAGTTCGTGCGTGGAATCTGCCGAATGGGATTGCTTCGTAAGAAGCCACCATCTTTCCCAGGACTCTTGTGCATTGATGCACAGACACTTTTCCTGGTTTTAGGAGGTTCCTGACAAGTTCGGATAACTCCTTGGCTTTCTCCTCCGGAAGAAACACCTTTTTCTGAACCGTGTCCAGAATCATTCCCAGGAACAGCAGACGTGTTGTCGGGGTCAACTGAGATTTTGGAAAATTCAGAATCCACCCGTGTTGTTGCAGCACTACTTGGGTTAGTGCTACTCCGTCCTCCAGCTGTTCTCTGGACCTTGCCCTTATCAGGAGATCGTCCAAGTAAGGGATAATTAATACGCCTCTTCTTCGCAGAAGAATCATCATTTCGGCCATTACCTTGGTAAAGACCCGAGGTGCCGTGGACAATCCAAACGGCAGCGTCTGAAACTGATAATGACAGTTTTGCACCACGAACCTGAGGTACCCTTGATGTGAAGGGCAAATTGGAACATGCAGGTAAGCATCTTTTATGTCCAGGGACACCATAAAGTCCCCTTCTTCCAGATTCGCTATCACTGCTCTGAGTGATTCCATCTTGAACTTGAATTTTTGTATGTACAGGTTCAAAGATTTCAGATTTAGAATAGGTCTTACCGAGCCGTCCGGCTTCGGTACCACAAATAGCGTGGAGTAATACCCCTTTCCCTGTTGTAGGAGGGGTACCTTGACTATCACCTGCTGAGAAAACAGCTTGTGAATGGCTTCCAATACCGTCGCCCTGTCTGAGGGAGACGTTGGCAAAGCAGACTTTAGGAACCGGTGAGGGGGAGACTTCTCGAATTCCAACCTGTAACCCTGAGATACTACCTGCAGGATCCAGGGGTCCACCTGTGAGCAAGCCCACTGCGCGCTGAAATTCTTGAGTCGACCCCCCACCGTTCCTGAGTCCGCTTGTAAAGCCCCAGCGTCATGCTGAGGGCTTTGCAGAACCCGCGGAGGGCTTCTGTTCCTGGGAAGGAGCTGCTTGCTGCCCTCTCTTAGCCTTTCATCTGCCTCGGGGCAGATATGACTGTCCTTTTGCCCGCTTGTTCTTATAGGACCGAAAGGACTGCGGCTGAAAAGACGGTGTGTTTTTCTGTTGGGAGGGGGTCTGAGGTAAAAAGGTGGATTTCCCGGCAGTTGCCGTGGCCACCAAATCCGATAGACCGACGTTAAATAATTCCTCCCCTTTATACGGCAATACTTCCATATGCCGTTTGGAATCCGCATCACCTGACCACTGTCGTGTCCATAAACTTCTTCTGGCAGATATGGACATCGCACTTACTCTCGATGCCAGAGTGCAAATATCCCTCTGAGCATCTCGCATATAAAGAAAAGCATCCTTTAATTGCTCTAAAGTCTGTAAAATACTGTCCCTATCCAGGGTATCAATATTTTCAGTCAGGGAATCCGACCAGACCACCCCAGCACTGCACATCCAGGCTGAGGCGATGGCTGGTCGCAGTATAACACCAGTATGTGTGTATATACTTTTTAGGGTAGTTTCCAGCCTCCTATCAGCTGGATCCTTGAGGGCGGCCGTATCAGGAGACGGTAACGCCACTTGTTTTGATAAGCGTGTGAGCGCCTTATCCACCTTAGGGGGTGTTTCCCAGCGCGCCCTAACCTCTGGCGGGAAAGGGTATAATGCCAATAACTTTTTTGAAATTAGCACTTTTCTATCTGGGTTAACCCACGCTTCATCACATACATCATTCAATTCCTCTGATTCAGGAAAAACTACAGGTAGTTTTTTCACCCCCCACATAATACCCCTTTTTGTGGTACTTGTAGTATCAGAGATATGCAAAGCCTCCTTCATTGCCGTGATCATATAACGTGTGGCCCTACTGGAAAATACGTTTGTTTCTTCACCGTCGACACTAGATTCAGTGTCCGTGTCTGGGTCTGTGTCGACCGACTGAGGTAAAGGGCGTTTTACAGCCCCTGACGGTGTCTGAGACGCCTGGGCAGGTACTAACTGGTTTGCCGGCCGTCTCATGTCGTCAACTGATTTTTGTAATGTGCTGACATTATCACGTAATTCCATAAACAAAGCCATCCATTCCGGTGTCGACTCCCTGGGGGGTGACATCACCATTACCGGCAATTGCTCTGCCTCCACACCAACATCGTCCTCATACATGTCGACACACACGTACCGACACACAGCAGACACACAGGGAATGCTCTATTGAAGACAGGACCCCACTAGCCCTTTGGGGAGACAGAGGGAGAGTTTGCCAGCACACACCCAAGCGCTATAATATATATGGGAACAACCCTATATAAGTGTTGTATCCTTATAGCAGCTTAAATATAGTAATATCACCAAAAAAAGTGCCCCCCCTCTCTGTTTTACCCTGTTTCTGTAGTGCAGTGCAGGGGAGAGTCCTGGGAGCCTTCCTCACAGCGGAGCTGAGCAGGAAAATGGCGCTGTGTGCTGAGGAGAATAAGCCCCGCCCCCTATTTCGGCGGGCTCTTCTCCGGAGTTTGTGAGATCTGGCAGGGGTTAAATACATCCATATAGCCTCAAGGGCTATATGTGATGTATTTTTAGCCATAAAAAGGTATTATACATTGCTGCCCAGGGCGCCCCCCCAGCGCCCTGCACCCTCCGTGACCGCTGTGTGAAGTGTGCTGACAACAATGGCGCACAGCTGCAGTGCTGTGCGCTACCTCAGGAAGACTGAAAAGTCTTCTGCCGCCTGCTTCTGGACCTCTTCCATCTTCGGCATCTGCAAGGGGGGTCGGCGGCGCGGCTCCGGGACCGGACTCCATGGCTGGGCCTGTGTTCGATCCCTCTGGAGCTAATGGTGTCCAGTAGCCTAAGAAGCCAATCCATCCTGCACGCAGGTGAGTTGACTTCTCTCCCCTAAGTCCCTCGATGCAGTGAGCCTGTTGCCAGCAGGACTCACTGAAAATAAAAAACCTAAAAACTTTTTCTAAGCAGCTCTTTAGGAGAGCCACCTAGATTGCACCCTGCTCGGACGGGCACAAAAACCTAACTGGGGCTTGGAGGAGGGTCATAGGGGGAGGAGCCAGTGCACACCACCTGATCCTAAAGCTTTATTTTTGTGCCCTGTCTCCTGCGGAGCCGCTAATCCCCATGGTCCTGACGGAGTCCCCAGCATCCACTAGGACGTTAGAGAAAAATGTGAAAAACTCATGTCGACCTAGCACATGTCAACCTAGAAACTCTGTCTACCTTCAGAGCCTGTCGACCTAGTGACTGATGACCTATAGTGGTCGACCTAGACAGTGTCGATCTTCAGACCGGATCTCGGCCCTCAATCCGAGTTGTTCGCTCGCTAGCTGCTTTTAGCAGCATTGCAAGCGCTAAGCCGCCGCCTACTGGGAGTGTATCTTAGCATAGCAGAATTGCGAACAAAAGATTAGCAGAATTGCGAATAGAAAATTCTTACCAGTTTCTGAGTAGCTCGAGACTTACTCCTACACTGCGATCAGTTCAGTCAGTTTCGTTCCTGGTTTGATGTCACACACATGCCCAGCGTTCGCCCAGACACTCCCGTTTCTTCAGACACTCCCGCGTTTTTCCCAGAAACGCCAACGTTTTTTCGCACACTCCCAGAAAACGGCCAGTTTCCGCCCAGAAACACCCACTTCCTGTCATTCACACTACGATCACCAGAACAATTAAAAATCCTCGTTAGGCCGTGAGTAAAATACCTAACTTTTGTCTAAAATAACTAAGCGCATGCGCTCTGTGAACCTTGCGCATGCGCAGTAAGCGACTAATCGCAGTATAGCGAAAATCGGCAACGAGCGAACAACAACTGGGAATGACCCCCCTCATTTCATACTAAACCAGATAGGGACATATTTACACAAGTATAGCTGACCAAGGAACAAACTCCAATTTTATGACTGATAAGTGTATTTGGACACTTTGTAAGAGTTTGCTGTAAGAGAATTATTAGTATTTAGAACCACTATTATATACTATTCACTTGAGTGAAACAGTAATGACTTGTGAAATGGCTGAAACCTTCAGGCACAAAAATGTGACTACAGCATGTAGCCACGTTCAGATGATGTCCCTGTTGGCTGTGCAACATCAGGACTAGCAATAAGTGTGTTACAGTTGGGAAAGTATGTTGGTATCTAAGAGGTGGACTCATGCATTTTATTGTCTTGTCTCCACTGTTGTGTTGTCTACTAAAATCAAGCCAGCATCTGCCCTGACATAGGGCCCTGTACAAAAATAGTATTGCAGGCTCACTCAACCTGCTGCTTGCCAGTTACTGGGGAACTACAAATTCCAGCATTGCCAGATAGGCTTATCAACAGTAGAAAATGAAGGGACAATGAAACAGCTGTACCAAAAGTAAATGCATTTTTACACTTGCTTATGCTTATTTTTAGCAACAATGAAATTACTGGAATCTTAAAAACATCCCTGACAAATGCTGGCAGAAGGAAAACTAGAAATCTTATAGATCAGATTACTGCACACACAGAGGCAAGCAGGATTAGCAACGCAAAGTAGAAACAATATGATCAAAAGTGCAATTGTTATACAGTGAGAAAATTACATAAGAAGATCTTGTAAGAAAAAAGTATGTAGTAAGTAACCCAAACTTTTCTGAATCACAGCAGGCAGGCTTGGGTCAAAACGGTTTAAATGCAGCCCACCACTGCCAGCATTCATTCTGTGCATGTGCAGTGCTATTCAATAAGGAGATGGGGAAATGTCCAAGAGGAATCTGATGTGCATGCCCGGCTGGCACTAGTGTTCAGACTCCACCAAGCTCTGCCTCCTTGCCACATCCAGCATGTCAGCGCCATGTTTGTGTGTGCCCGGCTGCCCGCGATTTGCAGGTCCTGGAAAAGGAGCAGAGGATTGCATGCTAATCTAAGCAGAAGATAAATTAGTGGGGGTTGGCAGAGTGGTTGGAGGCTGAATAGACACAGTAGGCACATACGATATGCCGGCTGTCGGGACCCCGGCGCTCACCATACCGACGCTGGATTCCTGACAGTCGGCATACCAACAACTATTCTCCCTCGTGGGGTGTCCACGACACCCCTGGAGGGAGAGTAAGTAGCGTGGCCCACAAGGGGCTCTTTTGTGCTCACCCCGCTGTCTGCATGCCGGCGGTCGGGATCTCGGCGCCGGTATGCTGGGCACTGGGATCCCAAGCGCTGGCATAACATACTACACCCGCACAGAGGGCTTGTGGCTGGTGGTAACACAAGGAGCAAAGGGGACACAGGGGGTATGTGGCTGGACTGGAGGGACAGAAAAGGTCTGGAAAAGACATTTTCCATGTTTTCCCAGCTCACACTGATCTGTATTATTATTTTTATATAGAGGAGAAGGGACTATACAATGATATGAGAAGAGGAATAACACAGCTCCAAGCTCACACTGATACGTTGTTCACTTTTCCAATCACATACTTAGGGGGTAATTCCAAGTAGATCGCAGCAGGAATTTTTTTTAGCAGTTGGGCAAAACCATGTGCACTGCGGGGGAGGCAGATTTAATATGTGCAGAGAGAGTTAGATTTGGGTGGGGTGTGTTCAATCTGCAATCTAATTTGCAGTGTAAAAATAAAGCAGCCAGTATTTACCCTGCACAGAAATAAAATAACCTACCCAAATCTATCTCTTTCGGCTATGTTATATCTGCCTCCCCTGAAGTGCACATGGTTTTGCCCAACTGCTAAAAAATTTCCTGCTGCGATCAACTTGGAATTACCCCCTTAGTTTTGTTGAAGGGAAACAATGAGTACAATCAGCATATACCGATAATGGTATGCAATAAGAACTGAGATAAACAGAACAATATATTGAAAGGATTCCAAGGACAGCAAAATGTGTGAAATCACAACAGAAAAACACCTATATAAAAACAAACTGTGAGCAAATAGGAGTGTAGTATGGTTTGCTGGCGGTCGGGGTCCCGGCAACCAGCATACCGGCGCCGGAATCCCGACCACCGGCATACCGACAGCTGGACGAGCGCAAATGAGCCCCTTGCGGGCACGGTGGCGCGCTACACTATCTATTCTCCCTCCAGGGGGGTCGTGGACCCCCAAGAGGGAGAAAAGATGACGGTATGCCGGCAGTCGAGATTCCAGCGCCGGTATGGTGGTCGCCGGGAGCCCGGCCGCCGGCAACCTGAAGACCACCCAGCAAATAGGCATCGGTGAAGGCATAGAACAATAATCAATCTTGGGACAGCCCAATCAGTGGACTGCAACAGGAGTATTATTAAAGGCTTCAGAAGCGGGGAGGGTGGGGGAGGGAAAAGATACGAAAAAGCAGTCGGAGAGCTAGAAGAGAACAAACTGGGCGTAGGATGAACAACAAAAAGGTAAGATACAAGCGCAGAGAAGAAAAAAGAGGAAGGGAGAAGGAGAAGTACATAAGAGGGTGGAGTCAAGGGGAGTAAAGATAGAAGTGGAGGGAAAAGGGGGGGTGGAGGAGAGGAGAAGAAAGGGGAACAGAGAAAAGGCAAGGGACCAGAGGTGAGAGCGAGCCACAGTGTAAAAGGATGTTAAGTGCAGAGAATACCGGATGGGAGGGGACATCTGGTGAACAAGAGTTAAGTAAGGCCAGGGAGAGTTGTATTTTGGGTACAAACCAAATTTGGTTTAAGAATTCAAGACAGGTTGAAGGGGAAGGTTGTTTCCAAGCTTTCACAATTTGACATTTAGCTGCACAAGCTATATGGAGTATCATTTTGGTGTCTGATTTGGCTAGCTGGCAAGTTGGGACAAACAGGAGTAGCATTGCCAAATTAAGGGAGGAAAAGTTGGAAACCAAGCACCAAACAGGAGCAATCCAAGGGTAGGTTCACCAAATATGATAGGTTTTTTTCTATCTTACCGCACGGACACCAACAAAGGTTAGAAGCAGAGGGGTAAATCAGGTGCAAATGTTCTGGGACTAGGTACCATCGCCTGTAGTTTTTTTTAAGAGTTTTTCTTAATAGAAACACTAATAGAGCATTTAGAGACATTTAAACAAATAGCGTCCCATGTTTCCTCTTCCAGAGGTATCCCCACATCAGCTTCCCAGGATAGTTTGTGGGCAGGCTGTGCGGGGGGGGGGGGGGATCTGGGGCCAAAATGGTGTGATATAGAAGGGAAATAATGCCTTTATCCATGAGGTGATAGAAACAAAGATGTTCCATTGCGGTTGGGCTACGGGTGGGGGCCAGATTCCCTGATTGACGTGGTGACAAAGTTCCAGATTTGGAGGTACTGGCAGAAGTAAGAGTTCGGGAGGCAGTGCTTCTCCTGAAGCTCTGCAAAAGACTGGTGCGAATCTGCCAAGAACATGTCAAAATTGGGTCATACCTGCCGATGTCCAATTAGAGACTATGAGAGGCAAATAGCCAGGGGGAAAAAGAGGGGTGGTGCCTCAAAGGAGTTTGGGGCAAGGGGTAGTGGCCAGTGAGTCCCAGACCGACAAAGTAAGTTTGGAGTTTGGCCGCCGTTTCGTGGGCGCAGTCTGGCCAAAGCAGGCACTGCGGCAGGGGAGCGACGAGTAGCTCCCGGCCAACACGCTAAAGCTGCGCTGGCCTGGAGCTACTCCTAAAGTGCAAAAGCATCGCCGCTGTGCAATGCTTTTGCACTTCTGCTGGGGGGGCTGGCAATGACATGCGGGGCGAGATAGCCCTGTGCTGGGCGTCCACCCACATGTCTATGGACATGATCGTAGCCCTGCAAGCTACGATCAACTCAGAATGACCCACAATAACAGGAGGCCTAGGCCTCCAAAAGAGAAGCTCTTATGAAGGGTTTCTCTGCAGAGGCAGGGTTTATTGTTGTTCCATATAAACTTGCAGTATGAGGTTTGAAAGATGCAAGAACATGAGATCGCTATAGTAAGGGTCTGAAAGAGGTACAGAAGTTTGTGTAAAATGTTACTTTTAATAACGTTAATGCATCCAATACAAGATATGAATAATTTTTGCCACCAAAGGATGTCCTATTCGATCGCCCAGAACAGGGGTGGGTAATTAGCTTTATATAAGGAGTCAAAAGATTTAGTCAGAGAAATTCCAAGATATTTATTTAAAGGAGTCCAGTCGTTATGTAAAAGAAAAGTGGAGCTTGAGAAGGTCCAGGGCTAAAGCTGGAATGTGCAAGGGAAGGGCCTCAGATTTGTCGCGGATGATCTTGTACCCTGAGAGACGGACACAGGGCCTAATTCAGAGTTGATCGCAGCAGCAAATTTGTTAGCATGTGGGCAAAACAATGTGCACTGTAGGGGGGGCAAATATAACATTGGCGGAGAGAGTTAGATTTGGGTGGGTTATTTTGTTTCTGTGCAGGATAAAATACTGGCTGCTTTATTTTTACACTGCTATTTAGATTTCAGTTTGAACACACCCCACCCAAATCTAACTCTCTCTGCACATGTTATATCTGCCTCTCCTGCAGTGCACATGGTTTTGCCCAACTGCTAACGAATTAGCTGCTGCGATCAACTCTGAATTACCCCCATACAGAGATAGTTCTTTAAAGAGGTTGGGGAGGGGATTATTAAGGGTAAGAAGGATGTCATCTGTAAAAAGGGAGATTTTGTATTGGGAATCTCCTATAGAAATAACCGTAATATCAGGTTTGAGGTGATTACGGCACGCAAGAAACTCAATAACCAGGGCAAAAATGAGCAGTGAGAGGGGGCACCCCTGCAGTGTTCCATTTGAGATGGTAAACGGACTTGAGAGAATCCCGCCCGCTTGGACAGATGTAGATGGATTGTAGTAGAGAGCTTGTATGGCCTGGAGAAATTCACCTTGAAAGCCGAACCTATGAAGAGTGTGATTCAGGAAGGACCAGGACACTCTACCAAAGGCCTTCTCTGCATCTAAGGCCAGCAGTAAGGAAGGGAGTTTAAAGACGTTAAACTGTTGAATCAAATCAACTGTGTGTCTGGTATTATCCAGGGCCTGTCTAGAAGGGACAATGCCCACTTGTTCTCGGTGGATAAGAAAGGGGAGAAGAGGGTTCAGCCTGAGGACAAGGATTTTTTCAAAAAGTTTAAGATCTGTGTTTAGAAAGGAAATTGGGTGATATTTGGATACCAGTTGATGGTCCTTACCGGGTTTGGGAATAATGTTATGAAAGCTTTAAAGGTTTCTTGGAGGAAAAAGCCATCATCTAACACTTTATTAAAAGTCTTCGTAATAGGAGGTACGAAAGAGTTCTTAAACGTCTTGTAGTAGGAGAAGGGGAGACTGTCCGATCCTGGGGCTTTAGAGGGCTTCTGGAGTTTGAGAGCAGAAACCTCTTCTTCGGTTATAGGACAGCATAGTGCAGTAGAGGTAGACTGGTCAACCTGGAGCAGAGAACAGGAAGCAAGAAATTCCAGCATGGGTATGGTCAGGCAGATGACGAAGAGGTAAGGTATGGAGGGTTATAAAGACGGGTGTAATAGTCAGAGAAGATGGAGTTGATCTCAGAGGGGTTATAATGAAGATTACCCATTGGGTCTTTAATCAAGACTATAGTCGAAATGGCCTTGCAGGCCTTTAGGCAGATAACAAGTAGGGTTTCGGCTTTGTTACTCGTAAAATCGCTGATTTAACCAGCAAAGTGACTTATAGATTTTCTCTGAGAGGATTGCATTAAGGGCCATCCTCGCCTCAATGAGTCGTTTGTAATTAGCATCAGTAGTAGTGTGTTTGTGAACAGAATCCAAAGAGTGGACCTGGTCAGTGAGGGTTTGTAAAGACTTCTGTTCTTTATTCCTATGGGACGCATAACTGATCACATGGCCATGAAGGACGGCCTTATGGGCCGACCAGACAAGATGGGTACAACCTGTTTCGGAGATATTGAGGGCAAAGTAATTCTTAAGTATATACTGTAGGTCATTTGAGTTTTGAGGTGTGGGATTTTCAAAAGTGTTCCGCTTAAACACCAGGAGGGCCGAGAAATTGGGTACTCCAATAGGTCAATTACGGAAGTGATGGGAGTGATGAGACCAGGGGTTGGGGGTGATCATGGAGATAAGTAAATGTAAGAGGTTAATTCTAGAATAGGTGCGGTGAGTGCCAGAGTAATAAGTATATGTGGTTGAGTTTTAAAAGTTATCACATCCAATACGATTTCTCCTGAAATTGGAAAATTGGTGATAGCAAAGAGGTGTCAAGTATCGGAAAGAAAACATGAAAGTACATTTATGTTAAAACTTTATTGTTGTTTTTTTAATAAACTCTTCAAAATTGCATATACTGTGAGACTTTTTCTTGCAGCTCACACAATCTTAGGGAAGAATCAAATTAAAATAATGAAAGCGCTGTCCAAATTATAAGAGTATTTTTATTAAAAATGAATTTCTAAAAATGCTGAATACATCCACATTAATATTATCTAAAAGGTATCCATTAAATCAATCAATATTCATATGTATTTTGGGGACTCCTTTTGTGTCCCCACACCACTTCTAGATAATATGACTATGCACAGTGGATACAGTTTCAATAGATCTTATCATCTCATTAGAGCAACCAGTATTCTATAGCCTAGACATAAATATTCCCCTCCATTTACAACAATAAATAGTGACTGAAAATCCTTTCTAATTCTCCTAGATTCAAAGAACCACAGTCCCAGTTGTTAGTGTCAGATCTGAAATAATAGGTAATTTATAGGGTCCCGTGACCGGGAATTTCTGTTGTTCTGAACTTTCAGTGTCTCTGAATTTTCACTAATAATTTGTTTGGGATCACCAATAGTTGCTTAATCAGTGCATGCTTTATCGGGAATGTTCAGAATGTTTATCTAGTAATCTTTCACGGGCGTCCCCGTGTCTTTAGATAATGTATAGTCTGATCCCCTTTTTTAAGATAGCAGTAATCGGTGTGATCCTTATCAGGCTGTATTCAAAATAAACTGGTTGTATCTCACCATGTAGTTGCGGCTGCGTCTCTCCAAGGGCATGTAGTTCTTATTCCAAGCGCACTGCACCGTCTCCTCGCCGTTGGTGATTCGGCAATCACCTTGCAGTATCCGGCAGAGTGTTACTTGCGGCTGCGCCTCTCGTTGGAACTTATCCTTTGCCGTCCCAAGTATAATGGCCCGCCTTCCACTGTCCAGGTCGCGCTGTCAGCATTCACTGCAGACCTCAGGACGGGTAGCTGTATTCTAGGCCGGGCTCACCGTGTCACATCTACTTTGGTTGGCAGGATTAGAAGCCCGTGCAGGATACTCTTCTTCTGAGGAAACAGCCGTGATAACTGGGCTGAGAAACGCGTCAAGAGTTGCTCCCGAGCATTGTGGATAAAAGTTTTAAAAGCGGCATAGGAGTATCCTGCACGGGCTTCTAATCCTGCCAACCAAAGTAGATGTGACACGGTGAGCCCGGCCTAGAATACAGCTACCCGTCCTGAGGTCTGCAGTGAATGCTGACAGCGCGACCTGGACAGTGGAAGGCGGGCCATTATACTTGGGACGGCAAAGGATAAGTTCCAACGAGAGGCGCAGCCGCAAGTAACACTCTGCCGGATACTGCAAGGTGATTGCCGAATCACCAACGGCGAGGAGACGGTGCAGTGCGCTTGGAATAAGAACTACATGCCCTTGGAGAGACGCAGCCGCAACTACATGGTGAGATACAACCAGTTTATTTTGAATACAGCCTGATAAGGATCACACCGATTACTGCTATCTTAAAAAAGGGGATCAGACTATACATTATCTAAAGACACGGGGACGCCCGTGAAAGATTACTAGATAAACATTCTGAACATTCCCGATAAAGCATGCACTGATTAAGCAACTATTGGTGATCCCAAACAAATTATTAGTGAAAATTCAGAGACACTGAAAGTTCAGAACAACAGAAATTCCCGGTCACGGGACCCTATAAATTACCTATTATTTCAGATCTGACACTAACAACTGGGACTGTGGTTCTTTGAATCTAGGAGAATTAGAAAGGATTTTCAGTCACTATTTATTGTTGTAAATGGAGGGGAATATTTATGTCTAGGCTATAGAATACTGGTTGCTCTAATGAGATGATAAGATCTATTGAAACTGTATCCACTGTGCATAGTCATATTATCTAGAAGTGGTGTGGGGACACAAAAGGAGTCCCCAAAATACATATGAATATTGATTGATTTAATGGATACCTTTTAGATAATATTAATGTGGATGTATTCAGCATTTTTAGAAATTAATTTTTAATAAAAATACTCTTATAATTTGGACAGCGCTTTCATTATTTTCTGTTTCTTGTGTTAAAAAATTTGGGATTCAACACCCCATATTTGAGAGCAGCAGTCCATCTTTGGGAGGAATTGATTTGTTAAAAATCAAGGAGGTTGGATAGCCGACACACACCAGTCAGTTTAGCGCTTTCTCAGATTTTTTTTGTTTAAGAATCAAATTAAGTTTGAGGTTTAGCGAAGTAAAAACCTTGCGTACCTCGCACCAAATTTTGGATTACCACAGGTATGCGCAAACCTGCGGTATCCAATTTTTAAAAAGTGGTCACGGGGTTTTCAGAGTTGAAAATCCTTCGGTGCATAACAAATAAATTTACAAAAATAAAACATACTCGCCTGTCAGGTGCTTTTCGGTGGTCTCCTGGGCTCCCTTTGCGCTCTCCTCCATCTTCCGACTGGGAAGGGGGCTGCTGGGAGGCTCAGAGACTGCTGGGATGCGCAGCCGGTTCCGGGGGGGAAAGGGTCACAGACAAAGTGGGTCAGTCTCTGACACACTTCCACACAATTGCAAGCACTGTCACACACACACACACACACCTCACATACGCAGAGGACCTGCTTCAGACGCTGGATGAAGAAAACACCGCTTCGGAGAGTAATTACTGACTAATTAAGCTAATGGAAACTTCCAATTGCTTAATTAGTTCTCAGGGGAGGTGCCACCAGGGTCCCATGATTTTTCCTAAAATTACCAATTTTAGGAAAAATCTGACTTGCTCTGGAGATGCGAGAAAAAATAGGATTTTAATACCTACCGGTAAATTTTTTTCTCCTAGTCCATAGAGGATGCTGGGGACTCCAAAAGGACCATGGGGTATAGACGGGATCCGCAGGAGCTTGGGCACACTATAAAGACTTAAACTGGGTGTGAACTGGCTCCTCCCTCTATGTCCCTCCTCCAGACCTCAGTTATAGGAACTGTGCCCAGGAGAGACGGACATTTCGAGAAAAGGATTTTTGTTCAAACTAAGGGCGAGAAACATACCAGCCCACAACACAACATACCGCACAACCGGAATAGTATAAAAACAGATAACCATATGAATCAACAACAGCAACAAGCTGAATAAACTAATACACATCCCATGTGTAAACAAATACAACCAGTAAACTACAACTGCAAGTAACAGTCCGCAAGGGCGCCCAGCATCCTCTACGGACTAGGAGAAAAGGATTTACCGGTAGGTATTAAAATCCTATTTTCTCTTACGTCCTAGAGGATGCTGGGGACTCTAAAAAGGACCATGGGGTCTATACCAAAGCTCCAGACCGGGCGGGAGAGTGTGGACGACTCTGCAGCACCGATTGAGCAAACATGAGGTCCTCATCAGCCAGGGTATCAAACTTGTAAAACTTAGCAAATGTGTTTGAACCCGACCACGTAGCTGCTCG
The DNA here is from genome assembly GCF_028390025.1 of Pseudophryne corroboree. NCBI lineage: Eukaryota > Metazoa > Chordata > Amphibia > Anura > Myobatrachidae > Pseudophryne > Pseudophryne corroboree. Next base: position 333,462,335 of record NC_086452.1, on the reverse strand, counting down.
GCAAAGCTGAAGTGCCGAGACCCCTCGGGGAGCCGCCCAAGAAGAGCCCACCTTCCTAGTAGAATGGGCCTTTACCGACTTCGGCAACGGTAGCCCAGCCGAAGAATGAGCCTGCTGAATCGTATAACAAATCCAGCGAGCAATAGTTTGTTTAGAAGCAGGATTTCCAATCTTGTTGGAAGCATACAGGACAAACAAAGCTTCTGTTTTCCTGGTACGAGCCGTTCTGGTGACATAAATTTTCAAAGCCCTGACCACATCAAGAGACTTTGGAACCGCCACAGTATCCGTAGCCACAGGCACCACAATAGGCTGGTTAATGTGGAACGAAGAAACCACCTTCGGCAGAAATTATTGACGAGTCCTCAATTCCGCTCTGTCCGAATGGAAAATCAAATACGGGCTCTTTTGAGGCAAGGCCGCCAACTCTGACACTCGCCTGGCCGATGCCAGGGCCAAAAGCATGACCACCTTCCAAGTGAGAAACTTTAACTCAACCTTACGCAAAGGTTCAAACCAGTGAGACATAAGGAACTGCAAGACCACCTCAAGATCCCACGGCACCACCGGCGGCACAAATGGAGGGTGGATATGCAGCACTCCCTTCACAAAGGTCTGAACCTCGGGAAGGACGGCCAATTCCTTATGAAAGAAAATAGATAAAGCCGAAATCTGCACTTTTATGTAACCCAATTTCAGGCCTGCATCTACGCCAGCCTGCAAAAAATGGAGAAACCGACCCAAGTGAAACACCTCCGCCGGAGCTGCTTTGGTCTCACACCAGGAAACATATTTCCTCCAAATACGGTGATAATGTTTTGCCGTAACTTACTTCCTAGATTTAAGGAGAGTGGGGATGACCTCCCCTGGAATACCCTTCCGAGCTAAGATTTGGCGCTCAACTTCCACGCCGTCAAACGCAGCCGCGGTAAGTCCGGAAACACAGAGGGCCCCTGCAACAACAGGTCCTCTCATAGAGGAAGCGGCCAGGTATCTTCCACTAGTAATTCTTGAAGATCCGGATACCAGGCCCTCCGTGGCCAATCTGGAATGATGAGTATCGCCTGAACCCCTGTTCGTCGAACGATTCTCAGCACCTTCGGAATGAGAGGAAGCGGAGGGAACACATACACCGATGGAAACACCCACGGAGACACCAGGGCGTCCACTGCGCTGGCCTGGGGTCCCTCGACCTGGAACAATACCTTGGAAGCTTCTTGTTGAGGAGAGACGCCATCATGTCTATCAGAGGAAGTCCCCAACGCTTTATCACTTCTGCAAACACCTCTTGATGAAGAGCCCACTCTCCCGGTTGGAGATCGTGTCTGCTGAGGAAGTCTTCTTCCCAGTTGTCTACTCCCGGGAGGAAGACTGCTGACAGAGCGCTCACGTGCTATTCCGCCCAGCGTAGGATTCTTGTGGCCTCCTCCATAGCCACCCTGCTCCTTGTTCCGCCTTAGCGGTTTACGAACGCCACTGCTGTTGTGTTGTCCGACTGGATTAGGACAGGGCGACCCTGAAGAAGGTTCTTTGCTTGCAGCAGGCCATTGTAAGTGGCTCTCAACTCGAGAACATTTATGTGGAGACAAGATTCCTGGCTTGACCATTTTCCCTGGATATTTCTTCCTAGCGTGACTGCGCCCCAGCCTCGTAGACTTGCATCCGTTGTCAGGAGGACCCAGTCCTGGATTACGAATCGGCGTCCCTCTAGAAGGTGAGAGCCTTGCAGCCACCACAGGAGAGAAATCCTGGCTCTGGAAGATAGAGTTATTTTCCGGTGCATGTGCAGGTGAGACCCGGACCATTTTTTCAGCAGATCCCACTGAAACACCCGGGTATGAAACCTGCCAAACGGAATGGTTTCGTAAGCCGCAACCATCTTCCCTAGTACCAGAGTGCAGTGATGAATCGACACACATGTCGGCCTCAGGAGCTCCCTGACCATGGTCTGGATTTCCAGAGCTTTGACCTCCGGAAGAAACACTCTGTATCTCCGTGTCCAGGACCATGCCCAGGAAGGGCAGCCGAGTGGCCGGGCTCAACTGAGAGTTTGGCAAATTTAGTATCCAACCGTGATGCCGCAGAACAGACAGGGAGAGATCCACATTCCTTAACAACTGTTCCTTGGACCTCGCCTTTATCAGGAGATCGTCCAAGTACGGGATAATTGTGACCCATTGTTGTACATGGTTTTGCCCAATTGCTAACAAAAATCCTGCTGCGATCAACTTGGAATTACCCCCACTATGTCTAAGACCCAAGAATCCAGAGCCGAACGAACCCAGACCTGACTGAAGATTAGGAGACGGCCCTCCACCGGTAGGGACTCCCCCAGAGGAGTCCCAGCGTCATGCAGTGGACTTGGTAGAGGCAGGGGAGGACTTTTGTTCCTGGGTGCCTGATACTGCAGGCGACTTCCTTCCCCTACCTCTACCCTTTGAAGCGAGGAAGGACGAACCCTTACCTCTTTTGTATTTATTAGGCCGAAAGGACTGCATCTGCGGATGGGGTGCCTTCTTCTGTTGTGTGGGAACATAGGGAAGAAAAGATGACTTACCCGCCGTAGCGGTCGACACCAGGTCAGCCAGGCCTTCACCGAACAAGACACTACCTTTAAAAGGAAGAGCTTCCATATTCTTCTTGGAGTCGGCATCAGCATTCCATTGGTGAATCCACAGCGCCCTCCTGGCCGAAATCGCCATGGCATTGGCTCTTGATCCCAAGAGACCAACATCCCTTGCCGCATCCTTTAGGTAATGTGCAGCGTCCTTAATATAACCAAGAGTCAGATGAATATTATCTTTATCAAGAGCATCCATATCAGAAGCCAAATTCTCAGCCCACTTTGCAATAGAACTACTCACCCATACAGACGCCACAGCAGGTCTGAGCAATGCACCAGTATTGATGAAAATGGACTTCAAAATAGTCTCCAGCTTACGATCCGCCGGATCCTTGAGGGCAGCAGTGTCAGGAGACGGAAGTGCCACCTTCTTGGACAATCGGGATAGAGCCATGTCCACATTTGGAGACGACTCCCATTGTTCCCCATCATCAGAGGGAAAAGGATATGCCATCAAATTCGATTGGGAATCTTCCACCTTTTTTCAGGCAACTCCCAAGCCTTTTCACAAAGTGCATTAATTTCATGAGAGGGGGGAAATTTTACCTCAGGTCTTTTCCCCTTAAATAAACAGACTCTTGTGTCAGGAACAGCAGGTTCCTCAGATATACGTAAAACATCTTTAATGGCTATAATCATATACTGAATACTCTTGACAACCCGTGGATGCAAAGAAGCCTCATTTAAATCGACATCGGAATCAGAGTCCGTGTCGGTACCTGTATCTGCCATCTGGTTAAAAGCACGTTTCTGTGACCCTGAGACTGTTTGTACCTGAGGCAATGCGTCCTCCACCGACTGTCTCCATGTTTGTGTCTGAGAATCAGATTTAACCTGTCTTCTTGATAATAAAGCCACATTTGTATTCAGTGTACTCAGCATAGTCATCCAGTCAGCCATGCCGACAGACACATACATAAAAAAAATTCTGCAGCTCCCATAACCTCCTCCGGGGAGGTACACCCAGGCTCAGACATGTCGACACCACTTGCCGACACACTCACTCACACAGTCCATAAACCCGGGGACAGACCCACAGAGAAGCCCTTAGGGAGAACACAGAGAGTATGCCAGCTCACACCCCCAGCGCCCATACACTAACCGAAGCTAGTAATATGCTCAGCGCCGGCAATATGAATTGAAAAACACGAATTTTATGTGCCCCCCCCCCCTCGTTTTTCCTCCCCATGTACTTGCGGGAGCTTGGAGGACCGGGCAGCGTCTCTGCAGCGCTGTAGAGATAGGAGAAAATGGCGCTGGTGAGCAATGTGCAGCTAAGCCCGCACCCTTCCCGGTGCACTGGAGCCCGCTAAAATTAGAATCTTTAACCTGGGGGGGTACTCTATACAGTGATCGGATACTGTATAGCCTTTTATTATGCCAGCCAAACCTCAGTAACTGCTGCCCAGGGCGCTCCCCCCTAGCGCCCTGCACCCTGTGAGTGCCGTTGGTGAAGTGTGTGGGAGCATGGAGCGCAGCGCTACCGCTGCGCTGTACCTCCGTTACTGAAGTCTTCTGCCAACTTTTTTCCAATGTTTCACAGATTTTTTTTTTTTATTTTTTTTTACAGGCTATCCAGATTGATCGCCTGTAAAAAAACAACAACAAAAAAACAACCTCTTTCGCCCGAAAACACACAGGTTCGGTGAAATTCTGCTTCGCCTGCCGGAGGGGGGTGAAACAAAATCCCCCATAAGCCGTAGCATTTAGACCTAAATAATTTGGCCTGGTTGGGATTTTGAGTTTGACATGTCTGCCCTAGACTATCAGAATTTTTTATCATGGCACCCATAGGCTAAAAGTTTCTTATTGAGAAATTCAGGGGGGGGGGGGGGGGGGGATAAATAAATAAATTAATTAATTAAGTACATTGGGCCTGATTCAGATGTGGACGGAGTGACGAATGGGTCCTGCAACACAGGACGGCAGCAGGCTGTCACTGATTGACAGTCTGCTGCTTTTTGGAGAGTGGGGAGGGGACAATGACTGCATCCATTCCTCAAAATGGAGGCGTGTCGCCACTGTTGTGAGGGAGGGACAAGGCCAGGATCTCTGTCAGAGGACAGAGAATTCTTCATTAGCTCCTGCAGCAGCCGACTTGCGCTACCCCATGTGTTAGTAATGCAGCAGGAGGTGTGATGCCCCCTGCTGCATTACCATTAGTGCTATTGTTGCTGCTTACATAGAAGCAGACGCGATAGCAACGCCAACCATATCTGAATCAGGCCCCTTGTGTTTGTATGTCATCCTTGGGGTCAGTTATGGGGTGAAGAACAATATTAATTGGTCCTGGACCACCAACCCATGGCACTCAGTTTGGAAACCACTGAAGTAACTTATTATCACTACATAACGGTTGTGTGTTTTATTGAATACTACAGACTTCTGGCCTGATTCTAGTCCGATCCATCTTGGACAACTTTTCCCTATGGCCGTGGCAATGTACTTACTTTCATATGGTGATCCACTGTTCTTACGTTCCCATCATTAGTATAGCCACATGCTAGGTGCGAGAGATCCATCAGAAATAGGCGCATCTTCCACGTACGCACATCTCAGAATTCCACAGAGTATACACACACTTCCACCTCAACACTCCCATCAGAAACAGCCACTCCATGCATCTTTTGTGTGGTAAACACATTCTTATAACAGGAATAACTTTAATGACTAGCCCGTGAAAACTGCAAATTCAAGCTCACAGGCCATTTCATCAGGCAAGTTTTAAAGAGCTGAATAGATAGATTACATAATGCTTATATAAACAAAGCAAGGGCATAGTATAAGTGTTGGCTGAAACAGAGTGATGACATGCAAACTAAACTATAAACCTACAGTCATTAAAGATAATGACTGATAATGAGATGTATGAAGAGTCTAAAGATAAGTCAGGTCGTGTCTCTTAAAAGAGGGTCATGAACCCTCCTTGGAGATTTAAACCATGAGCAAAACATACCTATCATGATGTGCATTCCCAGATTTTCTTCTTTGTAGTTTTAAAATTACCTTTAAGTACGGAAACTACAGAGGAGGAAAGGGATCTAGGAGTCCCTATTTCAGGTGACTTAAAGGCAGGTAAGCAATGTAACAGAGCAATGAGGAAGGCTGGTCAGATGCTTGGTTGCATAGGGAGAGGAATCAGCAGCAGAAAGAAAGAAGTAATAATGCCGCTGTATAGGTCATTGGTACGGCCTCATCTAGAATACCGTGTTCAGCTGTGAAGGACATATCTGCAGAAGGATATTAATACATTAGAGACCGTACAAAAAAGGGCAGCTAACATGGTGCAAGGTCTAGATCACAAAACATACCCAGAAAGACTATAAAATCTCAATGGGTCATATTCCATGTCAGTTCAACCAGGCGTGTCTACCAGCCATCTCACATTTATATGACATTTTTTTAGTTGAGAGGATCCAAACAAGTGAAAGATAATGTGATTGTTGACTCAACTTAAGTTATGAACTCAAGTTATGTTTAAGTTTTTAAATGTCATGTTTTCTTGAGTTATTTATGTATGTGGTACACCAGTAATTGAATGTCCACTTCATGATTTATTTTCTCCACTATGAAACAGAGCACCATGCTGATTTTTCTGTGTGGTGGTAATAATGTATACCTTTAAGTACATTAAAAAAAAAATTGGTATATCTAATGTTGATTGAACCTAGCATTTTTAAGTATTTTTTAAAAATGTGCGTTTTTACTGTAACTCGAAACGTAAAGCAGATAAAAGTAATGTGGTTTGAATTTTTGGATTCGGGAGGAGTTACCTTAGGGGTCCAAATTTGATTGTGAATCCTTAATAAACACCCGTGATACTACAAATATACTGGATAAAGAAGCCGTGATTAGTAAATAATTTAATAAATTGAAAAATCAATATTTAATAAAATTGTCAGACAGTCGAGATATCTGGCAGAAATAGTTGTTTTTGCATCCTCTCAACTAAAAAAAAAAAAAAAAGTCTTAAAAATCTGAGATGGGTGGTGGAAATTTCATTTTTTGGGGGTAATTTGATATGGAATGATGTTGAAAGAATATGTATAGTTTGGACCAGAGAAGGGAAGGGGAAGGGGGGGGGGGGGTGACATGATAAAACTCGATATATTTGAAAGTTTCTAACAAAGTCCAGGAGGGAAACATTCTTCAAATGAAGAGAAATATTAGAACTCAAGGACGTGCATTGAAACTGGAGGGAGGTAGGTTCAGGGGAAATTTGAGGAAGAATTACTTCACAGAAAGGGTAGTGGATAAGTAGAATAGCCTCCCATCAGAGGTGGTAGAGGCTAAGACAGTAGAACAATTTAAACATGCAAGGGATAGACATAAGGATATCCTTACAAAGAAATAAGGTTTGAGGTAAAATATATGCAAAAAAAAAAAAAGGAGGCAGACTAGATGAGCCAAGTGGTTCTTATCTGCCGTCAAATTCTATGTACCAATACTCTAATGTCCATATCACTTCTAGAATACATTTTTTTTTTTTATTGAGATGATATGTGGAATAGTGACCCTATAGAGGGAAGTCCGTTTTTTGGGGTGCTCTTATTATTAACAACAGAGCAATTCAACTGTTCCGAGAACCCACTAACTATCATGCTTGTCGTGCCCAAAAAGATTGTGGCATATAGCGGCTAAAACAGTATAAAGTCCTGGTCAGGGTGCACATACTCTCCGTCGGGCACCATCTAGTAGTAGCTACAGGGAAAACAATTGAATTGTCCCTATAAATGTGATGATGCATGCAAAGAAAACCCTTAAGTGAGGCGGGAAATCTAATGTGTTATTATCCCCAGCATAAGACTTGCACATGTGTTTTTACAAGCAACTACTGGGGAAAGAAGAGAATTAAGGAAGACAATATTTATTAAAAGTCAACATTGTAATCATTTTTAAAACATTAAGGTTCAGTGCACATGTACTGAAGAACTGAACCCTATTAACACGTGTATTTGGCTTTAGCAATCCATGGGCCAGAACAGTATGCCCTGACGGCCTAATGCATAGCTAGTCCAACTTGCCTACCACTACTGCATCAATGAGAAATTTGTGATAGGCAATATTATACACATACACACAGATGCAGTCACAGATAGAAATGTAAGCCAGAGACAATCAGTAACTAGGAAATTCAAAGTCCAAAAAATGTAATCACTGCTAAACACAGCTCCTCATTTGTTATGTGATGCAGGGCTCTATTTGTGATTGCATGGTGGTAATTAGCATTATGTATTGTTCCTGACACAATTCATCAATGCAAGTATCCTATCTGGCTTACCTGGTCCCCAGTGCGTGGTATAGCTAGCATTATACAGAGGTAGTATTAGCTAATGATGAAAAGCAAAGCTTTTTGAAGCTTGTGAAATTGACTCTGGTCTATGGGGACTGCAGCGAGAGTTAGCTGTGGTCTACTTCTTGGTAAATTATAAGCAGCTGAGATAAGCCCTTTCTTGTGAGAAACCACCACAGTAATGACCCGTAAGATCTAGTACAGACCGCTCAGCACACATCTCTCCCCCTGCTCAACACTCAGCATGCCAAATCTAGAGCCGGCGATAGCGATGCGCGAGACCGCATATCACTGTCGCCGGCACCCTACACACGGAGAGATCTGTGTTTAATTTCTAAGTAATCTAGTCAGATTGTTTAGAATTTAAGCACCGATCTCTCCGTGTGTACCCCACTTAAGGGCTTATCTCAGCTTTAAAAACAGACCCCTTAAGCTCTAAAGGGGGGTACACACGGAGAGATCTGACTAGATTGCTTAGAAATTAAGCACGGATCTCCCTGCGTGTATGCCATAGCAATAGTGACGCGTGGCCCCACGCGTCACTATTGCCGGTTCCTGGTCGCTCACTTCACCGCTGTGTAGAGTGAGCACCCCCCCATCGCTCAGCACACATCGCGCTGTGTGCTAAGCAGGGGAAGAGATGTGTGCTGAGCGGTCTGTGATAGATCGCTCAGCACACATCTTTACGTGTGTACCCCTCTTAAAGGGTTGTACGCACGGAGAGATGTATGCTTAATTTCTAAGCAATCTGACTAGAGAAATTAAGCACGGATCTCTCCGTGTGTATGCCCCATAGCGATATCGATGCGTGGCCCCGTGCGTCGCTATTGCTGACTCTAGATTAGCCTGCATGCAGGCCAAATCTAGTTAGATAGCTCACTTCACTGTTGTGCTGAGCGGGACAGAGATGTGTGATCGTTCTGTACTAGATCGCTCAGCACACATATCGGTATGTGTGTACGCCCCTTAAGTAGGTGATTCAATTGTTTGTAGCTTTCATCTAAATTTACAACCAGCCCCTTTCTCATACGAGAATACACAGGATTAGCCATGTTAAGCAGCTTCTCCTCTGCCAGGTGCACTCAGACCAGCTCCAAAGCCCTACTTTATGTAGATTTCTGCTCGATAAGCATAGACTCTGGGCTAGTCACGCAAAGAAATGAACAGCTCCCATGCAGTTTAGATGAGAAATACATACAATTAAATTGCCCCCTTAGAACAACAGTTAATCCAAAGCAAGTTACTAGTGTGGAGGAACAGGAGTCCCAAAACAAAAATGTGGGGCTAAACATTAAAGGGAAACAGTCATCAAAAGGGTGTATCATTTATAGTGGTCTTATTTATTTTTTTGGAATAAATCTTGCTATATGTTGATTCTATAGGTGTCCTAAGACCGAAAGACTTGTCTGTTTTTACTTACTACAAATGTATAGCTGTATTATTATTATTATCTGTCCTGAGCTGAGAGAAGTGATTCTCACCCATTATTACATTTTATTTATAAGGTGCCACAAGTGTTTCGCAGCGCCGTACAAAGGACAGCACAGGGAGACAAAACTTAGCATTACAGTAAATAAATAACAAAAATAGAGTACAGGTAACAAAGAGCAACACAGTTCTCAAAACATAATACAGGTAAGATGTAACTAGCAAGGGAGTAATCATCATACTACTTGGGGCTGGCGGCCATAGATAGAGATAAGCCTTTACCAGCAGGAGAAAAAGCGGGTAAGGATGGTCGCTGAATAGGAGAGCTGTGAATGAAATGTGTTGAGAAGAGGGCTTTTACATCAAGAGGAAAGAGGGCTCTGCTCTGAAGAGCTAACAATCATTTCGTATTGTCACACACGTCAACACAGACTTAGCAGGATTCATTGGTTTATAACATACAAAGCTATTACAGGTTGAGTATCCCATACCCAAATATTCTGAAATACGGAATATTCCGAAATACGGACTTTTTGAGTGAGAGTGAGATAGTGAAACCTTTGTTTTTTGATGGCTCAATATACACAAACTTTGTTTAATACACAAACTTATTAAAATATTGTATTAAATGACCTTCAGGCTGTGTGTATAAGGTGTATATGAAACATAAATTAATTGTGTGAATGTAGACACACTTTGTTTAATGCACAAAGTTATAAAAAAATATTGGCTAAAATTACCTTCAGGCTGTGTGTATAAGGTGTATATGTAACATAAATGCATTCTGTGCTTAGATTTAGGTCCCATCACCATGATATCTCATTATGGTATGCAATTATTCCAAAATACGGAAAAATCCCATATCCAAAATACCTCTGGTCCCAAGCATTTTGGATAAGGGAGACTCAACCTGTATCAAAATATAAATTCATGCAAATAATATATACATAATTGGGAAGTTCTGAGGTCATCGCTTATAAATTGATTTTCCATGCAATAAATTCAGTGTTTATTATGAGGAGTAATACACCTGCTTACTGTAAAATGATTCCATGCTCCGCTCAATGACCCACAGCATTTTGAAAAGTGCTCAGCCTTGTATTCAGAGGTGTCTCCAGTGACACTAGAGTTTATAGAAGGAGATACATTATCCCATTTATACACATCGATACTAAAATTAGTAATTCAAGCAGAAGTGGGAATACTGTAGGTGCAATCCAAGCAAAATACTAATTAAAACAAATGTGGCACAGTATCAAAAAAAAATATCACACAAGACTGCCAGAAATGGCCACTCAGACTGAGAAGTGGTTTCTACTTTTGCCACGAGTGATAAAGGGGTCCATGGGCTATATTTACCAAACTGTTTCTCTGTGGGTTGGAGATGAAAACTTAAAGCAGCAATCACATTCAGTGTCAAGGTTTTACACTGAATGCGAGTGCTGCTTTAAATTTTCAGCCCCAACCCGTTGAGGGGCTGCATAACATACTTGCCTACCCCTCCGGAAGTCGGATGGCCCTCCCAGCCCCCTGGAAAGATGGGCAAGTCTCACGCTTTCCCTGCAAACCACCCACCCCCCCTCCTCCCAAGGCTGCCCACATCAGTGAACATGTGGGCAGTCCGAGGGGATCAGATTATGCAATCCACATATATTATATGATTATTGCCTGTATGTATCAACATTTTGAAAAGGCACCATCATTGTGCATATACCATACTTGTGCATATACTGATGGCAAACTGGAGAAGTATTTTTTATTTTCTAAAGACTTCTCCAGCATATCGGAAACCGCACACTGAGCTTCGGGAGCAGGGTCCGAAAAGCAACACTTTACACCCCACAGGGGGTGGTCTTCAGGTTGCCGGCTGTCGGGATCCCGGCACACAGTATACCGGCGCCGGAATCCCGACAGCCGGCATACCAACACTTTTTCTCCCTCTTGGGGGTCCATACCGCTAATCACGCTGTCGGTATGCCGGCGGTAGGGCTTCCGGCGCCGGTATGCTGGTCGCCGGGAGCCCGGCCACCGGCATACCCTACTACACCCGTACACAGGGTTTAGACTGCAGTTCCTATTAAAAATAAGGAGTACTGCTGCCTGAAGCGCTAATTAGCCTTTTGCAGAAGATTTATGTGAAATGTCCTTCATTAGGCTTATAGTATATAAAATGATGCAATAACTGTAGCTTCTACATAATTGTATGAAATCATGCACTGAAAGCAACGGGTCTCCTAATAAGCACCCATAGGGGTATATTAACTAAAGGTTGATTTTAATTGATTTAAAACTGATGAAATATCGATCTCAATCAATATTGTGTTATAGGGGCTAAAACACTCACTTACTAACAGATTATTTTTTATATGAATTTTTAAGTGTTACTATATGTGTGTTTTAGCCCTGAGAAAATAATACTGATTTAGTTTGATTTGTAATAGATGAAAATCGGCTTTAAGTAAATGTGCCCCTTGCATACTATAATATCATGGGGATCATCAATATGCACTTTACGGCAATCTTGATCAATAGCTGAAAATATCCCATCCAGGGAGCAGATTTACTAAACGGGTTGGTATAGAAATCCCAGCACTCACTATGCCAACCATCAGAATGCGAAACAGCGGCTTCCCTATGGGTCCCTCCCAATGCAAGGGATCTTGACCACATGCCACTAAGGGGTATATTCAATTACAGTTGGATCCATTCCGAAATGCATTTGTCGGAATGGATCCGACAAGGGCTATTCAATGAACGGCCAAATCCTGTCGGATTTGGCAGTTCCTGACCATCTCAATCCAACTTTAAAAAAAGTCGGATTGAGATGAGGAACCTGAGAGGAGGAGACGGGGAGAGCCGCGGGGAGACGGGGGAGAGCAGCAGCTACAGCAGCGTAGCGCCATAGCAGGAGGATGGGGCACCGCCGCCAGACCTCACGGCAGCGTCCACCAGGCTCCAGCAAGCGTGACCTCGTTTGCTGGAGCTAGGTGGACACTGCCATGAGCGGCGGCAGTTCCCCATTCTCCTGCTGCGCTGTTCTGTAGCCGCTGCTCTCCTTATCTCCCCACGGCTCTCCCAGTCTCTTCCTCTCAGGTCCCTCATCTCAATCTGAGGTATTTTTAAAGTCGGATTGAGATGGGCGGAAAGGGGGCCAAAACCTGACAGATTTGGCCCCATTTCTGACAGAAGCACGCGAATTGGCGGCTATTCTGCTGATCCACGTGCTTTCTGACAAGTCGGAATTCCCGACTTGTTGGATAATTTTGGGGTGTATTGAATAGGTCGGAACCCCTCCCGACCAGAAGCTTTCGACTGCAATTGAATATACCCCTAAAGCTTCTAAAAATGAAAAGTGCTGGTGTTGCCCATAGCATACAATCATATTCTGTCCATTATTTTCTAGGATGCAAGAAAATGAGTTGGAATCCAATTCATACTTGTCTACGCTCACAGTTTCTGCGGGGGACACACGATTTTTCGGGTAGTACCCCGCACCCCCGGAAGAGTGGGCACCCCTCTCACATTCTGCCCACTTCATAGAAAAGTGGCAGAATGCAGAGAATTATACAGCAATCTGGGAATGGGGCAGGGGCCTAATGGCTTGTTTGCATGCGTCACTCGGCCCCACCCCCTATGCAAATATGTGCTAATTGAGTCAATTTCACAGCAAGTGGGCAGGGCTAAATAATGTAATTAGCATGATCCCGTTCCTGTCGCCGCCCACCTGGAGAGGAGGTTTTCAAAGTAGGTAAGTATGATCTGATTGGCTGCTATGAGCAACAACAACAACAAAAATTTCAGAAGCTTTAGTAAATCTACCCTTAGATGTTTAATAAGGAAAGGTAACTATGTAGTCTTTGAAGTTTGAAGACAATACTTCTAAACTAACTTGACTTATATTTCCAGGCCTCTGAAATATTAGCCTACAATGCAAACACCAAAATACATTTTAGAAGCCTGCTTTTATGCATTTACCCAGACTCTAAACGTAAGTGTGGTCGGGGGTAGTCGCATTAGCCAGAACACAGAGTACAACTCTGGTTTGTAAAATCTTTAGCTATAAAAATGATATGATGATAATAAAACCATAGAGAGCAAAATTAGTAATTAGGAGTGTAATATTTTATCAGTAGCTTAAGAAAGCTGGATAGTGGTTATTAGCAGTGTGCATAGGCAAGCGCAGAGCTGCCATTAGCAGATTAGCAGTGTGCGTAGGCAAGCGTAAAGCTACTGTTAGCCCAGTGTATAAGTAAATGTAGAATGGTTATAAGCATAGTAAGTACATGTAGAGCAGTTATAAGCACTATAAGAATATGTAAAGCAGTTATACAGACATATCCTCCTACATCTTTGCTGAATTCACACCAAACAGCCCCTCTTAGCACGACAGGTCGTGTAGAATCTTCTAGCGTCAGGCGTCTCTGAAATCACGTCTTATTCACAACGCAATGCGATTAGGAAGCACGAGAAGACTGTTCAGATCAATTTGATATGACACTTGTACATCTGTGTGCCACGGAGTCTCTGAATCTGTACACAAAGTGCTACAATGTAGCAGCTGCAGCTTTGTTCCAAAGCAAGTTCTGTTCTGCTCTGTATGCAATCTCAGTCACTCACAACATACAAGTGTCATATCAAATTAATCAGCACAGTGTCCTCACGCATCCTAGCTGCATTGTGTTGCGCATAAGACTCATTTTTGGCAAACAAAGGCGCCAGTTAGTAGAGTTGCACGAGACCTGGTGGCTCACTTGGGCTGCAAAGCACATTGATGCTGGATGTATAAAGACACATCCATAAGTATATGTACAGCTGTTATAAGCAGAGAGATAACATGTAGAGCTGTTATAAACATACGGCTTCAACCTGGGTTGCTATCCGGTGTGAACGGGTTGCCGGGTTGATGCGAACCCATTTCCCGCTCAAACCGTATGGCCGGGCGGCGCTTGGAGATCATCTGTTCTCCAAGTGCTGCCTCTGCACGCGTCATCGCTGACGTCATCAACCCAGCAATATGCCCGGCTGGGGACGCCAGTGTGAAAAGGGCCGAGGCATGCCGCACCCGGGAAGCACCCATGTACGGCTCTCAGGTGCGACCCGCCATTTGCGATCTAAAAGGGATATAAATGTAGAGCTGCTATATAAGCAGAGCTAGTAAATGTAAAGCTGCTGTATATGCAGAGCTAGTAAATGTAGAGCTGCTATATAAGCAGAGCTAGTAAATGTAGAGCTGCTATATAAGCAGAGCTAGCAAATGTAGAGCTGCTATATAAGTAGAGTTAGCAAATGTAGAGCTGATATATAAGCAGAGCTAGCAAATGTAGAGCTGCTATATAAGCAGAGCCAGCAAATGTAGAGCTGCTATATAAGCAGAGCTAGCAAGTGTAGAGCTGCTA